>NC_092818.1:98539212-98839212 GCF_023375885.2 Dermacentor andersoni | reverse complement strand
GGCAAATCCCATCGTGGTAAAAGTGTTAAAATTTAATTGAATTATGCGGCTGGACGGGCCAAAACCACAATCGGATTATGAGGCACGCCTTAGTGGCAGACTACGGATTAATTTTGATCCCCTGGGGTTCTTTAACGGATACCTGAATCTAAGTACACGAGCGTTTGTATTTCGCCCCCGTCGAAATGTGGCTGCTGTGGTCGGGATGCCACAGCCGCAAAGCTACCACAGTGGGTACATAAGTGCTGAAATGACGTGCGACACCTAGATGCTACGGTACTACGATGTCGCCTATACGTTACGATGCTTTAATGCTACTCTGCTTCTGCACGCCACGCGTAAGTTGTCCGCTCGACATATTTGCATGGTGTTTGTTTTTCAGAAGTAGCAGACATGTGCCGCATCGTACCTTGAGCGTAAATTTATCCCGTTTTGCTTGCAACCACTGTCGTGTCTACAATAGTAGCGTCCCCTCGCATTCTCACGTCGCGTTTTCCCCCTCCCGCCTTCCCCACATACATGTGAGTTGCGAGCGAAGACTGGCAAGGCTGTTATTCACTCGTTTCGTGGCTGCGTCGGTTCTACCCATTCTCCTGCCTGCTCTTCCCTACATCCTCTCTAACATTCTATCCACCTCCCCTACCCTCTTGACGGCTGTAATTATCCGCGACATTCTGCAATACCATTACAGAAACTGCAGCGTGCAACCGTCAAGAAGGGACCCCTCTGGACGGTTGCACGCTGCAGTTTCTGCAATGATTTTGCGGAAGGTCGCGGATAATTACAGCCGTCAAGAGGGTATTGGGGCGAAATCTAGGGATGTCCAGAGGGCATTGTGCACATGCGACGCCGTTCAAATGTCCAAACGAGCTTCTCGCGTCGTCTTTCCTCTCTGCCACACTCCTGCCATGTATATGCATGCCCTGAACCACCTCCCGATGCGGCGGGGAAGACAACAGCAGCAGCAGTGTAAACGCCGAAGGAAGAGGCAAAGAAAGCTTCGCTTTAAAAGCAGTCGCGCATCCCCCCCCCCCCACATCCCCCAATTCTCCTTTTCTCTTTGCTTGTTGTGGTAATGGTTAACGAACAAGTAGTCGGATCCCTACCGAATCAGCATTTGGCACGTTTCAGACGCAAAAAAGAAATTTGGAGGACGCTTCGCCTTTAAAAGTGGAACGAGATAGCATTCAAAGATCCCTGACTACTTCTCACGCTTCCCGGCAACTGGAGCGTATGTAACCGTAATGCTAACCTGGAAACGTTTGCTGCGAACGCTATGCACGAAGGCAAGCTTTGTGGTGGAACCACGGCCTCTATTTTGGGTATGCGATGCGGCGGAGGCGAGTGCCAGCTGGAGTTAATGCAAGGAACCGGGCACGCCGCTCCGTGGCCCCCAAGTATAGTGAACTAGAAGGCTTCTAGTTCACTGTACCCCAAGACAACATCGCGCCGGCGCGCGTAAAATGACGGACGCCGCGACAGGTTTGTGTGTGTGAAGAGGTTTCTTTGAGTTTCCGTGAAACATAATTATGTTTTCTCGTATAGTCAAATTACAATCCGAGGGCTATCATGTCTGTAGGTTGTGCGCAAGTCGTAATTTACGATTTTTCTACGTATTTTAGCTTGAGAAATTCAATTAGTTCAGTCAATTCCTTTCATCGTATGAAAGGCCTGGGTATAGCTGCATTCCACTGGCCATTGAACTCTGGAATTCACTACCTGGAAGTATCCGCTCTTTACCTATGCAACAATGTTTGAAAACCATTGCGTTTACTTGATATTCATATTTTTTGTGCCTGTATTTTTTTTTCGCTTTCTTTTTTCTCTTCACTCCCTCACCGCCCACTCCTGCAATAGCCTCACCGAGGCAGCAGTATGTGTAAATAAATAAAATACATACGTGGTTCGAAAATCTTTTTGCCGATGCGAAGTCCGAAGCCGGACGCCTGATTTCCTGCGACACGGGATCCTTAACGCTGTCGCGTTAAAAGCGAGTAGTGTGGCGAGACTGACACGCGCTTGCTTATACGCGAGCGTTCCGTGGGTGCGTTTGCAGCACGCCGCCTGAACGGTTTCGTGCGCCACTTCGAGCCCCTGTCGTACGAGCCGCGGCCGGTGCACAGGGAACACGTGCGCGTCAGGCGATCACTGGGCGGCAGCGACTCGCAGCATCGGCACGGCATCGTTCACCTCCGCTTCCAAGGCTTCGACAGGCAAGGACACACGACATTGAGCTCGCGGATTCAGTAAATGTTGTGTTATATAGGCAGGCATTGTCCTCCGTAAGTTTCTCTGTAGTTAGCCTTCCACAATTTCTTTCAGGCCATTTACAGGTTTCCCGTATGGGTTTCCTTTGTAGCTTCGTCGACTGCGCTTCTTTAAGCCCCAGACCTAACGTACGTTTGTGGACGCGCGCCCACGCATGCGCACACAGTTCTGCACGGCTCGTACGCGTCGAAACGCGACGCGATCTCGGTCAACAGCTCCTCTCCGTTATGGCGCGCTTGGAATGCCTCGCGTCGGCGCGCCTGACTACGCAGCTACGGCGCGGTACATTCATCTCTCAGTGAACCCGATTTATATCACGCAAGAAAGTGCTTATTCTTTCCGTTTTGTGCTGATATAAGAGCTCTAAACATATAACAATTACATTTATACATATCGGAGCATCTTGAAGCACTGTCAATAAAATTTCGACTCCGCTTAAGCTTCGCCTTTAAAAATGGAAACCCGAGGTATCAAAATTTATTCGGAGCGCTCTACTAAGACGTCTCTCACAGCACCTGTATTGCATTGGAAGGGTGAAGTGAATCAGCAACCTTTAATTTTGCTTGTACCAAAGCTTCACTATGCACACACGCCCAAATGGCAACAATACCGCTGAATTACAGCCGTATTACGCGAAACATGCGCGAAGAGCTTTTAGCTTATGATTCTACCTCACTAGAAAATGATTTCAACCGTAGGTCAAGTGAAGTCGCTGACCTCATATTAGGCTCAGCTTTGGCGTGTAGTTGAGTTGGTTGAAGGACGTCTTGAGAATTTCTCATTTGCATAATGGTTGCGTACTGCGGATCGACGACACACGGAAAATGCTTGTATGAGTTACAGAAAAGATTTGTTCATTTCACAGGTTGTTCCATCTGAAGCTGAAGCCAGACGCGTCCGTATTTCACAAGGACCTCGTGGTCGAGACTTCGGGGCTCGGTCGAGTGAAGCCGGATATCGGTCACATCTACAGCGGCAAACTTGTCGGTACAAACTCAGCCGCCACTTTGTTCACAGATTAAATCATGTTTCACTGTTCGTCACGCGATAGACACATCACAAGCGCATTGCGCACATTTCCCTTTTCCGGCGTTAAAGATGATTATAGCATATTGAGATGTATCGGTGACAAGTGTTGCTTGCTCAACATCCCTGCAGTCATGTAATTCTGTTGTCAAAATGAATTTCGGTATGTTGTATAATGAACACGTACCTGATATGCATGCACGTCACGGTGTTCCATCGCATAAATGTAAAGCCCGCTTGCATTATGCGCGAATGTGCTTCTGAGAAATCCGAAAAAGAGACCTCAGGGTAAAATTACGTTCGCATGCGGCCAGGAGCGCGCATGTGTGGAGAGGGGGGGGGGGGGGGGGGGGGGCGATAGAAAGAAACGCATCGTTTGCCTCACAATTTGCTGAGAACAGTTTCTTCTGAGCTAATTGGTTCATAATTACTGTGGCGTACAGCCTAAATTTACAAACACGACAGTCGATATGTCGTGTTGCCTCCTCCGTGCGCTATTTGTATGTTTAGACTGTACACTACTACAGGACTTGCAACTCGCTTACGTAAGAAACCCAGCTCATGGAATAGTCCACGGGATCACTTTCTCTTCGGCGTATATAAACGTGTTCGGTGCGTGAATATTAGAAGAAAAAGAAGAAATGAAATCAGACGATAGGCTCTGAAATACTTTTCTGCATGATGTCAATGGGCAGTTATTATAGCACTATATGTTAAACTCCACGCAAAAATCTGCTCAATCATTTACTTAATAATAATAATAATAATAATAATAATAATAATATTAATAATAATAATAATAATAATAATAATAATAATAATAATCCCCCCCCCGGGAATCGCAGGCGATCCCTCCAGCCGGGTGTTCGGTGGCCTTCACAACGGCGTGTTCGAAGGGTCCATCCAGTCCCGCTGGGGCCGCTTCTACGTCGAAGGGGCGCACAAGTTCTTCGCCCGACGCACGCCTTTTCACTCGGTGATGTACGCCGCCGAAGACGCTAGCATGCCTCACGCAGGATGGTGTGGTGTACGCGGGGAGACCGCACGCTGGATGCAGCAGCTGGCAGTCTCCGCCAGGCGAACGCAGGAGGCTATCTCAAAGGTATATGATGTATGCGCGCTCAAAGCAACACAATTCATTTACGTATTTATTTTGTCAGAACACCGTGAGAACTCCCCCAAAATGGTCGGATCCATAGCAGGAGGCTAGGTAGTTGGTCCAGTGGTGGAGAAGCATCAAAGAAAAATAGGGCACATGAATAGAAAGACAGACAGTGAGAGAGAGAGAGAGAGAGAGAGAGAGAGAGAGTAATTCAGAGAACAGGTTGCCATGCACACACATACAGACTTCGCAAGTACAACCAGTTTGATGATAAAGATAGAATGAGAAAAAGTTAAACACGGGACATAAATCTGGCTAGACGGGGTTGATGAAGAAGCTCGATTAGAAATGTGGCCGAATGACTCCGTCGATCGTGAAGGCAAGGCTAAGTATTGCCATAGCTGTGGTCTTACGGCATGCGCCGGGTATAGGCCGCATCGCGTTACGCTAAGCCGCGACTATACGGCGCCTATAAATTGTCCTGACCGCACCGTATCTCTGTCGTTATGTGACACACACCCCATCTGGTCTTCCGTCTGCATGGGCGCGATAGCTTTTTGCCCGTGTCAATGATTACTGAAAATATTTACGTGAAATTTGCAATAGGTGCTAGCGTCTCTCTAACGCCAAAAGGCCCTGAGGGTAAATAAATAAATAAATAAATAAATAAATAAATAAATAACTTGTCCGCCACATCTGGTGTTGTCGTGATAATCTCATCTTTGAGCACCGAGTGGCGACTTCCGTACACTAGCGCCGGCATATTTTCGTACGACCGCTTTATTCCGTAACCTTGCGGTGACGAAGTCACCCAGTCGTTTTATTTCGATCGCTTTGTTTCGTAACCTTAAGCATCCAGCCACATGAGCACTGAAGCGGGATACGGAGGTGCGTTTTACGCAACTGTTTTACAGCGTTATGGATTGGAAGCTCGAATCATCGCGTGGGCTCGATAGCTTTTTTGCCAGTTTCGATTATTACTAAAAATATTTAAGCGAAATTCGCAATAGGTGCTAGCGTCTGCTTTCTTTGAAAAAAAGAAAGGAAAGAAACAAGAAATGTGGACTTGTGCACTGTTGCTGCGTTACAGGCCAACCTTTCGTTCACTTACACCCCGCGCGAACACCGGCACATACCCCGATCGCGGGAATAATGCAACCATCGTGACCCGTACTCACTAAAATATTCTTACGCTAAAACTGTTCGTGAGAGCAGCTGAGAACATGAGTAACTCCCGATACAGCTTTCTTTTTGTTGCTCAATACGTGCTACATAAAAGTGTCTTTCGAGCGTGAAAGCTGCCTGCAAATACACGCAAACTGCCTCGAGCGGCCAGTCGCGCGGCAATATTGCGTGCATTTGCGGGCTTCTTTCACGCTCGGAAAAACACTTTTTGTAGCACGTATTGAGCAACAGAAAGCTGTATCGGGAGTTTTCCATGTCGCTTTACAATTTTCTCACTGACACTTTTCATCTAACTATAATATTCGAGAAGTTAATTAATTAAGACTAATCATATAGTTAGGCAGAATGAAAAAAATCAGAAATGAGCATCTCCAAGCGACGGCAAACAACATTACCTTGGTTCTGTCCCGCTACGTGGCAATCGCATATTTTATTTAAAATCTGGCTTAAGTTCGCCGGGACACCCTGTACACAGGAAAGCCACGCACACGGCTCAAGAACCGAGCGCTGGACGGGTCGGAGGCCATTGGCAGCACAGGGAGCCGAGGAGCACTACCTCGACGCGGAAGACGAGCAAAACGGTGGCCCTGTGGCCGGTCCCGTGCAGCGGAGGAAGAGCGTGCGTACTTACCGCGTGTGCGGCCTGCACATCGCCGTCGACCACTTGCTGTACAAGAGGTACCACGAGCAGGACGGCGACGCGGTGCGCACGCGCGAGCGCCTCTCCACGCTCATTGCTGGTCACGTGGCCCGAGCTTCCGAGGTCTACCGCCGCACGAGCTTCGGCGGAGTTCAAGACGTCAGTTTCACCGTGCACCGAGTTAAGGTACCATGCCCATAATGGCAGCATATATTATCAATCAATCAAATCAGTTTATTCAAACATCCTGAGACGCTTAGGCATATAAGGCATATATACTTCTTATTTAGTTCTTCCCTCCAGTCTTCCACGCGCACGCTTGCAGGATCGGCTGCACGAGGTGAATAAGTTATCGCTAGAACCCATGCTTTCGCACCGAAAGTGTACTTGAGATAAATTTGGCGCTTATCTCCCCGCGTGCCGACACTGTGACGTTTATAAAAGCACACGAACGATAGAAATTGCAT
The DNA here is from genome assembly GCF_023375885.2 of Dermacentor andersoni. Classification (NCBI taxonomy): domain Eukaryota; kingdom Metazoa; phylum Arthropoda; class Arachnida; order Ixodida; family Ixodidae; genus Dermacentor; species Dermacentor andersoni. The sequence goes on along the minus strand of NC_092818.1, from coordinate 98,832,524 downwards.
ATTTTTCTAAACCTTCGTCACTCTGGCTTCGATCGTAATTGCGGCTTTTTACAGCAAAACTGTATATGGCCACCCCGATAAATTTTCTGCGTCCGTGCGTGTATACCGTCGCGTCGACAAAGAAAAAATTTTTTCTCCAGAGTTTGTGCAAAAGAGAGTCTAGTCTTGTAGGTTCATTGGCATGAATGTCAAAACCTATGATGGATGGCCCATTGTTCATCCTAGTGCGCTCGTCGCAAGTTTCGAGTGGAATGATTGATGACCCATTGTGCTCGGCGCGGCCCTCGTTCGTTGCCGCTAGGGGTGCATGCCCGTGCCCGTGTAAAGGTCGTAATAAATGTACACGTATGTATCGTCCAATGTGTATTCGTCTATAGAGTGACGTCAGTGGTCTCCTAGCGACCTTATTGGAGCGGTTCCATGGGGCGAACGCGTACCGTGCGCACCGAAGAGGAGCAACATCTCCTTCTAGAACGACGACGGGAGCGACAGCGGGAATGGGCGCGCCGGCGGCAGGAAGCCGCTAAGACCGATCGTGTGCCCGTCGATGAGCCTGACCCGTCGTGTGTGCCGAACGGCGAGGACCCGCAGCGTGCCCGACAAGAACGGCGGCATGAGCAGAACTGGGAACTGGGAACTTGGCAAAGCAGTACTGGCGAGACGCGGGCTTTAAGTGCATATATATAGTCACACATATACATAATTTCGTCAGTTTAGAAGAACGCATAACAGCTTCGCTAGTCGTCCTTCTTGACAGAGTGGAAGGGCCGATCATTTCTTTATAATAATCTCTTGATAATAGCTTATTTTATGACTTTTTGTACAAGTGCAAAACAAAGAAACAAAGCATAAAATAAAGACAGAAAGTCATGCAGACCCAGCGCACATGTAAAACGAAGCTTTGATGAAGCCGGTACTTGAATACTGTACAACTTACAGCGATGCGTGCAAATTTGTTTACTCTCACCCTATATGTGACCTGTTGTGACTTATGACTTGACCTGTTGACCTATATGACCTGCTGTGACTATATGTGACCTATGGCATGATGGATGTGCCGTGACGCACTCACGCATATGGGTTACACACGAACTGTAAACTGTGCAGCAGCTATGATCATCTTTACCGTACCTCCTTCATCTCCGTACTATATATCTGGCGTTCCCCCAAACTCCTTCCCCAACGTGGAGTAGCAGGCGAGAGACGCGTCACTCAGGCCGACCTCTCCACCTTTGATTCATGAAAGATTCATGAATATGTGGCATGTAATTTCGTGCAATATTCTGTGTTCGGCGCACATGTAACCTTCACACACACATTATATAACTGACTGGACACCGACCGATTCATCACCAACCACCATTTTCTGAAGCATGACATGTAAACAGACGTAGCACAGTCTCCGTATCACCTTGCACCGGTAAAATACACGCACCCCTAACTTTTGAAGTTTCCGGAGCACGAGAACTGAAGAGTGCATCGTATAAACTTCCCTTCTCAGTCACCAAACTGCAACACCGAATTGCAGGCTGACAACTAAAGCCACGATAAACTTTAGGAATTCCTCAAATGTTCCTGCTCCGTGAACTTGTGCAGTCGGATCATGCAAGCTTCCTTTCAGCAAGAAAGCAGTGATGTCAAAGAAAGTCAACTTTTTAACGCCTATAGCACGACCGGAATTTTTCTTGATTCACACTGCAGAAGATCGTAAAGGAGTCGGTAAATTGTGCTTAACGCACCCTGAAAACATTATTGGTAAAGTCGGTTCCGCTGATACCCCAAAAGACGTGTGGTGTGAGAGGCGTCTTCAGGTATTTTTGTGTGATGTATTTTGAACGCGTGTGTATTGGAGACTATAAGGGCAGTCACAAATATTAGGACGGCAACTCATGATGTAGTTCACTTGCGCGTCATGCATACGAGGTCGTACCTGGAATAATACAAGGTGCATTATTCCAGGTACGTAAGCGTCCTGAAATTAAATGGGGAAAAGAATTCAACCTTAACTGCTGGGTAAGCTGAGAAGCGTGCCAATTCCTCTCTGATCCCTGTCACGACAATGGGTTTCAGTAAAAGAGTTCGTGCAATTTCTCTAAATTATTCCTAGGAGCAACACCTGAGAACTCGCGTGTTTGAAAAGAACAGGAGAGCTTCCGTGGTCACATGTAGCTTCCTTGTTAAAGAAGCAAAATGCGTAGTAAGTGCTAACTTGTACGAACCAGTTACTTGTTTTGATTGTTGCTACGACCCTTAACAGTGCGGTTTAAATACAAGCTCGTCACAAAAGTATCGCTGGGTGGAAACAAATGATGTGCGGGTGATTTGCACGTGATATGGACTGGTGCTCATTGCATTGCATTTTGTGTTTCGTAACAGTTGACGAATGTCAGAAAGCTTGGAAAAAGTACAAAGCGCATAAATTAGTAAAGTTCTGTTTCTAAGGTATTTATGTCGTGGTCCAAGTGAATTACTCTGAAAAGCAACGGTTACAGCAGTTAAACAACAAAACTGGTAAGAAGTCCCAAAAGTCGAACGCGCGAATTTCGGCCCTAGCTCTCGGCGCTTTCGCTTGTAGCAACCATCCGTCACTTTACGTTGTACCCGCTTCTGGGAAATTTTACCTCGCCTTGCATCCACGTGGGGGTAATCGCTCCCTGCTCTTTCTTGGAAGCGAGGTGGTTGCCCGATTGGGGCGCCTGCTTTTACTTTTGAATAAAGCCTGTTAACTCTCCGTTCTAAAGCTGTCGAAACGTGTATTCTTAGCCTACGCTAAACCGAGGTCCCAACATGCTCTTTGGGCTTAGCCGCTCAATCAGTCAGGCAGGCCATTAGGTGTTTCGCTCGGTGTCGAATGAACAAATTATGAATGGATTAATCACAGGTCCAGTATAAGATTTATGGAGATTGTTCCTGGTTGACCCTACTAAAAGGGCCGTCATGTTTGCCGCAGATCAACGATACTGCAAGCTGCTCAGACAAGGAGAACCAGTTCTGTCAGGAGCACATGGACGCGGCTCTCTTCCTGCTGACCACGGCACGGTCCGCCAATTTCGACGATTACTGCCTCGCGTACACGTGGACATACCGCGATTTCGCGGACGGCGTCCTTGGTTTAGCCTACGTGGGAAATTCAACAAGTCAGTGTTTCTTCTTTACTTCACTGAGCCAAATACATTACGCTTAAGCGCAATTTGGAATGTAAACATTAAGACGGAAATTTGGGCTAGTTGCTTGTTCAAACGAACGACATCAGGATGAAGCGACCTGCGGGGTACTAACTTCCAGCAGGTTGGTATTAATAAAAATGTTCAGAAAGGCGTGCATTTCGCTTCGCCCCCCCCCCTCCCCCCAAGGAGGAAAATATTAGGTGAAGTTCAGCCCTGTGTCTCTCTTCTTGTTGTGTCGCTTGTTTTAAGCTATTAACATATCGATATACAGGAACGGGGTGGTTGGAAATCAGAAGATATTCGAACAGAATGCACTCAATAGATCCCGAAAGAAGCAAGCAAACCACTTCACGAAATGTTGGCTATTGGCTTTACAGGTCGAACCACTCTTTCATTAAAGGTGTTTGTGTGGATCAAGTCCTCTATCCTCCCCCTTTTTTTTCTTTGCCTATACTTCAGCGAAGGCATGGCGAAACGTATAAAGCGCTATTACAGCTGTGGTTTTCAGAGAAAATGACTTGACTGTTTGCACCTTGGAGCTTTGGCAACTCGAATTCTTGTAAGAACAAAGTAAGGCAGGACATTTGTTGCACGTAATATCACAGGATATACAATGCGGACGTACGCCAAGAGCAAGTTGTCAAGCTTGTATACATGCTACGCCAATATTGTCAGCAAGCGAGCTAATAACCAGAAGCGATATGCTTTTGTTTGTTTTTGCTAATCTAAATCTTCAGCGTAATACGAAAGTTAATAGAGCACGAATTAAGAGAGGCTCAAAGAAGCGAACTTGTCCGCGCTGGAACCGGATATCGAGGCAGTGATTACACGATTGCGGTGAAGTACGTGTCACGTGATGCCAAATCCGCGAGCCACCAAAATGACGATTTATCCTTACGTACGGACCCGGCATGAACGATGCTGTGAATGAAGTGAGTGAACTTAACATGCACGCAGCGAGCACTCTGGGTGTGTGCGACAAGAGCCAGCTTGTGCAGACTGACCAGCACAGCCACAAGCTCGGGCTGACCAGGCTAAGCCTCAACACGGGCATCATCACGTTCCTCAACTACGGCGATCACGTGTCACAGGCCTCCAGCGAGATCACCTTCTGTCACGAGATCGGTCACAATTTTGGATCACCTGTGAGTGCGCTGACTTGAGTGGTGGACGCGAAGCGCGATGTTCAGATGCGTGGTGAGAAACAGCGCAACTCGACACAGACGCAGACAGAGAACACACACGCCGGCCGCGCCAGTTTGAGCGCCGGTATGCGTGTTCTAGAGCGATAGGTGGTGGTGGTGGTGGTAGAAACATTTTTTCAAGAAGTTAATAAGAGAGTTGCTTGCTGTGCGCCTGAGTGGCAGCCCCTAGTCCGGGACGCCATTGGAGATGGCCGCTGTCCGGGCGCGCGCACCAAGGAACGTTGAGCTTCCAAGGTAGAGCAGCCGAGCAGGTACTCCTCCCAAGCCTCTCTAGTAGGGACGAGAAAAGGCGATGAGAAAGAGTGGAGTAGCGGGGCGCGAAGTTACGACGTGAAAGGTGTCGGCGAGGACCTGACAAGTCGGGCACATGCCAGAGATTTCCGGCATGAAGTGCCGGGCGACCGCCGGACTAAGGAAAGTATTGGTCTGAAGGCGGCGTAGTAGAGCGAGCTCTACTGCTCCAGGTACAAACCTAGAAAACGCTTGGTTCCATAAATGTGACCTTCAAGCTCCGCCAAGGCCAAACTTGAACGCGCAGAGCGCTGACGGTGTCGAGTAGCGTCTGTGTGTTTTCTGTTAATCGCATCTCGTGCGCCATCCAAGGGGCGACACCTGCAACGCCACGCTGATCACGCTAGCCTCCTGAGACGCCTTCATGCTATCGCTTTTAATGCTTTGCCTTCGGGTGAAACTGGCAATTTTAAATGCAAATCATCTCTTGGGCGAACATTTGCCACTTTGACAGTATCTGTCTAGCCGCCTGCGTCTTGGTGCTCTCATGGTCGTTTCGTTAACTTGGTACGACCGAAATTGGCAAAGTACGACAGGGGTGTATGAGGAACATAAATGACAGGTAATGACATGAATGTCGTGGCATGCGTGTCATGTAGGTCATGAAACAGCCGCCTACGTCTTGGTGTTCTGCGTTCGTGTGAATTGCGCTGTTTCTGCAATGCAGCTGTACCAACTTGACAAAAGCGTCAGCGCTCACGAATGTTCAGAATTAGGTAGTACGTCATTTGGTCCCGTGACGTACCATCTCAGCATGCGCAAATACTGTAACGCAACACCTGGGGACGCCTCGATGCTGCTCTCCGTGGTTCAAGGTGGCATGTCGCTGTGTTCAAGTATGATGTGCTTTAGAATAGTTTAAGGCACGTAAACTATAGCACAGCACACCAGTGCACGACACGCCGGGGCATGGGAGGAAAAGTGCAGGGGAAGTATTCTGTAAGAGTCCACCTAGAGGACATGTCCATTTTGTCAGCTGCTGAAGTGCTGATTGGTTCTGGAGCCTCGTTGCCGTGGATGCGCAGCGAGGCGCATGTACTCAACATTGATGTCTCAGGAAGGTCTCAAGGCTTGTGCTGCACAGTCCTAAAAAATATGTGCAGAGACCACCGACGATGATTTTGAATCTTAGCGAATAGCCCTACGTTTGTACAAAGCTATTCGCTTTATTAAACAAACGATACGCTCGGAGGCGTATATTTGTTGGAGTGAGTATATTTAGGCGGCGTTTACTGTTTCGTTGCAAGAACAGAGTCGCTAACCGGCACATCTGTAGCTATAAATATAAGCCGATCTGTCATGTGCGTTATCTCCAGTGGCTCGAGCACCGGCGTAGAAGTCTTGTCTATAACGCTGACCTCCACGAAAACGGGCGATATAGACAAAGAAGGCAACTCGCTTCAATATAACTGTTTGGCGGGTGCAATCGCCTGCGAGTAATCATCGTTACAGTGGCCGAACGTCCTCGCCTCGCAGCACGACGAGCCGAATAGTAGCCCGTGCGTGCCGGGCGACAAGAGAGGTGGGAACTACATCATGTACCCGCAAACCGGCAGCGGTGCCCTTGCCAACAACTACCAGTTCTCCAAGTGCAGCATCGCCAACATCAGCGGATTGATACAGCCCATGCTGGAGGGTGACAGCAAGCGTGAGAATTGCTTCGAAGGTAAAAGCATCACCGTGGTCGTTTCGCTCTCGTACCGTCATAACTTGCGTAACGGCTTACTGGCTTCACTTTCTCGGAAAGTGTTAGGCACAACCTCCCAGTCGACGCACTGTACTGAATGCAAGGCAAAATATTGCTAAACCATTCAGGAAGAAAGTGAGGTCTGTAGGAGGCCATTAGGGGGCTTACTACACCGGGGGGGAGGAGTGACGCTGCTGTTATGGCCCATGTTCCTGCGGTGCGTGAAGCGTGCGACAACAGTGCGAGACGCGTAATGAACACGAACTTGGGTGTCTCGTCAAGATCACGACAAATGTAGCTGGTCTGGGATGCCTATAAAAGTACATCTTCTTGCGCAAAAAGCTACAAAGCCAGCTTAACCATGCTCAACTTTAGCCGCAGTAAACAAACAAACAAACAAACAAACAAACAAACAAACAAACAAACAAACAAACAAACAAACAAACAAACAAACAAACAAACAAACAAACAAACAAACAAACAAACAAACAGACAGACAGACAGACAGACAGACAGACAGACAGACAAAACAATGTAACAAACAAACATGCAAACAAAAACAATCCACCAAACTAACATGCAAGCATACAAACAAATAAACAAACGAACGAACGAATAAGCAAGCACAGCATACTTGTCCGACCTTGCCAAATCACAGCCAATTTATCAGCGAATACTCTAGAAGGTGCATTAACATTTTTTTTTTGTAGCCGTAAATAAACTATACATTTTAACATGTATCGTGCATAACCCAAAATACGGCCTTCCTGAAAATGAAATTTTAGTGCGACATTTTATTCTCCCGGGACGCCGAGGAAACATGCGCATAACTCTTGTAATCGTGTTTTCGAGCAGTGAAATAAAAAAAAAAGTTTACGGCAAAGACCGCAATTTAACCACAACAACACTTTAAAATTCTGTGTACCTATCTGTCATAAAGTTCCCCACATTTCCATGAGAATTGAAGCTGGCTCAACTCACTTCTCCAAGAACAGTGGGCAACATTCTACGTGTTTCGTGAAACAACACGTGCAACGCTCTGCGGCGCTTTTATAAATAGCGTTCTGCAAAGACCGCAAATACGTCACATGCTTCTGAATTTATGCGAGCGCATGACCCGTAATGTGGCTCCCATTCCCCGGTAGCGCAAATATCGTGCCACATTCGTTCATGCCGTAAAACTAGGAAACTTAGTGGATAATGGCTGTACAACGCTTTCGAGCACTTGTATAGATAATCTGCTGCAACTGCCGTAGTTACGCGCACACTTTAAACTTTGCGTGCACAATCACCCGTATTCCGCTACCAACTTTCACCAAATATAAACTAGGCGCCACATTAAATTCATCGAGGACACCGGGGAAACATTCTAATGTTCTAACGCCTTAAAATAAATAGAAAAATAAAGATCTGTAATTAATTACAAAGCCAGCAATCACCTCGCCATCTTTGAACTGTAACCACCCATCAATCTAACATGCCCCCGATCCCTTCCCCCATTTGCGCCAAATCAGAACTCGGTGCGACATTGAATTCTCCCGGGGCACTGGGAAATATTACGTATAACGGCTGCATATAACGCTTTCGTGTGCTTGCTTAATTTACTGCAAAATTCATAGGTAACCCACGCGCTTCAAACTTACATTGTAAATCACACTTAACATGCCCCCTATTCCGCGCAAACTAAATCGTGGTGCCACGCTTACTTCTCCTCGGACGCTGGGCGAATGAATCAGACGCCTCGTGCAATCCTTCATAAAAAGAAGAAAACGAGTATATAGTAATTAATGTGCGATACCTTTAGCGAGGCTGCACATTTTACACTTTCAGTCCATGTTATGCATAACACACACTACCGATCCACGTTTGGTTCTACTTGGACACTGGGGAAGTTTCAACGCGTTTCACATGCTATATCAGACAGAAAATCAGTGTCTAGCAAATTTATTTCGTTTCTAATTCTTGTTACCGAATACCTATCTATACGAATATCGCACAAGAACACAGCTTGCCAGATACATTATATATGAAAGATAAGGGCGGTTGGTTTTCGCATTCATGCGTTGCCACGTGGCCCGAAGAAATTAGGACTTCAACTGTTTCGAAGGTGCTCTTCATAATTGCATGTGTCCGGCACGCAGGAATAAATCAACACGCTTTGCAGTGGTCGTTTTTGCACGTTGATTAGTACGTTTTATGTTCATGACAACGTTTCCTATGTATCATCGTGCATGATTCTGTATTGTACCCGCCGTGGTTGCTCAGTTGCTCAGTGGCTATTGTGTTGGGCGGCTGAGCACGAGGTCACAGGATCGAATCCCCGCCACGGCGGCTGCATTTCGATGGTGGCGAAATGCGAAAACACCCGTGTACTTAGATTTAGGTACACGTTAAAGAACCCCAGCTGGTCGAAATTTCCGGAGTCCTTCATTACGGCGTGCCTCATAATCAGGAATTGTTTTTGGCACGTAAAACCCCATAATTTTATTCCGTATTGTATATTTATGTATTTGTAACTAAGTATTATGTAATTGCATAATCAGGTACTGCCTTGCATCTTCTGAATTTTATTCTTATCCTTATTTATTAATTCGTGCTCGTGAAAACTTTTGTTTACTACAAAGATCCCTCCAACGGCCTTATGGTTCCGGGGTCCCACCTTTATATGGCGGTTTTTACTCTATCCGGTACCTAAGACTAACTGATTGATTGATTGACTGATTTGACTTGCAGACTTCAGTCTTTGCCCACGAATCATCCATAACATTCCTTGCACTACTTCCAAATGTAAACGCGGGGCATCATTTAGTTCTCATGGAACACCGGAAAAACACGTTTATGCCGTTTTTCGAGCGCTTTCAGTCGCTGTGACAGCTTCGTTGTAAATGTCACGGGGTATTACGCCTCAGAGCTACGTACGGCCTCACTTTCGTAACTATTTCTTTCTTTGCCTATTCTTTTCGGCTCATGTCAGTGACTCGCACGATGTCCTTGTCCCGCGATTAACCCTGGGTACGATAGATGATATGAAAAGAGTAGATCGAAAGAAAGGAACATTTAGCGAAAACATCGGTTATACCGAAGGGTCTTGTTAAATTTGGCAGTTGGTGTAATTAGATAGAAATAGGCATTGTCAATATATATTGCTTTAGTTGAAGTATAATTGTTATCTTTTGTTTCTCATAAATCAATAAAATCAAACGGTATTACAATGTGCGTGAGGAAGCCAACAAAACATTATAAAAGAGTTACGGATTATGATGATTCGTGCCGGGCAGCCAAATTGCGCCAATAAAACAGCTGCTCTATGCACTTTAAACACCGTAAAAGAGTTACGACATGAAATGCAGGGGTGCAATTAATGCAGAGTATGCAGCCGTGGCTGAAGATAGCGTTCTATGTTCCGCGTGTCACAAAGATCCAAATTTCTCCAAGTGTGAAGGCGTTTGGATGTGTCTACAGTGAGGGTAGTGGGATGCCCTCACACGCTTTTACACAGGGACTCGGGCTCAATTCGAATAGGTATGTGGAGCTGCTGTACATTTCTTGTGAAGCCTTGTGTGTAGGAGGCCTGCCGGACGGTGCTACGTGTGACATCAAGACTCGGCATTCTGTCATACCACTGGGAAAATTGAGAAGTGGTTGTACGAAAATTTTTACGATTTCACCGGCCCAAAATTGCCGTGATTACAATCCTATAAATTATTATGTGCGGGGCGAGCTTGAGGAGCTAGCCAACCGCCAATGCCAGCAACACCAAGACCCCGCTGATCGACAAGATTCAGGGGGGGTGGGGTGGGGCTTGCGGGTCGCCCTCGGGACACCGTGAAGGTCGCATGTGCCAGATTTCGGAGCCGCCTTAAGGCATTTGTGGATGCTGCGTGTGGCTTCTTTGAGTAATGTCACTTTGAAATCTTTTCACCTTTATGTCCCTTTCGCGCGTGACCAATAACTTTTGTTTTGCTGAACTTATGGCTTCTTTTTCGTCTTTTTCCTGAAAGTACGAAATTTACCCGGACACCCTGTATTAGTAGACTAACTCGCTGAAAAAAAAAAAGGGAGGCAGGAAGACGAAGAGACATAACTAATCACAAATCACGCTTTTGTGCATAGCCGTGTCTCCCGCCTTTTTTTTTTGGCGAGTTATAATAAATTAAGAAGAAGATGGCCGCTATTCACGAGTCTTTGGTAAACATTCTCTCACTCGTTCTTGCTTCCGGAAACACGCGTACAGCTGACAGCGGGCCGATCTGCGGCAATGGCCTACGCGAAGGGGACGAGCAGTGCGATTGCGGCTACACCGAGGCCCAATGCCAAGAGAAGTGCTGCTACGTCCGCAGAAATACCGTCAATGCGCAAGGGTGCACCCTCAAGTCGGGCGCCGATTGCAGGTGAGGTCCCGTTGGCGAACAGAGTTGCCACTCCATGTCTCTCCAGTCTGGCGTTTTGCCCATGCCAAAGTGAATGTACGGTATCACTCCTGGTGCTTTCTAAACCACATATGTAAACCACGCTCCAACTGGCTGAAACGATCGTACTGGCACGTCCGCTGTCACGGCAATTTACACTGGAAGCCTGAAGGGCCTGCAGATGATTATTTCGCCAATATATATATCTGCGTTAGGCGTCATGTGACTCCACTTTCTTGCCGGTTTGTAGCAAGAATAAATACCAACTGCAAATAATGATTCACAGACTTAGAGGGACCAGCCTTTGTATATCATCCGACGTTTCTTTTTTTAAGAAGAAGAAGCTTCAGCTTGAACCTTTCGTATTTAAAATTCGTGTGCGGCACATATTCTCGAGTTAGTAAACTACTGAACCAATCTGAGGACGTTAGGTACACGCGAAAAAAAGCTGTATTCTATATCGTAGCACTTTCCCGCAGCAAGGGAAATAGAACAGTCGCCTTGGTTTAAATAAAATTGCGCAGAAACCATCGATGATGATTGTTAACGCAATTGGATTGCCGAAAGCTTCTAGAAAGCTATTCACTTTCATAAAATACTGATGCGCTTGCAGACGTATATTTGTTGCAGTGAAGTTATTTAGGTGGCGTTTGTTGTTTCATGCATTTCGTAATTCTGTGCAGAACGGAGTCGTTAACCGGTGGTATTATAGCGTTGTAGTGGTGGCTACAACACGGATACAACGGGTAACTCTCAGCTATACAACGCTATACAACGAGCTACAACGGGTAACTGCCATATAAGCCGATTAGTCATATGGGGTGTCTCCAGCGGAGTGAACGCCGGTGCGGAAGGCGACTGCTAAACTTCTGTCCGACCGCCGTAGCCTTCTCACAGAGGGAGAGGGCGGCGCGAGAAGAGTGGGGTTGTCCCCGAACGCGACATCGCAGCATCGAAACCTTCTGATGCTCTCGCGCGGCAGCACGTGAGAGCTGTAATAGTCAAACAACTAGTACTTATTCAAATAGCTATGATAGTTGGCGTTTGGCGACGAATGCGCTCCGCAATTCACTGGCGCGAGAACACGCGCCCTTTGTATCGGCGCCTTCGCATTAGCAGTGACGAAACGAAAATGGGTGAAAGAACCATATAAAGACATTTGCTTTAGTAATAATACGGCGCTTCAATATTAAGAAGAATCTTACATGTACAGATACGTGAAGCATCGCAACACGCACGAACCATTGTAACGAGTGGGCAGGTACCCAGGTCCAGAAGTGATTAGTTTGGTCATACCGTGAGTAGCCAATGCTTTTCTGCACTCCCAGTAAAAACATGTACCCGCATAATATTTCTACTTGCATATATCTACATACACGTATATTTACAGGCTAATTATAGCGACCACATCCCTCAACACTCTATAGCTACTTGGTGCACTAATTGGTAGATGTCAATTAACATAAAAAAATCTGTGACCGTGACCGTAACAAGGAAAACAAGATCATCTAACTTTACACATGAGATTAACGGCATACTGCTAACTAAAGTACACCGCATAAATAACTAGGAGTTACACTAACCTCAGACCTCAGGTGGGATAAACATATTACGAATATCACCGCAGGAGCGTTACACAAAATATTCTTCCTCAAAAGAAGCCTTGCGCTCTCTGCCGCATCAACGAAGCTACTGGCCTACACAACGTTCGTTAGAACAGTTCTCAAATACGTAAACACGGTCTGGTTTCCTCATTCAATGACTCACATGACAAAATTAGAAGCAATACCAAAGCAAGGCTATAAGGTTCATTCGCAATAAATATAAACGCGCTGACACACCGACTGATCTACTAACGCAGTCTGGATTGCAAACGCTATCTACCAGAGCAAAACAGGCTCGTCTGAAGTTCTTGTTTTAGCTACTAAAAATAACTAAAATAACAAACATGCGTGCACTTTAACAGAATACACATGCAGCAACGACACTTTTAAGTATTCCTTCTTTCGCTTCACAGTAGCTGAATGGAACCGACTTAATCCTGCTATAACCAACATCGAATCATTATCAGGATTTAACTCACAGGTAGAAGTAGCAGTGCATAAATAAAGTTCTTTATCATCGCGTGAATCATCGTCACAGATTTTGCATTGTTTTTATTTTTTATGTTTAATTAGTTGCTGTTATGTCAACATATACCATACTATGCTACCAAATTAAATTATTATTATATAATACTGCATTATTCGGAGTCCTAAGATGGTTGTTGTAACTGCCATTTTCCTGCTAATTTCTTGCCTAGATTTTTCTTCTCAAATCTTTCTCTCTCTAAGTGTTATCTGTTATTAGCGCACCTCTTCACCATACTGTACAATTTCGTGGCGCGTTAAGGGTTATATTACCGTTCGTTCGTATTTCATGTATAAATGGTTACCTGCGTGCTCTACAATGCTAGTTCCTTTCTTTTTTTTGAGTATCATGTTAGTTATACCTTGTGGGAACCTTCATTTGTATTCCTAAACTCGGCGTACTTTTTTTATTACTGTCCTTGGACCATTGCTTTTCTTTTTCTTCCTTTCCTTTTTTTTATTTAGCTGTTATACCTAGATATTCGTTAACCGTGTTTTATACTTATATCATGCATACTGATATACATGAATATATACTGTATTACCCAACTGCCACGCCCTCGAACGAGAGTAGCGGTATTGCAAATAAATAAATAAACAAAAATATATTTACTTTGCAATAACAGACGATACCTTAAAAGACATTAAGGAATCGTAATGAACTTCGTCATTGTAGATTTAAATTGTGGTTGCTCATAATGCTAGCCGCATAGGCAGGCGAAATCTGCTGACCAGCCAGAGCAAGCACGGAGGCTTTTCAAGATAGCGTTCTGTCGATGGCAGTCTTGCGTGCACTTTCTACCAACACGTCATTCATGATTTTGTACGTGCAGTATAACAATGGGTTTGGAGTGGAAGTGGCAATGCCAGTATCAAGCAGACATGATTTACTATTTTGTTTGCTCATATGCTTCGTTTATATCAAGTACGAAGTATTGCATGTGCGATACGTTAAATTGTACTCTGTGTTCATACCACAGTTTACGCGTGCCTACAGGTGAATAAATTTTCTTGTGATCCCTCTTCTTTCTTTCTTTTTAACGCGTTAGTATTAGGAGGGTCAAAGCGGGAAAAAAGTCGCAGTGTCGCCCGAAAGACGAAGCATCGATCGCGATAGCAAATTAGTACACAGCCATAATAAGTAAGCATAGTAGCTTTAGCTGCCATATAAACTTGTGAACACTCGCTTACTAACTAAATTAAGAAGCATGGTGCCAGCACGCACAGAGCAAACATGCACACATCCCGCTCGATGACCGCGTACACTCGCTGTCAAAACGCTGGTGTGAGGAAGTGCGGCAGCAGAAGCGAGCGAAGTGACATTCGTGCTGTCTATCATTTCAACGCAAACTGAGTGGTGACAAAACTGCCCAGACAAAGCTGCGAGCCGTCGGCCCACCTAGACTCTACTTGCAAAGCAGATCGCTTTCAAGCCATACGCAGTTGCTACAGCAGTATGACACCCCCCCCCCCCCCCCTACCTACCCTCCCTGCGGTTCCTTGCGCGCGACAGAAGACGGCGCGCTTCTTCCCCGATTTACTCCCTTGCGCATGCGAGATTGAGCCGCGATCGTCGGATCACCCTCGCAGGCACATACAGCATAAGCGCATACAGCATACAGCGCACGGCGATGCTGTTATCGCCCTTGGTCTTTATACAGATCACGGTGACGGCGACGGCAAAAATGTGCCTGGAGTGCCCTACTTTCAACGCACTCGTCTCGAACTCATCCGCGACATCCGGAATGGCTCGGCTGGGCAAGTACTTGCCCCGTTTCTTTGGACATCGGCCAAACTATCCGAGCAGCTGAACTCAAATGGCAGAGGATTGTGGTCGCTGCCCAGGCTGTATAAACCTTCTTCGTCGATTTCCATCTTCCTAAGAAGGTTGTTAAGGTCTGTTGATACGAGGGCATAATCGATGGATGTCGAGCTGCCACGGGCACTCCAGCTTACCTGGCCACGACAGTGTGGTTTCAGATTCGCCACAACCAAGGTGAGGAAACTCCTTATACCTCCCTTGGGGAAACTCGGCCCCATGTCGATACGCGGCGGCAGCACCGCTTCCACCACTGGCGGTTGCCGGATATCCAACTGGAAATAATTCACAAACAAAACAATGCCTCCACGACGTCACTGATGAGGTACTAAGGCATAGGGAGAGGGCGCGCCGCCGCGATAAGGAGGCTTGCCGCGAAGCCCTCCTTCCGCACTTCGCGTGCATGCGGGCTGTGTTCGGCGTCATGGCTCAAATCGCGGAGCAGAACCCGCTGAAGTGTGATGTGTTTACGAAGCGCGTCTTTTTTGCCGCATTTACCTTGGAAGCTTCTATTCATTATTTAAGGCACTGGGACAGCACTCGTACGCACCAGTGCCAAGCAATTATAATGAAAAATATTTATATAGCAAACCGTCGTTAACTACCAATATTCGCAGGTAATATATTACATTTCGTCATTTCGTGAAAGTAGTCGCTTTGAAATTCCCAACTTGTGGTTATGTTTAGGGCGACATGTTCAACTAGTCCACATATATAGTGGGGGGGGGGGGATAAAGAAAATAAGTTCTTGGCACCATCAATCGTTAATTTTGCTCGTGTGTTGTCAAGTAAATCAACTAAAGCTGGCCGATTTCTCAGTCATCCAAAGCTCAACACAAGTAAAAGTCGAACGCTTTTCTTTTATTCACACATTCCGTTCAGGAAAAAGACTGACCTCCACGCAGTGCGAAAGTGTCAATCTGCAGAAGCAATTTTCATTCCCAACTGAAATTTATACATAATGAGCGAACATAGGTTCCAGAAGATTCAAATCAATGCGAAAATTAACCATCACGGGCTGGTCACACGGAACTTGACTGTCAGGTATGTCATGACGGCGACACATTTTGTGGCTTACAGAAAGAAGGTACAGTACAATACATGTATTTCATTGGCAGCATGAGAAGCAAGGACCCACAGTATTTTAAACTGGCCACATGCATCTGCATGAACAGGACGTAGCTTATAACCGCTCTTATTATTTGAAGTACATGCCGAATGCGGGAGCCTATTCCTATAGCGCTTACAAGCGCATATAATCTGCCTGTCGTCATACTTTGCGTCATATCCATATATACAGAAAAGCGCGGCGAGTATTAGGACACTAATTTGACACAACAGCAACGCAAGGAACCAACCATCGCAAGAGGAATAACCAGTTCGTACTTAATTAGCATTAAATAGGCTATACTTGCATTACTGGTATTATTAAAAACGTTTTGCCAGTAAAACAATTAACATTGCGCCTCGTCTGTAATAGAGGTGCTCAAAAACTTGCATGCACCGAAGCTGAGCCTAAAGCAAGGCAACTGAGCAATAAAAACAAACTCGCACTCAAGTTCTTCAGCACAAGTATTTCACCGACAGCAGATGGGCTGCCATCATGACGAATGGGTAGAGTAATACTGCTCCTATTTCAGCCGACTCAGGCTTGCACAAAACTGGTTTACTCATGCAAAATGAATACCTACTCAGAAAATAAAGTGAAATACCTGTGCTTACCTACTGTCAATAGGAAACCTGAAAAACTTTGCAGAACTGGAATTCTCGTTGTTAGAACACCACAGAGCCGCGCAACACATGCGATCCCCCGTTTAGCCATCTTCGTCTGACGCTTGGTTGTCCTGGTTTCTTGTGTCTTCCGTTCGTCGCACGCCTGATCAAGCTTCTCTGTCTTATCTTTCCCATCTTCATACTTGGGACGGCAACCGATGCAGTGGACCAAGCGTGATCTGACTTGTGATATCGCTGAGCGAGTGGCAAGGGTGAGCGGAGGTGAACTTGGCGGACGCAAAAAGACAACCACTTCCCACGCTTCGGCCGATTTAAAATTCACAAAAACACAAGTAAAAAAAATAAGTAAGGATGTCCGGCAACCGCTTGGAGCGCGCATGCTCCTTGAAACCGAAACTAGCATTGACCTTCAGGGGGTTGCCACAACTAATTCCATCTCTTCGGTCATTCGAAACAAGAGGTGTCCGTTTCCATCTGTGAACCCATCCAGTTCACTTATGTGCCTATTAAAGTCTCCCACAGTGAGAATCTCTCTATCTGCCGCCAACTTTATTGCCTCTCTGAGGATGCACTACACCAGCTGAGTATTGGCAGTGTGTTGTTTGCTGCCGACGGACACATACACCACACACACAGTGGTAGGCCTGCCCAGTGCCTCCCCCAGGGCCCACATATGATCCACAATGTCATCAGCACTTTGCCACTGCATATTCTGACGCCACAGTTGTCCAACGCCGCTGCACTTAAGGTCATCTCCATTTCGATTCTTGCCTGCCCAATGTCATCTAAGATGCGCAGGGGGATGCTCCAGATTGCGGAGGTGTGTTTCTGAAACTGCATAGAGAGATATATCTTCTGCATTTAGAGCATTATGCAACTCTATGCACTTCTGTTCCTGGCGGGCACCATTCATATTCATCAAACCGATTCTGAAGCTCCGTTTCCGGTGGCAAAGGCCATGGCGTCCAGTTATGGCCACTACTTGTCGTAGTGGAGAGTCGTACTTGCTTGAGCCGCAATCTTCGCCCTGCCATTTGGAGGATTAACTGTCCAAGAGTCGCCATAAATGTGGGTACTTCTGACGTATTCATCCACAATTGGTGATGGGCAGCGTGTGTTGGACGAAGGCCTAAAAAAGCGCATAGTCTATGGCCCAGACGCTGTCTCATTTCTTCCGCCGTGGTCTGGCCGTGCACCAGGCCCTGGTGGCGGACTTGAGCCATGTGTGGTGCCCTGACAAATTCCACACGCGGACCCAGTTCTGTGCACGCTCGTTTCAAGTGATCGTTAAACTGTTTACACTTCCCAAACACGGCGTTTTCGCCCGACACTTCAGGTATCTCATATAACACAAAGAGTTGCTTCTCTGCTCTCTTTTTCCAGGTCGGAATTGTACTACTGAGTTTATGTGCCGTCTGTTCTATAGGTACACTGCTTTGCATAATGCCTTGGAGGCCAGCATGGATGATGATAATCGCCTCTGGGGCACTCCAAATATCAGTCGCCGCATCCGCCTCTGTCATAACTTCCTGTAAAGCAGAATCTCTCTTTGTAGGGAATTTCACAAGCCTGCTCCTCTTTGAAATACGATAAACTGCATAGTTAATTCAATACGCGTTTCCGTCGCCGAACACAAACGCAAGCCGAGGTGCCGTTGCCTGCGGGCAAGCCACATTGTTAGTGCTCGCTTGGGAAGGAACAGGATTTTCGGGAGTCATCACAGTAGACAGCCTCAGGCACAACTGCATGCTTTCGTTTCTTCATGTTTAATTGAGCCTTCCACCCCGGGTCATTCATAGGATCGCGACTTTCCTTTTCTTTCCTTTCTGGGATATCGAGGGTCCGGCTCTTGTTCATGTTTATGCTGTGTGTACTCTCCTCCAGAGTTTCAGCTGTCGAAGATCCCAGCACACTATTCTGTGCAGATCCCATAATTGCCGTCGCCGGGGCCTTGTCGGTCGGTGTGCGGTCGCACCGTCCGGTAGTATCATGGCTGAGGAGAGGAAAGCCCGTCGTAGCTCTCCCATTTGATTCTCTAGAGCAACTCACTTGTACTTTTCTTTGGTGAGCTCCGTGAGCAGTGCCCGCATTTCAGTGGCAGCTTTGTCACTTTCTTCCTTACATCTTGCCTTTACGTGCTCCAAGACTAGGTGCCGTCTCATGCTTCATAAGTAGCGCGAAGTCGTTCCTCAACATCCCAAGTGCTTCGAATTTGTGGCGCATGTACGACGCCACAGTCTCTGCCTCTTCGACAGTCTCGAATGGTGTGTTCGTAAGCTTGAGCCAATCTTCGCATCCCGAACACATCATCGACCCAAAAATGGGAGCATCTTCAGCAGGCGCTTCGCGCGCAGCCACCCCCCCCCCCCCCTCCTCCACCCTCGTTCGCTGCATGGTTTTCACGTTTGGAGGATGGATGGATGGATGGATGCCATGAGCATCCCCTTTGGAACGGGGTGGTGTGTCGCGCCACCAAGCTCTTGTTATTACATTGCCTAATGTCCTACCTATCTTAAAAAAGAAAAAGAAAGAACTAAAATAAACCCACGATGAATTCCCATAGCCAAACTTTCTGAACGCCAATTGTGAACTTTGGTGAGCTTTGTTTCTGTACGCCTCCGTTGTTCGTCGTTTCTCTACTTCTTCCGCTAATCTTCCAATCATCTCTTACTAATTTCTGTTGTGGACATGTTTACTTTCCCCCTGCTCTCGCTGAACCCAAGGGCTTCAAGGAAGCCAGGGGTGCCTATATCGACCGCTTGGCAGATATCTTCACATTTTAATAAAGCATGTTTCATCGTTTCCCTAGCTCTGCCGCAGCGAGCACATGCTTCTTCTTCCTTCTTGTATCTCGCTTTATAAGTGCTACTTCTAAGGCATCCTGATCTCGCTTCTAAAAGTAAAGAGCTTCCCTTTGAGTTATCATAAATTGTTTGTTTGTTTCCTTATTTCGCTTTTCCTCCTAAGTAGTTACTCATAGCATGTATCTTTTCCGTTGCCGTCACCAATGAGATTATCTCAGCCACTCTGATTTTCCGCTTGAGGATCTTTGTTGCCAGGCTGCTCACCATACAGGTCGTATACTTGCTGGTAAGCTTCCTAGTTCTTTTCCTCCACTGTGAATCGATGTTTTTCCTGTACAAACGTGGACACTCTCCCAGCCGATTTACTTTCTACCATATTCCTGATTATACCTACTTTTAAGGCGTCGAAAAACACCACACGGCACAAGGGGACAACGGGACAGAGCGCAACTCAGAACTACTACGCTTTGAAAAAAAGAAAAAAAAAAACCGACGATGAATTCCCATAACCGAAGTTTCTGAACCCCTCTTGTGAACTTGTTTTTGTTCGCTTCCGTTGTCTATCGTTTCCCTACTTCCACCAATCTTCCAATCGCCTCTTACATCAGTGGCGGAGGCGAGCTCCATCTGGAGCTGTTTAAAGGAACCGGGCGCGCCGCTTTATAGCCTTTCAGATTTGTGCGTGCCGGTGCGCGCAAATCTCGGAGGCCACCGCCCCTTTATGAATGGTAGAAACGCTGTAAAATGGGTCTGAATTTTCTTGAAGCAGCAGGAGCTTGATGTGGGCGAGTTGGGGTAGCATACGTGAAGAAAAATCAGCGCTAAAAAGATGAGAACTAAAAGAACATGTACGACGGTCGTCGTGCATGTTCTCCTTTTAGTCCTCGTCTTTTTAGCGCTGTTTTTTCTTCAGGTATTTTTTTTGAGTTTCCGCGTAGCGCAATTATGTTTTCTCGTGTATTCAAATTACGATCCGACGCTGTCATGTCTGTAGGTTGGATGTAAGTCGTACTTGACGATTTTTCTGACGTATTTTACCTCGAGAAATTCAATTCAATAACTTTCTTGCGCTACATGGAGGGCCTGCGTGGTTGGGTATGCGCGGTTCGAAATGTTTTTGCCGGGACGATGTCCGACGCGGGACGCAGACGCCTGATTTTCTGCGACCTGGGGCCCGTAACGCTATCGCGTTAGAAACAGAGCCATCAGCGTTCGTAGCTTGAAATTTATTCTCTGTTCCGCTCAGGGCACCGTACTCACGACGGTGGGGTGTGGACACAAATGTTTGTGCATATAATGCTTAAGCAAGCGCCTCTTCTATGTTCAAAAAGAGGAGGCGATGCTCAAGCATTCACCGGAAAAGTAGAACGCTGCCCCGCTTGCGCTGTAGGGTGCGCCCACTTCGCTTCTTAGCTTTTGCATTCAAACGGACTGCGCGTCTCTAATGTCTCAACTGCATCACGGCATCACGGTATCGGTATCCTCGCGTGCTGTCGACGCGGGATCATCGTACCGGTATTGCCGTCGTGCTGTCACGGTATCGACGACATCGATACCATGACAGCACGATGACGGCGACAGCGCGAACGCGCCTCGAGTGTCCGTATAATTGTTATCGCACTGCCAGCTGCAATACGGTGTAAGTGTTCGAAAGGGCCCCAAGAATGCACGGCTGCGCCGACATGCGAATAACTGGAGAAGTAAACGCAATCACAATTACTGGTATTCGTGACACCACTTTTTCGCATGTCGGCGCCGCGGCCGTGCAGCCCTGGGGGGCCCTCTTGAACACATGCACCGGGTCGCAGTTCATGTTGCACGTGAGTGTATACGTTGTGCCTTGCGCGTGCTTTGCACGTTCTCTGTCCTGCAGTCCGTCGGCGGGACCGTGCTGCGACAGTGACTGCAACCTGCATCCCTCTGACGTGCTCTGCCGTCCTGCAACCGAGTGCCGAGAGGCAGTGTTCTGCTCGTATCCTTTCTTCTATATTTATAAGAGAAGAGCTGCTGGCTCTGCGCTGGAGGCACTGGCAGTGCACTCGCAGTATAATTATGCACAGCAGGTGTTCCTAGAAAGGTTACTAGGTGCAAGTGTGACGCCGTAGTCGATCAACCGCCGTGGTACCAAACTTAACACAATCTAATGTCAAAACTAACACTGTGTCAAGAGGCGTTATAGTTCGATTGCTAAAACGCTCAGATAGCAGAGCACCGCAGCGAGAGGACACAGAGCTTCGGCGACACAGGCACAAGCCTTCCAAGCACTCGTCGTCGTCGTCTTTCTTTAAGCAGTGCCTACTGCTCATTCTTCTTCAGTACAATTGCCTCCCCGGGGAAGAGGGGCCATCTCGGCGACCTACGAGCAAGATAGCACAGGTGGGTCAAAGTACGGCTTGAGTCGCTGAACGTGCACGATTTCGCGCCTTCGGCGGCGCTTATCGAAAGGCGGTTCAAGGGGTTCTACCATATAGTTCACAGGAGACGTTTGACTGATGACACGGTAGGGACCCTGGTACTTGGACACAAGCTTGGGTGAAAGTCCAGGGCTGGTAGCGGGAACCCAGAGCCAGACTAGTGAGTCAGGGGCATAGGGTGCCGGAGAAGAGGGAATATCCCGAAGGTGTCCATTGTGCAGGAAGGCTCGCGTCCGTAAAGAAGAAAGAACGGCGAAAATCCTGTAGTGGTCTGTGTGGCGGTATTGTAAGCGTACGTTACGAAGGGGAGAATTCGGTTCCAATTGGTTTGGTCAGATGCGACGTACATGGCTAACATATCGCCAAGAGTGCGGAACTGGTGGCGAATAGCGGGATTGGGAGTCAGTAGTATTCCCTTGACATCTCGCAGTATCAGGAGGATACCAACCCCGCCGGCGGCAGAACCATGCCACGTGGCCAGCAAAGCCACACGCGAAGCAGATCGGCCGGTTGTCTTGGGTACGCCAGGGATTATTAACAGAGGGCGTAGGTAGCGGTGCACTGTTTTGAGCTGGGCGTAGGGGCTGCGGAGGCGCGCAGAAGCCGCTTCTGGGCAAGTAGTTCGCAGCTGGAGAAGGCGAGGCGTAGAAGGCGCTTGTGGGGGTGTAATGCGCAACTTCAGGCGGTGGTCTTGGCCTGGCAACGACGGCAGCGTACGTGAGCGGAACCGGCGCTGAGGGTGGATGATTAGCGGGAGGTAGTGCGTCGCTGACTTGTTCGTGTATGACGCGTCGGAGTTCCGGGGACAAAGAGGACTCAGACGACTGGGTAGCAGGCAGCAGTGACAGCTGGCGCGCGACTTCTTCGTGAACGAATTGCTTGATTTGGTCGAGGAACGAAGAGTGGGCGGGAGCAGCACTGGAAGTGCCAGTTAAAGCCGAAATCGTGTCGTCGGGCGCGGCAGCTCGGCGCGTAGTAAGGCGTTGTTTGCGGAGCTCATCGTAGCTCTGGCACAGTGTAATCACATCGTCAATCGTTTGAGGATTTTTCGCCAAGAGCATTTGGAAGGCGTCATCCTCTATGCCCTTCATAACATTCTTGATCTTTTCAGAGTCGGGCATGGCGGGATTAATGCGCCGGCAAAGGTCAACTACGTCCTCAATGTAGCTTGTGAAGTTTTCACCCGTTTGCTGAGCGCGACTACGCAAGCGTTGTTCTGCGCGAAGCTTGCGCACAGCAGGGCGACCGAAGACTTCTTTGAAAGAATGGGTAAATGCTGTCCAGGTGGAGAGGTTGGATTCGTGATTCCGGAACCAGAGATTAGCGACTCCAGAAAGATAGAAGACGACGTTAGTCAGTTTAGCTTTGTCATCCCATTTGTTATGCGCACTCACGCGATCGTATGACGACAGCCAATCCTCCACGTCATGGTCGTCGTTGCCGCTGAAGACCGGAGGATCTCGTTGGCGTAGAGCACCGGAGCAGGCGACAGGCGATGCCAGGGGGGGATCGGGCTGCGCGGCGTCCTGAGGCATGGCAGAAACGGTAGGGAGCGTCCGGCTGCGGAGTTCCAGGTTTGGGAAGGGCCCAGCACGTCCACCAAATGTCAAGAGGCGTTATAGTTCGATCGCTAAAACGCTCAGATAGCAGAGCTGAGCAGATAGCAAGCCTTCCAAGCACTCGTCGTCGTCGTCTTTTTTTAAGCAGTGCCTACTGCTCATTCTTCTTCAGTACAACTGATTTGTTTTGACCTCGTCAGAGACTCGTTCTTTGCTCTTTGCAGTAAGTCAATTGCCATCAAACCGTATTTACGCTAATCAACAGGTGCCTGGACTCTTACGGTTCTGTAAATGGCAGCGATTAGATAATTGAAAGCGGACAAATTCGATATGCCATTTCGTATCGTACGTGAATTTGTTACGTTGTTCACAAGGGTTCAGCAAAAGCTGTATTTCCATATGACTAAATTTTCTGAGTTTCATGTGTAACATATCAATTTCGTCCGCTTTAGATGTACTATTAGATGCAATCCACAGAGCTGTGATATCATTTTCGATTGCTTAGTTACAGAGTTGTAAACTTGATATCTCTTTTTCTGACAATTTCTCATTTTTGCTAATTTTTAATACAATATTGAAGGCCTAAATCGAAAATTCGGAACTAGCAGTCACTAGAATTAAGCTTTCTTTTAAATGCAACAAACCTCGCCAAATTTGGTGCTGTGGTTGCCGAGAAAGACGAATTCTCCTCTTACATGTATTTAGATAGGAGCACCCGCACTAAAGCTTCCTCTTAACGGGCTCATATTCCATGCAGAGAGCAAAAGATCCGAGGACACTTAAGCACTTATGAGTTGTGAATGAATGCGAAAGCATTAATGTCCAATTGAATGCCGCTGAGTGGTCCTTCCAGTTTTGCGCTGCGAGTGATATTTTCGACTTTAGCTGCGTGGTATGTTACCGAGTACTCCGATTAAATGGGTGCGACTTTTTTTTTTACAGTTTCTACGTTCGCACCGTTATATGTGGTCGAGTACTTTGAACGGCCCCTCACAATGTCTGGCCATTTTGAGCTGACGAGCGCAGAGCATACATTGCATCATAACGATCGTGTCTGCAAAGTATTACGTCGCTACGCGCCGCGGAAAGATATGAAATTTCAAACCGAATGCCGTTTTCCCTTCTCCTCGCGGCTGCCGCGCTCAAAGCCGGGTGGTGACATAGTCGTGCCCCTGCGCCTACGTAGTCGTGTCCGCAGCGTGACGTCGCTCGTGGTGACACGTGACTTCAACAATTATTCAAGACAACATCTGTTATCGGTACGATCTGTTGCTTGAATTGACGAATTGAAGTTTAGAGAAATAATAAAACACACAAACGGAATGTCTGCGTGTTTTTTGTTTTACTTCGCACCGAAGCAAGATAGCTGTACTTCCGCTTCGTCTGCTTCTTCCCACGGTTGTGCGGTCACGTGCGCAGGTACCAAAACTACGCCATTCTCTACCCTGTTCCAGCGCGTGATCATGTTCTGCGATCCGTTTGTTCTGCCTCAGTATTCGTGTAGCACTGAGTTATACCGCTAGTCATGTGTCCTTATTCGCAGTGCGCAAAATCGTGCGTTGCGCGAACGAGACAACAGCTCGCGCTCGACGCCGTCGTCGGAAGTGCGTAACGCCGAAAAAAAAAAAAGCGAGGAGAAAAAAATGAAGGCGGGGCCTGCAACGCCGCATGCCACTGACGTCCTGCGCGACGGGAGACCGAGGAAGCAGCAGCAGCGACCACCAAGGCTGGCAAGCTCGCGCAGCAGTAAGCCCAGTGTGGATGAGAGAAGCACGCCGCGGCGATGCCTGCTCCCCTCATGCAACACATGGCGCGCTATGGAGGGCAGCAGGTGTTTCGTGTTGCCCGCTCTGCTCCGTCGAGGCGCGCTCGTGACGTGGCGTCGCAGCCAATGGGAATTAAGGAGCCGTTTCGCGGCTACAGACGCCGGCTTTCTCGCTCAGTGGGCCATTTGATGCTTTCGCACAAAAAAGTATTAGTCGCATCATCTAATCAGGGAGGCACATTCCTTGACCCGACACGCAGCGGCCAAAATGCTTTCTGCCCCCCAGGAGAACCGAAGCCCAACCTCACCACTTGCAACAAGGGCACGCAGACGTGTATCGACGGCGATTGTGTGGGCTCCATTTGCCTCAAATACGGCATGCGGGAGTGTTACCTGTCGGGAGACGGTTACACGGTCGACGAGAAGTGCCTAATTGCGTGCGAGGACCAAGGTACGTCAAACAATGACTTCTGTTGTGCATAAAGTGTAAATCGTCGCTGATTGCTTGACGAGCTCAGCGGACAACATGAACGACGACAATCGGAAGTAAAGGGAAACGATACACAGCTGTCATTGCCGTGCATGTAATTTTTTTCGGCATAGCGATACACGAGGGCGTGAGCTTTACTTTATTTATTCGTTGTGACTTGCGGCTGACATTACAGACATCGTAACAAAGGTTTGTAGTTCACATAGCACTGCTTGACATAAGCAGATCAGGCGAAAACGCTGGCAGTAATAATTGATATGCCTAAAATTTATACCGTTCCGAAGCAATAACTGGCGTGTGATATACGCCACTGTGGACTTCCGGAATAATTTTGACCACTATAGCTTACCGCTCTCCAGGAGCCGTGCTGCAATTAGTCGCGATCGGGCTCATATTTTGTTTGCTTTATTAAAACATCTCGTCATCCTTCTCTTAATTGCATCCCTTGACTGCCTTGACAGGGCATCCAGTTTGTTTTTAGATTGGCTACCTTTCTGTCATTTTTCTCGCTCTAAATCTAAAAGCGCGAGGGCATTCGCATTACACCCCTCTTGGAATGCCGCCGTCGCGGCAGGGGATCAAAGCATCGACCTCAGTGAATACCGCCATAGCCACCGAGTCTCCACGGTGGACGAGAGGCGCAGTCTTCCCCGTCAAATATCGTTGTCGGCATCATTTTTCAAGCAGGTTATTCAGTATTACTTTGCCTACGAGCGTCGTCGTGGTGTGTACAGTGTTGCCGCTTTGTGAACTGTTTTTTTTCGCTGGATTTGGCGCCGCAGGAAAGTGCAGTGAGGCGTGTCACTATCCGGCCATGAAGTCGCTATGCGGGGCCAAGATGCGACCGGGGTCCTCGTGTGACGACAAGCGTGGTTACTGCGACGTCTTCCAGAAATGCCGCCGCTCGGACGAGCAGGGATTGCTGACGAGGCTGGAGGAGGCGCTTTTTGCCTCGGACACCTACAAATCTGTCAGCGATTACGTTATGGTGAGCCGGGCGGCCCGCGTGTGGTATATATTGAGCGTGCACCTAACCTGGGACATTCTATCCAAGAGCAAAAAATTGCGTAACACACTGATGACGCTTCGGAAAAAGATACAACGCAAGAAAAAAAGAAAAAGACGGAAAGATTCGGCAAGGACACTTAAGGCTGCTTACGTGTGGGAATGCGAAAGTCTTATAGTTGCTTTGCTGAAATGTTCTCGGTTGACGCTTTCGGCACGCATTAAAGGTATTTTTGCATGATTAAGTGTGTGTGTTGGCGTATACGTTGGCCACACACCGGAAACAATCGAACCATTTTGCTGCAGAATGACGAATTTTATTTCAAGCTATGCGATCATCTATGTTTAGTGGTAGATATGTCGTGATTATGTCATATTCTGCTGCGACAATGTCTTCGTCATTAGAGGGATATATGTCTGGCACGTAATCTTCGTGTTGTAACGGTTGCGGTGGTGGGATTAGGTCGATTGAGAAGACTATCGAGAAAGCTAGAGTTTTGTGTTGCCTTGCTTCTTCATCTGAGGCGTGCTTCAATGGGGAAGCACGTTTAACAGCTGCTGCTGAGGTAGACGCTTCAGAGTCCATCGCGGTAGAGACAGTACTGACGAAATCCGAAGAGCAAGTGACGCGCGGGAGGCAGCGCGCTCATTTTATACACTCATGACGTGGCGCCACCTCCTCCCCCTTGATTGCGCCGTCACGTGTCCAATGACGCACGCACTAGGCCACGCCTTTAGTCAGCCAGAACCGTGGAGCCACCGTTGCGTCGGGGAAGCGCGCTCGTTTCGCGCCGCGGAGGCCCGGGTTCGATTCCCACGCAGACAGAAACATAGCAAAATTTCTTTTCAAAGCCATTAATTTACTTTGCTTAGAGGAACCTCACTGACAAATTTGACGTGAACCGGGCATATCTGGCGTGTGTTTACTCTTTGCGCCGTCGGCCATCTTTAGTACCATTGCTCAGTCACGCCGCCCCTGCCGGAGTTTCGTGCAACGGGGCACATAGTGCTTTCATCTTAAAAAAAAAAGTCAGACAAGCACGAGAAGGTAGCGACACGAAAAAGCGCAAACTTTCAAATAAATATTTAAATCTGAGCCGTCAATATATAAATATTACCACACATGTGCAATGACACAGCATACATTTACTTAAAAAAAATAAGGGAAATAACAAACACCGATAAAATGAGCGAAACGATTACGTTACCTGAACCTGCAGCGCATGAACCTGTCTTCACTACTAAACAAAGAAATCGACGTTCCACTCACGCATTCGTTCCATTTGGAGGCAATATAAGACGCTTCCATCAATTTTCGCTTCTGCCCAGAATATTCATTCCCCGGAGTCGCGGAGCACACACGACAACTCTCTCGTGCTTGTCGGTTGCTTGCTTATTATCTTTTTTTCTAAAGCATCATGAACCAACTAGCCAACCACCAAGTTTTATATGCGTGATCATTTCTGTGCCTACCCAACGAGGAAACCTCTCTGTCATACAGGACGTATCACTATAAAGAAAACAATGTATAAAACATTGTTCCTATGAAGGCTCTATTGAAATATCTGGTGATTATGGAATAAAAGCCATCTCTAGAACCACATGTGGAGCCGAGTTGGTGCATTGTAGACATGAGGAAAAATTCTGATTTTGTTAAAATTTAATGCCAATCATGCTACATCCTCGTTGCGTTTCAGTGGTTGCGGGATGCACCTTCCGTTGGGGCGTTCCTTCCCCGACAGTGCTGCCAAGCCTAGAGAAAGTTCTCTATATTTAGGAGTTTTATGTCTTGTCTATGAAAACTTTTTATATCTAAAGAAAATTTGCGAAGGAAATAAATATTGTACTGCAAAAACTTGCGCTGAAACATCGTTTAGACGGTGAGCAGCGACTTCATTAGTTAAATTTATAAAAACGAGCCTGGCAATAAACGTAACCTATACGTAGGCAGTCTATCTGCATAACAAACAAGTTTATCCCTACAAAAAGTATATTGGCAAAGTGAACAACTGTACCCTAAAGAAAGAAACTAGAGAATATAGGGAATTTATCTGATTTAGGGGAAAACTGGCTTCAGAGGTTGGCAGCACTGTTCAACGGCCAAAATGCCACCGATATATGAGGGCTCATGCGCTTCACGTCACGCAACATAGACAGATAAGCAGTCAATGACTTGATAAGGATGATAAGCAGTGATGAGAGGTTATATGGGTCTCATCACGGTTGATAGTGGTTGGACGCGGACCGATAAGGTGCCAAAGAGTGATAAGGACTAATAATTGTTGATCAATTCTGATAATGCTAATAAGCACTGATAACGGTTGATAAGGGTCGGATCAAGTCCGACAAGGTTGATAAGGACCGATAAGAGTTGATGAGGGTCGGATCATGTCCGATAAGGTTGATAAGCACAGGTAAGGGTTTCGTAAGGATTGGTTAGATTGTGTTGCGTTTGATACCGACCAATAGGTTAGACCAAGTCCGAAAAGGTTTATACCAACCGATAAGAGTTGATAAAAGTTGTATCTACTCCGACAAGGTTGATAACAACCGATAAGAGTTGACAAGGGTTAGATCGAGTCTGATAAGTTTGACAACGACTGATAAGGGTTGATAAGCTTTATACTGGTTGGATCAAATTTCATAACATTGATAATTACACCGGGCTGCAAGGAGATGAGCAAGTGGCACAATGCTTAGCGTACTTAGACAACTCCCAGAGGAGTTCCTGTAGGAATTTTTTATTGACACTACTTATGCAGCCTGTGCTGACATTAAACTGACGTTTTCGCATGTTTGAAATTCACTACCGTGCTTGAATGAAATCCGAATAAAATAAACCGATACGTGGCCAAATCCTTTTCGACATTGTGTGTGGTCCTGGTGTTCCTAATCCCCAGATGCTTAGTTTTCTGGCTATAGCGCATTCAGGTCCGAGTTGTACTTCACGACGAGACACCGCAACTTCACAACATTTAGGAGCATTACAGTCCTGACGGCTTCTGAACAATAAAAATTACTATTTGCTAATGCTAAACAAACAACAAACCAGAAAGCTGTACACTATACACTAGAATGAACTGTCTGCGGATAAGGAGCGCCTATGCGCTGTGTCATTTACAGTGCGTGATGCTCTTCAGCAAGTTTTTGAAAGCCGCCTTGTCAACTGTAACAACAGTGCTTTGGGGTCAATTGAAAGCTGGGTATGCTGAATTTGCACGTTAACGTCCGCTGTCTTGAACTATACGCGAAGCCTTGGCAGGGCTACCTCTGCAATTGTAAATAATCCAGCTTTGTATCAAAGAGAAAAGTGTAGGTGCCGCAGCAGTAGACAATTGTGACAACGTTTATAGACTAGGCCGCTCTGGTAACAAGCTGTGCACAGCCGTTCAGTAATAATCCTACTGCACTTGCGTACCATGCTCATGCCAGCAACGGAAAGCAGATCATCACCATCGCACCGCGGCCAAGCTGGCTGAGCGGAACTCCGTTTTTGTGGTCTCAAAACGCGATGTTTCGCCTGCTTGGCTTCTCCGTTTAGCAGCTGGGCCGCTATTTTGTAGCGATGCCTTATGCCTTATTCTATGCTATTCTTATCATCCACCACACACGGCCGCCTGATCGCGTTGATAATGTGGGCAGACCGTCGCTCTGACCAGTGGCCAAGCGCGAAAAGCGTGAGAAAGCATAGAATCGGAAAAGGCATCGCTACAAAATACCGGCCCTGAACTGAACGCCGGCTTTCGTGTTCACGCAACGCTGTTGCATCAAAAATGCGAATCCGACGCACTTTTCCGTAACGCTGGAGCGGGCAGCTTCTGAGCTGAGCTGAGCTTGAAAAGTGCGTCGTAGCTCGCCTCAGACGGAATAACGATCAAAGTGATGGATGGTGTGCCGAGGCGCACCGGCTACATACCGTACTGGTTGTAGAACATTGCGTCTATCCAACGCGGTTGGCTTCAGAGGCAACGAGCCCCCTAAACACCGAATGATGGAGACAAAAAAAAAAAAATAAATTATGGGGTTTTACGTGCCAAAACCACTTTCTGATTATGAGGCACGCCGTAGTGGAGGACTCCGGAAATTTCGACCACCTGGGGTTCTTTAACGTGCACCTAAATCTAAGTACACGGGTGTTTTCGCATTTCGCCCCCATCGAAATGCGGCCGCCGTGGCCGGGATTCGATCCCGCGACCTCGTGCTCAGCAGCCTAACACCATAGCCACTGAGCAACCACGGCGGGTGAATGATGGAGACACTACGCAACAGGCAATGGATGTATAAGAGTTAATACAGGAGGGTCAGCTAGTCCAGGACAAAAAGCTACCTCGCACAATGCTCAGCTTAGCACCGCTTAATGACAAGTGCTATGGCAGGAACTGAAGATAATTTGTTTCGAGCATGTGTTCTTGACAACTTTGCGGTCTGTGATGTCATGATTCGGGCATGCGCCGTGAAAGCCGGTGAGGCTGCTCTGATATCTGATGCTTGGCTTGAGGTGGCCAGCGATTGCTGATACCTGCGCAGTTTCCTCTCCCCTCAAGCCGTGTGCTCATTTGTGCGTGTCATTTGTAACTTCGTCACTGGCGTTGGCGTGATGTGTATTGGCACGGGAGCAAGAGGACTTGCGATCGGTGTCTTCAAGGCAGGTTGACTGCCATTACCTGCGTCATTTCGCAAATATTCGTGACATTTGCGGAATAATGTTATTCAATAGGGCTCGTAGTTCGAACCCTGGCGACCTAGCTACCGGCGTTCTTCTATCTGGCAAAGGAGTACGCGCAGTAGCATAAAAAAATAAATAAAAAAGAAGAAAGCTTGGTGCAATAGGAACTGTCCACAAAGCTCACAAACACTTCTGGGAAGTCGTTGATTCAGTGTTCTTATAAGGCCTTCTCGGTTAGGCCGTTCAATTCGGGCAGTAGGAGGCGGTGCACAATGTCGTATGCTTCACGAATGATCGGCATTCGTTGACTGCAGTGCATTGTTTGAAACGAAGATTCGCGGCAAGCTAAACCTTCCGAACATATATAATTATCTCTTCGACTGTCTCCAGTGTGGCGTACGTTCTTAACAGCCGTCGTCTCAAGATCACTTTGCGTGGGAGTTGACAGCAATATACAACATTTGTCTTGCAATGAAGACCGTGTAGTGTGTACGCTTGGCCCCCCTTCTTTGGTGTCCGGCCAAGGGACAAGGTTACTGGTCGGTGGCATGCTGCAACACAGCATTGCTGTCATGCAGGCACTGACAAGGTCACCAGTGTCTCACTCAATACCTGCGTAACCGAAAAGTGAGAGAGTGGAGTTTAAACATGTGTGCAAACGCTTGCACCTCATGGCGCTTTCATCATCACCCGACGTCGTTCGGTCAAGAGATACACTTCAGAACACCCTATCGATCTACAGGTTTATATACCAGAACTGTACCGTCGCAGGGGCTGAAGAAGTTACTGAACAAACACAGAGAAAACGAAGGAAAACAAAATTGTTTGTATACATACAAGCTGAACAGGCGCAGGTTGTCCGAAATAACGCAGAGCAAGCATAAAAAAAGAAGCATACCGTCTCTCTATATAGTGCCAACATTGTTAGCATTCCCAGAAAAAGAAAAAGAAATCACTCCAGTTATTTCCTGATATCTATAATCAATGATTAGCAGTAAATAATTGATAATTTTTAATAATAAAATTACAGTGTTACAGCTAGTATGTCAGAAGTATGTTTTAAGAGCACATTTCAAGATACCGATTTCAGTTTGCCAGGAGTCACATTTTGGGCAGCTCTTTATTTATTTGCGCAAATATTACAGCTCTGGCTTCTTAACTTGCGCTGTTCAATGCTAAACACGCCACAGCAACCAGGTTAACCTTTACGCTTTCAACTCATAGGAGACCAACGTGCGGTAAGCGCATCGCGAGCACCGGGTTGTATGAAACAAGGCCCTCTGGCTTCGCACTGGCTTGCAGATGCACCCGTACATGTCGGCCCTCTACGTGCTCCTCTTCGTGGCCCTAATGGCGCTGTTCTTCCACTGCTTCTCCGCGCATACGCCCAGCAGCCACCCACTCAGGCCACACCGCGACTTCAAGAACATCCTACGCTACCGTTGGAAAACATACGTAAGCCGGCATTACTGTTGGCATCACACAATCACAATGCCGCTGCTTTATACGCACTAAATATTTTAACGCCCTTATGGGTGCATAAGGGGTGCTTGGTTTGTCCCATGACTAGCGTCCTCACGTTCAAAAACTGGTAAGATAGAATGGCTTGATGGGGGCAAATGAAGTTTCCCTTTCTTGGCGACATTTTGTGGGCACGTAAACGGTGTGACAGCCGCTACAGACGACGCGAGAACTGCATGAAACAAACGTTAATAATGGTAGCTATCAAAATCTTGTGCCAGACATTTGGTGCGCCACCAGGGCCCGTATTCACAAAAAGCTGTTACGTCAGAGTTGCTCGTAAAAAATAAAGGTCAGCCAATCCTGACTCTGGACGTATTATTAGCGAAGGCGATCGGCAAGCGACAGAAAACATGTACAATCATAAAGCTTAGTGAATTCGGTCCCAGGAATCGTGTTCGCAAAATGCTCGTACTCTAAACTTGTTCGTCGGAGAGAACTTGAGCCAATCCTGACGTCGGACATATTATTAGCGAAGGCGACTCTTTGTCAAAGATGGAAACGTGCAAAGGGCAAATGGCAAGGAGCACTTACGAACGAAACGCTTTGTGAATATCGGTGCAGGCTGTCAGAATGAATAAACAGGGCCCATATGTAGAAAAATCTATTACGATATAAGCGTTCGTAAGAGAGTGTTCTAGCTGATCCTAATGCTGGACCTATCGTTAGCGAAGTCGGTCAGCCAGTGGCAAAGGACACTTACTAAGCAAAGGCTATGTGAATCCGTGCCAAGTTTTGAACTGCGGCTTTTCCCATCACAGTTGTAATTTGAGCTCGCTGTCGTGTAGTACAGCCAGATTTTTTTGTAGCTTTAATAGTACATGGTAAACATTTTTGTACTCTTAAGGGCGCAAATTTCTTTAGATTGTTATACTTTGCTCCTTGGATACAAACGTCGCGTCTCTGCGATCAACTCGAGTCGGTTGGATCCACGCCAAACGATATGCACACACTAACCACCGGCAAGATTCGTACAGCGAAACGTATATGAAGATTGAAGCCTTATATGGAACGCGCTTTTGCCTATAGTTCACAGCCTGGTCGTCGACTCAATTGGCACCGTAAGCTTATCAGCCGATGCGAAGAGAGGAAAACCTTGCAAGCACGCTTCGCGTGGCTGCCGTATTGCGCTTTCATTTTCGCCGACTTGCATGCGCTGTTTGCGTGAACTACGTCGGTGTCTCACCGTTGCTGCGCATGCGTAGAGCCGTCGGCGCATGCGCGGTGCTCTGGGCAGTAATCACGCATGCGGCGACTGGCTGGAGCTTTAACTGCGCTGTAACGTTCATTCTGCGTTCCACAGACAGCTAGTTTCGGGGCCAATAGAAGTCCGAGATTTGTTTACGACAACGTAAAGAAGTCAACGTTGACGTGCATGCGCGTAGAAGAATCGAATGAAAAATCTCGACTGGAATAAAACAAATAGAGGATCCAGAAAGAAATCTAACGCCTGACAATAGACCGGAGAAAATAATGCAAATAGTGCAAAAATATTATGCCATTACAGAGCCCTGCATAATTTTTACGCCCCAATTTCACTACATATCAATACACATACCACACAAGGCCAACCTTCTCTCCTCTCGCCTCGACTTTGGTTGACAGACCTTTCTCATTTTATTTATTTCTGACAGAAATGAACTGTATGCTGGGCAAAGCATATGTGCTCGGCAGCAGTATTTCCCATAGAGATCTATGGGAAAGGCGCAGCCAAATTAACGAGCAGCCAACCGCAGAATGCGCGAAAATCGTTTCGTGATATCCAGTATTGATGCGTAGGGAAGCCTGCTCATCAGAAATTTTGTATTAATTGTGTGCTACGCACTGGCTTGTCTTGAAGCAAGAGTGAGAAATATATACGTCGAACTTTAGAACGGGTTATTTATTGTGACATGCGGCGCGACCATTGCAGTAGTGTGACCATACCCGATTTTGTTATTGCTGGTTAACACCACACTGTCGTCCTTTAAAAGTCAACATTCGCGCTCATATATACAAGAGGTGATTAGAATAACAAGGAATTTAAGAAACTTGTTCAACAAATTTCTTCCACATGTAGAGGCAGCCAGAACAAGAAAGCCTTAGAACATGCAACCGGTCATTTAGGAAATGAACGTTTTTACGGCCTATATTGAAACGCGAGCCTTCGTGTTCAGCCACCCGCTAGCCAAGTTACTTCACCTTGCCTGTATACTATCGCCCGGCCGCATTTGAACGGACGACGAGGTTCATCGCGCTAGTGGAGAAAGCGGACGAGGTTTTTTCTTGGACTTTCTCGTGTCGTGAACACTGTCAGTGAGCCGAAAGAAAAGAAAAAATAATAATAAGGCGGTGTGAACTTGACGAGTTCGTTGACAGTACCACGTATACTCCTGCACGCTTCGAAAAAAAAAAGAAAACGTACGCTGAAATCACTGTATTTACACGTGAATGTTAAGCGCACAGATGCGACGAATGAATACAAGGCGTCCATTTGCGCTCAACCCTTAAGCAGGTATGATTACGGAGGCAATCGGTTAAACAGGGAGATAGCTGAAGGTGCAGAATGCCTGTTACCAGCGACTTCTGCTTATTTGATTAACAGCTGTTTTTTTCTCTCGTATCATCGTTGCAAAAACATTGGATTATAGAGAAGCTCTAGAGCGTGACGTCACGAAGATGCGGTGGCAGTGCCGTCCCACGTCGTGATGGCATAACGTTTTTTTTTTTCTCGATAAACTGCACTCTCGAAAGATTTCCGGCAAGGCAATATGAACAGACGGGGAGAATGTGTAGAGTTTACATGACGAAGATTTTTGTGCAAAGTGGCGAACAGAGAAGAAAAGATACGTCAACGTGTAGTCGAGTAGAATTGTTTGCCTGCACAATACCCTGTTTGTTTACAAAACAGGCAATGTAGTCTATAGACAGCGCTGTACAAGATAACTCGTCGATCACTTCGACATCACGAATTTTTGCATGCCATGTACACTTCTTGCAGCGCCCACGACGTATGTGACATTCGGCCGGGCCGTTTTTGTGCTTGGAGTCAAGGAGTCGCTCCCGGACCTCTGGCGCGGGGCGCGCTGACCGCGGATCGCTGTCAGGAGCACCAGGAAATTTTTTCGGAGGGCATGTGTTTTCTTAAGGTTTGAAGTTCAACCAGCTTGTATAGTAAGTGTCGTAATAAAGACGCCTATGATTAGCGCGTGGTTGGTTTAGGCTTCTCACGTCGGGAAGGTGGAGTCGATCAGAGGCTCGAATCGGGGCTTATAATTATGAGTGGGGGCTACCAAAATTACGCCACGGGTCTCTCCGACAGAGTGAACGCGTTTGCAGACGCATCACTTCGCTAAACGGGCAAAATGACGCGACTCTCCGGAGGCAACGTTTAGCTGCCCCAAAAGTTCTCTGGTGAGTAAGAGGGTTTTGGCGAGCCCCAATCATTGGAATCTATTTATCATGCAATCTGACTCCAGTGAAAAAAGGAATCAGGGTAGATATAAGCCTAGAACGAACTTATGTGCAAGATCATTCGATTCTTTACTCTCATTCGAAAAATGTTCGTAAAGCGTACAGCTCGCTTAAAAGGATTGCTTGCGCTTGCTTCGCAACAGCGTTGGGAAGCAAGCGTTGAGAAGCTGTTGAGAAGCTTTGAGAAGCTGTTGAGAAGCTTTTTTTTGTAGATTAGCGGGCTGAGGGTCTGTTTTTGTTACAGGCAAACCGGCCACTCTCGTGGCTGCAACAGAAGTCGACAAAACTCGACGCGTGATGGCTTGGTGCCTATGGCATTACGCTGCTAGTACGAGACATCGAGATACCCGTACAAGGCAGTCACATTTAGACAGGGGCGAAATGTGTATCGTGCATTAGGTGCACGATACAAAAGTGTCGGCACCTGTTACCAGGCTACGTTACCGAGTTTTCTGGCATCACCGTACGTCTGCGAGAATCGTGAACCAAGAGTTGAGTGACAACGCAGTTCTGGTGCGGCGTAGCACTGACATCTCGAGGTCGTTCGGCGCTATTGCAGCTGAAAGCCCGTCGCTCCAGGGGGGACCTTCTTGGTCGTCCAGCATGTCGCATTAAAAATATGCATGCTGCTTCCGGAGTTGGCGTTGTCTTCTGGCCCAGCACTGATGCGGTGCAGAAGCGTGTCGTATTTCGTAAACTTTAGCGAGCTTTTTTTTTAGGGTGGGGTGGAGAAGGAAGAGAAAAATATTCTATTTTCATAGAATACTTCGTCCTGTATTCTACTGCGATACTAAACCAAGTAAGGCACACAGAAGAAGGACGTTTCGTCCTTTCCTGTTCATTTCGGCCATCCAGCCCATAGACAATCCCGATAATTGCGGTTACTTGTAGGGGGGCGAAGCCGATACGAAAGGCAGGGAGAATGCATATTTGTTTCAAAATGCATTCCCAGGTTGTTTTGGTGGCAATATAATAACCTTTATTCATGAGAAAACAGGCCAGCCACACGCAGGCTCAACGCACAACGGCGATTACACATAGAGGCGATGAAGCATAGGGCATGCATGATAATAAAATAGGAAGTGTATGTTAAATGCCCACAATATACACAGAATGACATTTCTTTCTCCGATATATTTCTGAAATCGGTCCGGTTTTCCGCCAATACCCCGAGTAGGCAGGTGGTGCTGCCTTTAAGGTCGTCAACACCGTGTAAGCTAAAGAGATAAGCGGATAAGCCTTATTTGTCACTACGGCTATTGTACCTTTCTCCAGCTGTCGGCGCCATACTTTACAGTGCGAGTCGTCGAGCAGAAACAAAAATTCAATAGAACCACGTTACGGTACTCGCTATACCTGCTCACGAAAAGTGCATCTTCATTAATATAGTTTTATGAAGCCGCTCACAGCCAACTAACTTCAATGATAAACAAAGCTTTGAAAGTTTTGCACGAATTAGCATAATTCACTGCCATTTGCCATTATGGCGCGAGCTGAAGACATACCGCAAATCAGCTGTCTATAGTTCCTATATCTTCTAGATAATTACGGACAATCACACTCATATGGAAGTCTTTAGATCGGAATAAAAGGCAATGAGTTAAGTTAGACAATAAATAACGCCCGCAATTAAAGAAAACGTCCTCATCGCAGTTATGAGTTGGCTCCGTTGCGTTATGATGACACAATCAGGCGCAAGTAACATACTCCACGTAAATAAAAGAAAGAAATAAAGAAAAAAAGATCACCGTTGATAAACCAACGTTCACCAGGCACGAGCGTCTATGTTCGACACATCCGACGCGACATGCGCGAGGTATCGGGGCAGTCAAATGCCTCGGCGAACGCGGGGTTTCCAGAGAGCGGCCAGATGCACTTGTCGCGAGGGCTGACCACCGCAGCGTTCGACGAATGGCACGCCGCCAGGCAGAAGCGCAGAAAGAACTGCTTCTGCACCGTCTTCCACGTCGAGCTGTCGACCTGCGCAAAACTGAAGTGCCTCTTCAGTGCGTCATACGCGACCCTGGCACTCATCAACCATGGGAAGAGCTCCAACTTGAAGTCGGTCGCGTTACGCTCGTCATGAGTTGCGGCGGTGTCCACGTAGCAAGTCATGCGATCCATGAGCCGCCGGGCCGCCTCCGACGTCCACACCGCCCTGAGCTTGTCCAGTTGTGCACCCGGAACGACGGCTAGGATCAGCTCTCTCGCCAGTGCAGCTCCGAGCACGCCGTAGTTGAGCAAGCGTGCCGTGTCGTCCGAGTAGAAAATGTGAGGCATTTCGAGGGCCGTGGAGAGGAACAGCGAATTCGTTTCGTCCCTATATGATGGGGTCAGTTCCATCTCCAAAAGTGCAGCGATGTCACAGAGAACGTCCGGAGGCCACGTGAGCGACACGGAACGTGTTTTCTGGCGAACGTCTACGTAGGAGCGCACGAAGTGCTGGTTGGACGGCATTAGCAAGCTACTCCTGAGAACGAGTTTACGTTGGTGCTCCAAGAGCTCATGATTGGACACGAACGAGATATTCCCGAGGGCATTCCGCAATCGAGAAAAGGTGGGATCGCTCACGAATTTGTGCAGGTAGCCGTTAGTGGAGGTGAGCTCCATCCTAACGTTCTCGAACAGTTCAGTAATGGGGTCGTGGCTCGTCTTGTTCAGCATCATTTGCCTGCTCAGGGATGACCATACGTGGGACATGGCCCTGTTCACGACGACAGAGCAGGCACGCAGCGCCTGCCATTTGTCGTTCAGCTCATACCTCGCCACGTAGTCGAATAGGAGCACGTCAACCAGCATTTGCACCATGAGATACCACGGGATGTATGAGCTGGAAGGTCTCGTAAAAAAGTGAACAAGGTCCAGCGTGCTTTCGTAGTCGCGAACGAGAAGATATCCTTTGCTCAAGCTGGACATTTTAGTCAGGCGTTCCATGGGATTTGCGAC
Source organism: Dermacentor andersoni (assembly GCF_023375885.2). Classification (NCBI taxonomy): domain Eukaryota; kingdom Metazoa; phylum Arthropoda; class Arachnida; order Ixodida; family Ixodidae; genus Dermacentor; species Dermacentor andersoni. Next base: position 98,793,460 of record NC_092818.1, on the reverse strand, counting down.
GAGCGCCTTTAGGGTGGGAGACACTTCTTGAAGTAGATTCGCAGCTATCTTCTTGTGCACAGAGTTTGCACGACGATGATGTGCCGCCACGATGCGATCCAGCGACAGTACAGCAGTCGCAACTGCCTGGACGTCTGTCACGATGGCCGTGGACGAAACGAAGTCCCTGACGCACTGCTTCACATCAGCGGTGGCTGGTAAAGAAGGCTTCACGGCGCTTCCCTTGAATGCGTACATCACCACTGTAGTGTCCAGCCGCTGAGGACGCAACGTCAGTAAACCGTTCAGGTTGAACGTGAACGAGATTTCCGTGCCCTCCCTCACGGCTTCGGTCGGCGACTTGCTGTCAATTATTCTTTTCAGGAAAAGCTCCTGTACAAGAACCACGGCCTCCTGCTGGATCATTTCCTTGCCTTTTATGGCAGCCAGGCACTGCGCGAAGAGGACGCCGCCGGTCCGCAAGCCATCACTGAGCTCTTCCCCCACGGCGTTGCCATCTGAGGTCTCGAAGACGTCGTGCATCTTGGTCAGGTAGTAGTCGAGCGACTCCTGTAGGAACCCCGCATGCTCTGCGTTGCTGGTCCACCTGCTGCACACGTGGGCGTACATGTCGTCGCAAGGTTTTACGCTGTAGTTCAGAAGGCTTCCCAGTGCTTCGTACGGGTCCGTGCACATCAGGCGCTTACAGCGATGAGGTGTCTCCGACGAGCTTTCTCTCGCTATCAGCAGGAAGACAACAATGGCCGCCAGGAGCAGGATGACAATGCATAAGCACAGTATAGGCTTCCACGCTGCCTCCCCGACGGTGTCCTGCCCGCTGTTGAAAAGGCCTGCGCAGACATGTTTTTTGAACGTTACGTTCGTTGTTCCACCTGGTCAGGATTGATAATAAATGAAATGTATTCACTGAAAGAATGGCGAGCATAGACAGCTTTATAACTAAGCCTGAGCAGCGCTACGTAACAAGGCGGGCAGAGACGAAGAAAACAGACAGTGTATGCACTGTCCCCTCAAATTTTGTATTGAAGGGAACAGATTATTTTTATGAAAAGAGGCAGTGGTAGATAAGAAAAAAAAACATTCGCCAAGGTAGATTATCAAGGCCAAGTGATGATAAAAACAATGACAGAGCCTTGTTAACCTACCTTTGCGTTTTCTTTAAAAAGGATTGTTGCCTCTTGTTATATACATCAGCCTTTCCCTTCAATAAAAAAAATGTTGGGATACAGCGCATGTCCTTTCTATTTTCTTCGTGTCTACTGACCGAATTATGCCACGCTCCCCAGATTTACCCATAAATCTGAATCAATTTGCCCACCTTTCAGTTATTCTGAAGCATAGACAGCTTTTCTAATTAGAAAACTGTATGCCGAAGCTCATAGTATTAAGTTGACCAAGTCAGTAAACTACGCCATGACTAATTTCAAACCTTGCGACCCACTGAAGATGTTTTGATCTATGTGTTTTTGCGTGTGTGCGCTGAGGTGAAATTGCCTTGACGTGCGACCAAATTCTTATTATAGTGTCGTCCTCAGTGTCACGCAGCCAACTAGCTATTTGCGGCAAAATCTACTTAGTAATATAAGAGGCAATTTAGTTGGTTGCACTTAGAAAAACTTAATTACGTACTCATTGGTTCACAAATGCTGGAAGGTTCTCGATCAAAGTTTCGAAACAAATTGCGGCACTCGCTGAGACCAAAATTGAGCTTCTACGAGCACTACACTATACAAGTAATGTTGTCGAAAATAACCGCCTCCCGATATTTATACCATATTTTCTCTAGATTTCAGATTCCAGAACGCTTTCCGCAAGGTTGTTCCTCGCCGGCATTGGAGTATTCTTAAATGCCGATCAGTTGCAGACTTTTCAGGACATGTGTGACACTGGCCAGTGGCGTAGCCAAAATTTTTTTTCAGGGGTGGTGGGGTGTGGGTGTCACGCACTTGACCGGGGATCGGGGGAGCGAGGAGGTGGGGGGGGGGAAAGTAGGCGTACTAAGACAAATTTAGGCAGTGTGTGGAGGGGGGGGGGGAAGGGGGTGCAGGTGCCAGGTGTGTCCCAAACGCCTCCTTCCCGCTAAGCCACTGCCTCTAGCCAAGCGACACTGGACCGTGTTCCGGAATTCCTTGACCCAACGTTTCGAAAGAAGCTACAATCATACACTGTGCCAGCGCTACTAATTGTGCTTCGGTTACGTAAGCGAATGGACGCAGCCACCAAAATATTTGTGAAGCACTACCACGCGCCTCTTACTTTACCGCGTATTGCGTATTAATCCTGCACTTTTACTTTGTCTACTGCGGCGCTGTTATTGTTCGCAATACATTTTTTCTAGATAGGTGTATTGTACGCCTGAGCTGTATAGTGGTCCATTAAGTCTTAAGTTTTGTCAAGCCGTTTCAAGGGCTTTTTTACCATGATGCCCAACTTCTCCTGCCTTGATATTGGAGTAAAGATTGATTGATTGATTGATTGATTGATTGATTGCTGTAAGACGGATAGTTTGGCTAGTTGGTCTATCATCGCTGGGATGCAAGAGTGCTGGAACGAGACAAGGAACACAAATACAAGAGCTCGTATGTCTTATTTGGGTATCGTAGTCCCAGCGTTGTAGGTTCCGAATGATTGATTGCTGTTCGTCGTCACTTCCATTGTATAACGAAACATAAAAATACCTATTATAGCTTATTTTCTTTTTTTATTCTTGTCGGCAGTCCAGGATACAGGATTGTGAGCGTGTCTGATAAGATGACTTAAAAAATAAAGACCTATGTAAACAATTGGAAGTATATATCGACAGCACCCCTAAAATTCCCACCAGAAGATTAAAACCGACGTTCCTTGCTGCTTTGTTATTTACGGGTATTAGAAATTTAGCAAATTGTCTCTAAGGACCTCGCAAGAATGTAGACTGTGTGCAATCGCTATGTGTAAAATTCTATCTTGATATCTCTGCGCCCCAGGTTGTTACGGAAGTTTACGAAAAAAACCTCCGTTGGCGCCTGAAGTGACGTTACCGATGGTTATCGTCACCCGTTCGTCTGCCCACGCACATTAATGGTTTCTTACAACTTAAAAAAATACTTCGAATTTAAAATTTCACTACGCGCGTAATTAAAAAGCTCACCAGTAACTACAAGCATTTTCATCGCTACTTGAAATGTTTCAACCCGCCTACATCTATTTGCTTGCTTCGCGGGGATTCTTTAAAAATTGGCCCTGCATACACACTATAATACCCCTGTCAAGCAGGCAAGTTAAGTGCACTTACGGGGAGTGCACTTCAGGATCTTGAGTGACACTTAAGTCTACGCGGTGCTAAAAGGGGAACACAGAACGCTCTCGCAGTTAAAAAAAAAAAAAGCGACAGACTAAAATTGTGTTTTTTGAATACGTATATTCGAATAAAAGAAACCTAAAAATCGATTGCTCTAGTTGTATAATAAATAAAAAAACAATCTTGATCTATATTTACTCAACAAAAGTCGAAAATATTTTTATCATAAGAGTGTTGCAAGTTAAGGCCGGCCAAGACGAATGCCTAGCCAATCCAGAACAAGATAGTGGCGTGCGGCAAGGCGGCATTTGATCCTGCTAGAACAGAATATCAGCGAGTTCTGTTCGGATTATTTTGTTAAAAGCTGTTCAACAGCAAGAATGAAATTCTCTGTCCTTTTTCTATGCATTACATTTTTCTATCGTTGAAAACGCTGAGGGCGAGGCTACGCACTCGACCAGCAAAGTGTGTTCCGTGAACGCACTCCGACCGGAGTGCACTCTTCTGATAGTACACTCCGCTTTCGACGTTTAGAGCTGGGAAAGTGCACTTAAAACCGAGTGCACTCTCTGTAAGTGCACTTGACAGCTTGACAGGAGTATAAAAGAATACGTATTGAGCACGGAGCTTGTAAAGCGTGGAACCCGCCGTGGTTGCTCAGTGGCTATAGTGTTGGGCTGCTGAGCACGAGGTCGCGGGATCGTATCCCGGCCGCGGCGGCCGCATTTCGATGGGGGCGAAATGCGAAAACACCCGTGTACTTAGATTTAGGTGCACGTTAAAGAACCCCAGGTGGTCGAAATTTCCGGAGTCCTCCACTACGGCGTGCCTCATAATCAGAAAGTGGTTTTGGCACGTAAAACCCCATTATTTTTTTTTTTAAAGCGTGGATAAACAGCTGAATCTTTATAACCAGTTGCAGTGTCGGGAGGAAGGAGAAACGCATCCAATGCCAAGGAGGAGCAACATTGACGAAAGGAATTTCACAGCCTCAATGAATACAGTACCGTCGATGGAAATCTAATTATGAAACATTGCTGTGGCGGGATAAACGCAAAGCACTGACGAAGCGTGCATGCAGTCCTACGTCCACCTTGCTTAGTTCCATTTCTTAGTAACCTTTTAGATCGCTACGACAGGTGACTCGTAGATCGACTGCAACGAACAGTCACAGTGAAGACCCCATTTCCTGACCGTTGCTGCAGGGCGCTGCTGGGTGCTGCTACTGCTGCTCTCTTCCCCGATAGATCGCATTTTGAGACAAACTGAACAACGGGCCCAATGGTGCGGTGGAACCTTGATCAGCAAAGAACTGAAGCCCGATGCTATAACCATCAGGCCAGAACCGCGCGCATGCTTCTATCGTGCCAACGCCAACTATATTTCCTCGAGATGATAGCCGCGTGTGCCACTGTCACATTGCGTAACACGGTTGCGCAAGAGCGCATGCGCCGGTTTACCTTACGCCAAAGATGCAGAAATGAAATGGGCGAATTTATTAAATTTGATTAACCACTTCACGAAAGCTTCGATTCACATATAAATTCCAAGACGCGCATTGGATCTGGATTTCTTTTTATCATGAGAGTAGTCGGCGTGAAACTCGGCTTCGTGCTGCAAAGTGACGCGTCTCATTCTTACATGAAGAAACTATAACTAAGGACTGAATCTTCTGCCGACGAGAAGACAATGTTTTTGAATGTATGCAAGGATGGAGAATCAAGGTAGTTGTAACAACAAACAACATTATACAGAAAGCGTGGGACAAGTGCTTACCCAGTGGCACAGGGCTGTTTGTTGCGCGTTGCTGTTCGACGTAGAATAGTTCTTATGTATTTGAATTCAGGGATTTTTACGTGCCAAAACGACCATTTGATTATTAGGCACGCTGTAGTGGGGATTACATAATAATTTTGACTACCTGGGGATTTTTAACGTGCCCTAAATGCACGGGACACTGGGTTTCTTGCATTTCGCCCCCACCGAAATGCGGCCGCCGCGGCCGGGATTCGATCTCGCGATCTCGTGCTTAGCAGCACAATACCTTAGCCGCTAAGCCACCGCGGTGGATAGCATTTGCGTAAAAGCGCTTCGTACGTTGCTATCAGTTTGACCCATCCATGCGATGTTATGCTATTTGGGTACAACATATACCAATCATGCGAACACTATTCTACGTCTTACTGCGTTATTCAATAGAGCGTTGAACAGCATCGATGACTGAAAGGACGTGGGGGTCAAAATGGAGGGATGGGGGAGAGGCAGGAGTGGTTATGAACAGTTAGTTACAGGGGGCAATTTTCTGCAACGCTTAGGTGTATCCCAGGTGTGATGAATTTGATGCCTGCTGTTTTACTCCTGCATGTCATTCAATATGGCGTTCCAGGCATGTATGTAACGCCTATAGATCCAATGACGCACATTGTAGAACTGATAATAGTTTTACTGTGTTTATGTTTTTATGTTTTAAAGACCCTGGTAGTAAGAGTATGTGTAACAAATTTAAATATTCAACAAACGATTACTTGGCAACTGCAGGAAATACAAAGGAATATTTTGATCACGAAATTATGAAGCGGGTAATGAAAGGAATAAAATGCTCAGATCAGAGAACAGCTTGGTCTCCAAGAACCTTGCGCTATGCATGAAGAAACAAAAGATGTAATAGAGAGTGACCGTATTGCTATTGTTTAAAAAAGCAGGGGTTTGTTACCGGAACACACTCCTAACTGTTACCTAACCGCTGCCTTGGTATGACTTGGCGCACTGGACAGCTATCCTGAACTTTGACCATCATTGCAAGGATGGTTTCACGCTTGAGGATATTGCGTGCGTTGATCTTTCGCGGACGTGCTGGCAGCTGTTAGGGAGTTTTAGATTCTGCTCAACTAGAGTTAGGGATAGAGAACCGCCGGGTGTTCAAGAGAACACAAAGTGAGTACAAAGAATGCAAGCATAGTGTGAGGAGTTCGGCAGGCAAGGACGTTTGGGTGCGGTATTTCTAAAACTCTCTATTAGGTGAGAAAGCATCCTCTCTGTTCGTGCTCGAAACAATCTAAGAATCATATGTTTCGGCTCCTAGGTGAAGAGCCGTCCAAGCTGGATATATGCCAAGCTGGATATATCCAGCTTGGCAGGGTTCCGCCCTGGCCTACAGAGTAAAGAGTAGGAAGGGGATCCGCGACTGATAATTATTTCGCATAACAATGTTTCCTGGCGTATTGTCATAAAGCGTCTATCTGACCATTATTTTCAGCATAACAACAGTAACCAATATGATATATATGCTTATTATGTTCAGCAATACCCGTTTAGGACACGCAGTCCGGGCGGAAATAACATGCTGCCCACTTCCCCATTTCCCTCTCTTCTCGGAGAAACAGTTAAAAACACGATCAAGTAAAACTAAGTTAACTCTCGCATTTTATAAGGAGTTATCTGGCACACATGTTTTTTTGCATATTACACCTTCCGGCTCACATTACGCGAAGCACCCAGACTGGTATGGCGCAACAATTTTTTCGCCTCTCTTATTTCATTACGCAAAGAAAGAGGAAATTGAAAGTCTAACAGACCGCGCAAAGCTAGGTTGTCGCCTTCAACAGCTTGGTAAGCTTGCTCTTCAATAGGAATAATTCTTTCGTAGCAATATCATCCACAGCTCGTGTCAAACCGATTCTCTTCATAGCGCAGGTGGGGCACACATGAGACACGAGGCTAGTAGAGTAAAGCAATCTAATGTAATAGGATTGCCGCAGCGTTCAGGTCTCACTTTCGGCTTGGTATAAAGTGTAGTTTTTCTTTAACGTTACTTGCTGGCACGATGTTGTTGCAAGTTAGGGGTGGAGAGCGCGCCTTTCATGAAGGCCTAACAATGTCCCATATTTCGAAAAGGACGCACAATAAGACTATCCGATCATAGGTCTCTCACGTTAGAGGCGGTAATGCTTTTCCATTGGAAATTCCTGCTGTTATGACATTGTTTTCTGCACCCCCTTCCTTCTTTCTTGCGTGTGCGCAATGTATAAAATGACATGATCTTGTTTCTTTGTCAAATATTCGTCGTCAGCGCTCGATCTCGTGCAAAGACGCCAAAAGAAGCCCATTTTAAGAAGAGAGGCAAAATTTGGCACGCTATTCAAACGTAGAAGAGAGCGCGTTTGGGCTGGTTGGTTCATGTCAAGGTTGGTTCATGTTCCAGTCAAGCTGTCAAAAAACAGCTTTTTGCCCATGTATCCCTACCAGAAATGCCAATTTCTTCTGGAAAATAAAACTGAAATGAAATGAAATGATTACGAGCAGTAAACAGCGCTAAACAACAGGACAAAGATAGGGACACAGACAACAGCGCTGACTAACAACCAAGTGTCTTTATTCTTTCAGCCAACTGAAAGAATAAATACACTTGGTTGTTAGTCAGCGCTGTTGTCTGTGTCCCTCTCCTTGTCCTGTTGTTTAGCGCTGTTTGCTGCTCGTATTCAAACGTATCTGGCAAATAACCATTAGCACCGTGTCATTTTGCCATTCGCGGAGCCGTCACACCATGCCAGCGTCACGCTAGCACGTTTTGATGCTAGCATGAGTGACAAGGGAAAAAACGTTCGCGCCCATCCTGTGAGTGATAAGCGAGGGGACTCTGTGCCGGTTGCCATGACGACGAGACCATTTTCTTTCTATCTACTTTTCACTGGTATGTTGCGCCCATTTCATAGCACCAGATTACGCTTCGATCATCGCTCTGCCTAAGAGTAGCATGAAGGGCCATTGTTGCGGACGTGCTTATCTATACGTATCTTACACCTTGCTGGCTGAAAAAACGAATAATACAGCGCTTACCCGAGAAATTGATTCCCCTTTGGAACCCTCGACCGCATCCTCTGCCGCCAGTGGCAGACGCGAGACCGGCGTTCATTTCGAACCGCTTGCTTCAGTTCTGCTTCTTCTTCTACCTCGAGAACGGGCGCGTGGCTTTCGTTCGAGCCTCGAGGCCTTCTGTTGAATGTTGATGTGGAATCCTTTAATCATGGCACGCACGCAACGAGAAATTACAAGATAACTTCAAAGAAAAATGTCTAGATGTGCAAAAATGAATACAAAAGGAATTTGATGGATATGGAACCCCGTAAAAATAAGAACATTTGTGAAATTGAAAACATCGTGTAAAAAAAGATTCAAGGCAGAACCAAGCCAATAACCGCCTTACCATCGTCAGTGCAGCTTAAAGGAGCATATCAAGGCATGACAAACTTAATTGCATTTTGTTTAAAAATATTGCGAGTACAATTACCCATATGAATTGCAAAGCGAAACAGACTGCTCCTTAGAAATTAATGCCAACCTTCTTTTGTTGTTTCTGTTTAGTAGGCTTTGTATTTTTAGGTTATCAAGCATATTCGACACCGTTATAATGTCTAAGAGTGGTGCAAAAGTATCTTAAGGAGCGCTAAATGAAGCTGTGAGAGCATCCATACTTCAAGAACGACTTGAAGCGCACGTAAATTACGCGGTAAACGTTAATTAAGAAACTACGTAATCGACGGCAGGTTCGTCACCACCGCCACATATGTGTTCTTCAAGGAATTGCATACGTCACAGAGTAAGCCAGGCCTTATGTGATTATGTAGGGAAACCATTAATCAAGAGAGTCAGAGAGAAGGCTCTTAATTTAAGCGCAAAAATTCGGCCAGCATATATGTAGGCATATTAAGACTGCAAGTTGGGCTAGTTGGATGAGATTTATGGTAAGAAAGGAAACTTAGACGATGGACAAGTGAAGGTGCCTACATGTTACTCTGTGTAGGGAAGGAAATCGGGCAGAGAGAAGTCCTAGGACGAGGATGGCGGGAAAGGGAAAGAAGAAAGCAAGAAATTATATAATCATTGTGTGTACAGGTGAGACAAAGGTGAAGCCAACTTTATGGTGAGACTTTAGTATGTAATACCCAAGGAAGTGGATGAGGAAACGGTGCCGCGGTAGCTCAATTGGTAGAGCATCGCACGCGAAATGCGAAGTTTGTGGGATCGTTCCCCACCTGCGGCAAGTTATTTTTTCATCCACTTTCATTTCCATTAATTTATCGTTTCTTTATTTCATTTGCTAAGCACAAGTAATTTGCCCAATCTTGTCCTCGGTGTCTGTGTTTGTTGGCTTCTTACAATGACTAATAAATATCAGGCCCCTCGGTTAACCCGCTTTTTTCTCGTTTAGTATATATAAAGAAGCTCAAATTTATGCTCTGTAATTATCAGTGACAGTTATGCTACTTTACGTGAAAAGAAAAAAGGACAACCAAGTGTCTACGCTAGAAAAGACAAGGTCGGTGTACATGGTGATTCATATGATTTCATGAATATATGCTGATTATAGCTCTGTATTACGTATCTTTTCGTCTATTTTTCATGTTCATTATGCACTTATATCGTCTCCTTGTTGCTTTTGCTGTTGACCTGAGTGGTAGTGGCTCATAACCACAGTGGAGAATTGCCCATGAATTGCGTGGTTAAATTAGGTCGATAAAAACAAGGGAACTAACAATATGAATGTGGGAACTTAGGAAGTAAAATTTTTGTGAGAGTTAAAAAAAAAACAAGCAATCAGAAGAAAACCATGAGGTAAAATAAGACCGAAAACTAATCATACGTAAATAAATATCTAGAAGAAGAACCACGGTAATCGACTTGATTCAATGACGTAATTTTGGATTGCCAAGTAAACATTTCTGTGACTGAACCCAATAATAGAGGCTCCGAAAGACAGAATCAAAGACAGATATATCTAGGCCAATATTGCGAAGCGGGGTTTCCATTAATATGTTTCTTATTGCAGGAAAACGCCTACAACACAACAAGAAATGGTCTATTGTCTCCGATTTGCCGCAGAATGAGCATAATGGTGAGGAGACCAGATCAGACCTGCACCGCCATGCGATGTGCAGGCAGCAACATTTCTGGTGAGCATAGGGCGAAGAAGGCAGGAAAGCATACAGCACTTTGAAGTTTGATGCGCAAGAGGAAAAACAAATGTTCAAGTTTTGACCAAAAAAATTGAAGACTACTACAGACTAGCAAACAACTTGACTCTCTATGAATTCGGCTTCGGTTCTAGGGATCAGAAAGAAGGTTAACCGTTCAATAGTTGGCTGATTGAGCTGAAAAGTTTAACCAAGAACTGCGAATTCGGACTTCTTGAAGAACGCATACTACGCAGCCGTTTCGTTCTTCGTGTTAGAGACTTGAGGTTGCAGCAGAAACTTTTGGCGGAAAGCCCTTCTTACCAAAACATTTAGTGCCTTTCCACTCTGTGAAGAAGGACAACAAGAGAAGCTGTATTGGGATGACTGTACAACTAGAACGATATATGTGGTTATTACTATATTGATAAAATAAAGACACATACACGTAACTTCATAGCTTTTATCGCCTTTATTTTTTCTCATTCGTTACCACAGTGACCATAGCTTTGTGGTCGCTGTGGTACACCGCGGTCAGTTGTACTGCTATGCTAGGTAAGTTCTTGCTGTTGTAATCGCACCGCTGGCCCGAGTTGTTGGGGTCTCGGTGCTGACGCCCGTTATTGCCAATGGGTCGCAAGCCCCAAGGGTAGCGTTGGCCTGGCGGCCTGGGGCACTGGAAGCATCCGAAGGTCCCGGCAAAGCATGAGAAGACTGGTAACAGAACAACTTGTTTATTCTAACATAGCAAAAGAGCGGCCGGTCAGGTCGACCGAATTGGAGAGACGGGAGAGCACGTAACTCAACAGTACAAATCGGAGCCTCTCCCCTGGCGTCCGGGGGCAGCTGCTCTTATACTCTCGGCGTCGCGGTCCAAAAGGGAAGGAGGGAAGGTCACGGGATGAAGGTCACGGGACGGCGCAGCAGGAGCCCACGACGGCGCGAACTGTCGGGCCGAGAGACCTGCTGAACCGAGTGTAGTGACGCATCGCCAACCTTCACCCACACGACGGCGTGAACAGTTGAGCCGAGAGACGTCCAGGCTCCTCATTCGGGGAACTCCGCTCCCCGGCTGCCGCGCTTTGACAAGCGAGGGCACACACACACACACGCACACACGAAGACACGTGGCACTGAAACACGCCTGGACACGCTTGGCGGGTAGGCGTTGCGGCGGCGTCGAACAGGCCAAAATGTCCGCCGTTTTGAACAAAGCCCCGGCGTCCGTTGCATCCGCGCCGGCATTACCGCGCGTTGTAGGCGAAACGTAACAGACCGCCCCGCCGGGGGAAGGAGATCCCGATGGTCAGGGGACTGCATCCGCTGTCCGGAGGGATGTCGCTCGATGATGCTCATAACCGAAGTTGGGCGTCCTTGGGCGTTTCTTGAGCGCAGCGCACAGAGAAGGCCTCGTTCTCACGTTCAGGTGCACACAGGACACTGCAAAGTGACTTCGGGAGAGTTGACATTTTTGTTCTCGTTTCCGGCAAGCGTTAGAACCACGCCAAAAGTCAACCGCTCAGTCAGCAAGCACGGCACAACCCTCACTAAGCCCTGCCAGGCTCTTTCCCCTTTTATACTGCTGCCTAGTTCCTTACAGTAGTTTAGCAGCACTCAGAACGCGTCCACAAATCGGAAAATTGCACTAGAAAGCACATCATCACTTTGAAACACTACACAAAAGCAATAGGTTAAAAATCCTGCCTCAGGAAGAAAAACATCAGTAACAAGCAATTTTGAGGCTGATTCCCACGTTAGGGGCTTCGACTTAAGCCATCGGCGTTACCGTTGAGACTCCCCTTTTTGTAACGCACCTCAAAGGAATATTGTTGCAAAGCGAGGCTCCAGCGCAGGAGGCGGCCATTTTTGGGAGAGATGGTCTGCAGCCATTGGAGAGGGCAGTGATCCGTTTCAATGATAAACCTCGAGCCAGCTAGGTAACATGACAATTTCTGAACGGCCCACACGATACACGCACACTCTTTCTCGGTGGCGCTATACGCCTGCTCACGACTGGTCAGCTTACGACTAGCATACAGGACGGGGTGTTCTACTTCTCCATTTTCCCGTTGGCACAGTACAACGCCCATGCCTCGCTCACTAGCATCACACTGAACAACGAACCCTTTTGTGTAGTCGGGCGATCGTAGCACAGGTTGGCTTGTTAGGGCGCTCTTTAGGGCGCTAAAAGCTCTTTCCTTCGTCTCATCCCAGACGACTGTTTGCGGCTCTGTCTTTCTTAGAGCATCCGTCAAGGGAGCCGCGATATCAGAGTACCTGGGGATGTACCTCTGATAGTAGCCGGCGACACCTAAGAACGACCGAATATCGGTCTTCGTACGCGGTTGCGGGAAGTCTCGCACAGCGGCCACCTTTATTTCAGAGGGGCGGCGACGACCCCGACCAATCACGTGTCCGAGGTAGACAACCTCGGCCTGTGCTAACTGGCACCTGGGAGCCTTGACTGTCAAGCCCGCATCGCGCAGGCGGGTTAGCACTGCCCGCAAGTGCGCCATATGCTCAGGCCAGGATGCGGAGAATATCGCTACGTCGTCTAGATACGGTAAAGCGAATTCTTGCTGTCCCCGCAACACTTTATCCATGAGGCTTGAAAAGCAGTATGGCGCGTTCTTCAAACCAAAACTCAAAACTTTAGGACGGAATGTCCCCATTGGTGAAATGAACGCCGCATACCTACTAGCCTCTTCTGTAAGTGGAACCTGCCAATAACCCCTGACAAGATCTAGGGTGGAAATAAACTGAGCGCTGCTCACTCTCTCAAGGCGCTCCTCGATGTTAGGGATCGGATAAATTTGATCCTTAGTGATGGAATTAAGCCTGCGGTAGTCGACGCAAGGACGAGGTTCCTTGCCCGGTACCTCAACTAAAATCAAAGGGGAGGTATAATCACTCTCACCCGCTTCAATAACACCGAGCTGTAGCATTTTCTTTACCTCAGCCTCCATAATATCGCTCTGGCGGGGTGACACCCGGTACGCCTTGGATCGTACTGGCTCTGGGGAGGTAAGTTCTATGTCATGAGTAAGGACAGAAGTCCTACCAGGCCTCTCAGAGAACAGACCTTGAAACTCTTGTAAGAGCTGGTGTAGTTCGATTTTCTGCTCAGGCGACAGCGATGCTTTACTTACTAAGTCACTAATGACTTGATCGGTGTCTTTCCTGTTCGTCACTGAGCCTAGTCCCGGAAGCTCGACCGGAAGCTCTTCTAACTTTCCCGCATCGGGAATTTCCTCTCCAGTATCTGGTGCCTTTAACGCTACAGGCTCAATTTTATCCCGTTCGGGCGTGCTCTGAATACTAGCTTGCTGCGCCTCTGACCCTTTCTCATCGTTCAACAACGTCGGCCCCGCAACTACCGCCTTTGCAGCGAGCTCCCGAACCTTCGATCTGGTTAAGGCCTGAACGCTAGCCTCACCAAACAAAAGCCCCTTCTCGCGCAGGAGGTGATCGGACCTGTTCGAAAATAGGTACGGGTACTGGGGGGGCAGCATAGATGACACTGCGGCCTCCGTCTCAAGTGCTCCGAAAGGTCCTTCAATAAGCACTTTTGCTACCGGCAGACACACGCTATGAGCTTCCACTGCTTGCTTGATCCATGCGCACTCGCCCGTGAACATATCGGGTTCTACGTAAGAGGGATGAACTACATCCATCGTAGCTGCGGTATCGCGAAGCACTCGGCACTCTTTCCCGTTCACGAGGAGGTCTCGCATGTAAGGCTCGAGAAGCTTGATGTTCTCGTCAGTGCTGCCTAATGAAAAAAACACGACTTTTGGTTTTGTTTCTGGGCACTGCGCCGAAAAGTGACCCGGGTTCTGGCACGTATAACACAGGCGCGCTTGCCTCGCCTCGAACCGCTTTCTGCGTTCGGCTTCGGCTGCCGCCGTCTCCTTACGTTCGGTCGGACACTGCGCCGAAAAGTGACCCGGCTTCTGGCACGTATAACAAACGCGCGCTTGCCTCGTCTCGAACCGCTTTCTGCGTTCGGCTTCGGTTGCCGCCGTCTCCTTACGTTCGGTCGGACTGCTTTCACTCGCATCCGAACTACGTGTGTCCCCCTTTGCTCTCATGGGCGTGAACTTTGGCCTCTCAAACTTGGAGCCAAATTCACCCTTTTGACCGTCCTTAGCTCCGCGAGCCCGACGCGTCACAAACTCCTCGGCTAACTCAGCGGCTCTAGCCACCGTACTAACGTCTGGCCTATCCAAGACCCAGTACCGCACGTTCTCAGGTAACCGACTATAAAACTGTTCTAGCCCGAAACACTGCAGAACTTTCTCGTGGTCACCAAACGCTTTCTCTTCTTTGAGCCACTCCTGCATGTTTGACATAAGCCTGTACGCAAACTCTGTATATGACTCACTTTTGCCTTTCTCATTTTCCCGAAACTTCCGACGGAACGCCTCCGCTGACAGCCGGTACTTTTTTAGCAGACTCGATTTCACTTTGTCGAAATCCTGTGCCTCCTCTCTCTCCAAGCGAGCGACTACGTCGGCCGCCTCGCCGGGTAACAAAGTGAGCAAGCGCTGTGGCCACGTTTCCCGAGAGAACCCCTGCTTCTCGCACGTTCGCTCAAAGTTAACCAGGAACAAACCAATGTCCTCTCCAAGCTTAAACGGCCGCATCAGGTCAGTCATTTTGAACAATACTCGTTCTCCTGCACCGTGTGCCTGACTTCCATTACGAGCGCGTTCCATCTCTAACTCGAGGCGCTTCATTTCCAAAGCGTATTCACGCTCTTCTTTTTCTTTCTGTTCTATTCGTTCACGCTCATCTTTCTCTTTCTGTTCTTTTCGTTCACGCTCATCTTTCTCTTTCTGTTCTTTTCGTTCACACTCATCTTTCTCTTTCTGTTCTTTAAGTTCACGCTCCTGTCTTTTTGCCGTCTCCCTCTCCTCGATGGTCTCAAGGCATTCCGACAGCTCGTCATCCTCAGCTTCTAACTCAAGAATAGCCCTTAGCAGTTCTGGTTTTCTGAGTTTGTCTGAGACATCCAGACCCAACTCTCTCGCAAGCTCCAGCAATTTCGGTTTGCGCAACGACTTCAAATCCATGGCTGCTCTGAATGCTGCTTTCTCTACTGCCTACTATTGTCTTGCCGCAAACTAACCCGGTAGCAACGACAACCACAATTACCAGCTCTGTTTCTAACACTAACAAAAGCCTGGCAAAACTCAGAAGAAGAAAGTCCCGCACTCACCAAACCTCGCAGCCAAGACTTCAGCGCAGTCGTTCCGCTGCAGGCAACCAGTCATCACACAGGGCTCGTTGCACTGCTCCCGGATGGTCGTTGAGCTGCTCAGCATACAGTCAACCGCATCTCTTCGCTGCTGGCCTCCGTTGTCGCGATCTCACCGCTGGCAACCAGATGTTGTAATCGCACCGCTGGCCCGAGTTGTTGGGGTCTCGGTGCTGACGCCCGTTATTGCCAATGGGTCGCAAGCCCCAAGGGTAGCGTTGGCCTGGCGGCCTGGGGCACTGGAAGCATCCGAAGGTCCCGGCAAAGCATGAGAAGACTGGTAACAGAACAACTTGTTTATTCTAACATAGCAAAAGAGCGGCCGGTCAGGTCGACCGAATTGGAGAGACGGGAGAGCACGTAACTCAACAGTACAAATCGGAGCCTCTCCCCTGGCGTCCGGGGGCAGCTGCTCTTATACTCTCGGCGTCGCGGTCCAAAAGGGAAGGAGGGAAGGTCACGGGATGAAGGTCACGGGACGGCGCAGCAGGAGCCCACGACGGCGCGAACTGTCGGGCCGAGAGACCTGCTGAACCGAGTGTAGTGACGCATCGCCAACCTTCACCCACACGACGGCGTGAACAGTTGAGCCGAGAGACGTCCAGGCTCCTCATTCGGGGAACTCCGCTCCCCGGCTGCCGCGCTTTGACAAGCGAGGGCACACACACACACACGCACACACGAAGACACGTGGCACTGAAACACGCCTGGACACGCTTGGCGGGTAGGCGTTGCGGCGGCGTCGAACAGGCCAAAATGTCCGCCGTTTTGAACAAAGCCCCGGCGTCCGTTGCATCCGCGCCGGCATTACCGCGCGTTGTAGGCGAAACGTAACATTGCCAAAGGTTAAATCTATACACGACCAGTGACGTGTGGTCGGCACACTGACGTCTGCGTAGCATTCAATTCCAAACCGTTCCAACAGGAAGTATACAATCCATTGGCCGTCGGGGTGCGCTAGGTCGACGTTAAAGTCGACGATTGGTGGGCGTTACTTTGCGTTTTATTATACTTTTAGACCCTCCAATGGGAACGAAGGAACGCCGCCATCCCACGCTTTATATATGGCCATGAAGGTCATGCGTCCTACATGGCTGATAAGATTATAACATTCAGAGTGACCGCCGCGACTAATAACATCACGCGGAAATGGTAATGCACTTTATACATAGACGGAAGACGATAACGTTCAGAGCGGCCACCGCGTCTTGTTTTTGTCAGCATTTCGAACAATTTTTTTTCCAGATCCTAGCCATAGACAGCTTCCCTGCAAAAACGGTGGAAATCTGCCGTATTGATCGAAGAGCAAGGAAAGCAGTACTTCCAAGAGATAAGATAAGCGCAGCAGACGGGGGAGCACACACAATACGAAAGGGAACTCAGTTGCAGCTGAAAGGAAGCTCCGCAGTAAGTGCGGCTACCAGATTCGTCAACAGTGCGTCAACAGCGTCGGAAACTGCCCAGCGAGGGGATAAAACTGCAGGAAGTGCGGGGAACCAAACCATTTTGCCCTGGTTTGCAAATTACTGGTGCGCCACAGAAAACGCCATCGGACAAGGAAAAGAGCTGCGGGAGGCACGGGCAGAGATATATCCTTTAGAGGCATTTTTTTTTCTTGCTGGACTAACGATCAAGTCGCTTGAAGTGGATAGATGGATAGCAACAGTTTACATCGAAGGTCAACCGTTAACACGCGAACAAACTGTTGCGTTATCTCGAAACATGAGCCGGCAAAGCTACCGGATAAACCGAAGCAAGCTTGCTGCGCGAGTCTCACAGAGTTCTTTCGTCATAGGGCAATGGCAAAAGCGAAAATCGGGCTTCTGCTCCGCGCTAACAACAACAACAACAACAACAACAACAACAACAACAACAACAACAACAACAACAACAACAACAACAACAACAACAACAACAACAACAACAACAACAACAACAACAACAACAACAACAACAACAACAACAACAACAACAACAACAACAACAACAACAACAACAACAACAACAAAATGCGAAGATCAATTTTTCGTCGTTGAACAAGACGTTCCAGTCACGCACAGCGGGACAGTCGCTGAACGACCGGGATTCATATACCGCATACAGACAGTTGCCAGTGGGGAACCATACCCCCCCAGCACAACCTTTAGCAGAGAGAGAGAGAGAAACAACTTTTGTAGTGAGCCCTTAGTGACGGTTGGTGCGTGCTGGCACCAGATGGGGTGGAACCATCTTCTCAGGTCCCATATGTGTCCAGCAGTTCCTGGCCCCTAGCCGCCAGCGCGAGCTGGGTCGGTAGGTCGGGGTTGGACAACAAGGTCTCCCATCGCTCGGGGGGGTTGGGGCTGGGGAGGGGGGGGGGTAGGGATGGTGGGGGGTTCTTGAGCTTAGTGCACTCTGCAAGGATGTGTGCTAGAGTGCCTTTTGACCGTCTGCAAAAAGGGCATGAAGTGTCATGCTCTGTTGGAAACATCTTGTGCAAGAGCACGGGATGCGCTAGTGACCCCGCCAGCGTGCGTCGCACGATTGTTTGCTGCATTCGGCTGAGTTGCGGATGCGGACGGGGAAGCCTACATCTGCCGCTTCTGTACATTTGCGCGATTTCTTTGTAGCTTGTCACGGGGTGCGGTAGCTCTGGCTCGTCCTCGGCCCGGATTGACAGTTCTCGGGCATAGTGGTCGGCGAGTGTGTTGCCTTCCATTTGCGAGTGAGCCGGGACCCACACGAGCTCAACGGCCCGTCCCGGTGATTTGCATTTGGTGAGGATCGCTAGTGCCGCGGGAGAGATGTTCTCCTTGCGGTAGCTTGCGTAGGCTGTCTGGGAGTCTGTGACCACGGTCCTCACTCCCGGTTGTGCGAGTGCGAGGGCCACGGCCACTTCTTCTGCTTCGTCTGTATTCGTCGTCCGTATCGACGCGCCTGTGACCAGTTTATCGATGGTGGTGACGACCGCCGTTGCTCTGGTCCCGTGCTTGGGAAGCGAGGCGTCCGCGTAGAGGACCTCGGGGTCCTCTTCCAGCTGCCGAGCCAGTGCCTTGGCCCGCGCAGAGCGTCTCTCGTTGTTCCTCCCCGGCTGCATGTTCCGGGGGAGGGGCTTGGTCTTAATAATGTCTCTCCACGTTGTGGGGAGCGGCTCCGTTGTCGGTTGCTGTTCAATTTGCCATCCTATCTTGCGTAGGACGGCCCGACCGTGCTCTGTCCGGCTCAGCCTTACTCTCTGGTGGGATAGGTGTGCTTCCACCAGCTCTTCCACCGTGTGGTGGGCACCCATTTCCAGCAGCTTCTGCGTTGACGAGTAGACTGGGATGCCCATGGCGAGTTTGACTGCTGTTCTTATCGACGTGTTCAGCGTCTCGCGGTTCACCTTCGCAAGCTGGAGGTACGGGGCAGAGTACGTTACGCGTGACACGACGAATGCCTGCACCAGGCGCAGTGCGTCTTCTTCTTTGATTCCTCTGTTCCGGTTGGTGACTCTCCGGATCATGCTCAGGACTTGCTCTGATGTGGTCTTGATTTTGTTGACGGCTGCGTGCGCCTTGCCGTCGCTGCGCAACAGCAGGCCCAGTATCCGGATCTGCTGCGTTGGTTTGATCTCTGTGCCGTCGATGGTGATGATTATGTTCGGCGGTGGCTCTTTCTTTGGTCTTCCGGGCTGTACCATGAGCAGCTCCGATTTCTGTGGAGCGCAGCTCAGGCCACAGGTCGTGGCATACTCGTGGACGGTCGTTGCCGCTCTCTGCAGGGCTTCCTCCGCCCAGACATCGGACCTTTAGCAGATATTTTCAGTGGACTCGGACAATTGAAAGGTGTGGAATACTCATTGAAACTGAAATATGGCAGCGTGGGAACTGTCGTGTCGGCTCGGAGAGTTCCCGAGGCGCTGCAAGACGGAGTACTGACGGAACTGCAGCGCATGGAACAGCAGGGTGTCATCACAAAGGTAAATGAACCCACCGAATAGTTGAGCCACATGATAACTGCGGTGAAAAAAGACAAAGTGCGTGTTTGCCTTTAGAAGACGTAGTTCCTCGGCTGTCCGGGGCAAGATTCTTTTTTCCACGCTGGATGCTGCATAGATATTTCGGCAAATTAAACTAACAGAAGAAAGTTCTAAGATCTGTACTATGAATACGCCATACGGGCGATATCGCGTCCTCCGAATGCCCTTTGGAATATCGTCGGCTCCCATACATTTTTCAGGCTTGAATGCACCGCTTGTTAGACAGCCTGTTTCGTATCGCGGTTGTAATTGATGATATACGGGTTTGAGGCAAGACAAAGGTTGAACATGACTACAAGAGAGAGAGAGAGAAGGAAAGAAGGAAAGGCAGGGAGGTTAACCAGACTGACTACAACCTGACACTCTTGCTGACGCGCTGCCATTAGCAAAATCTGCGACTTAACGAAAAGAAAGTGTACCTTCCTACTGACAAAGGTTGGTTACGTGGGACACATCCGCACGTCACAAGGTCTGCGCATCGACCTATAGCGGGAGCAGGACATCCTGGAAATACTCGAGCCTAGGACTATTAAGCAATTGCAAATTTTTCTCGGCACAATGAACTTTATACAGCTTTTCATTCCCAACGTGTCTGTCTTGATCGAACCGCTTAGGGAACTACTGCGAACTGATAACGCATGGGTTTGGACTGCAAAACAAGCCAGTTTTGCAGCACTGCGAGAGGCACTAATAACAGCACCAGTTCCTTCCTACTTCAACCCAAAGCAGGCAGTAACGCTTCCGGTTGATGCCAACTAGCTGGGCGTAGGGGCTGTTTTGATGCAACATGACCATCCAGTCGCCTTGTCGTCCAGGTCTCTCACAGAAGCACAGCGATGCTATGAGCAGATAGAACAAGAAACGCTTGCAATAGTTCAATGATGCACAAAGTTCCATGATTACATTTGCGGCCAGGCAGACGTGATCGTCGAAAGAGATAATCGGCCTTTGATGAGAGGATTACTGAATATCGGTATCACAATCCGCAATTCGCAACTACGCGCGGGGGCGCATTTCCTCCGAAACTCTCAAGGTCCTAAAGAAAGCTGGTCGACAGCACTTCGATAGCACCGCGATCATGTGGTTCCCAGCGCCAGTCGCCACCCCCACTGACGAGGGCCCCCTAACTTCAACGGGGTAGCACACCGCTCTGCGCGAGAGCTGACCCGCCGCGCAGAATCGGAGGCCGCCTCTTCGAGTTCGGAACTCCTGGTTCAAAACAGGCGAGAACGCTTGGTCAGATAGAATGACATCACCAAGCACTACCAGCTAGGCAGGTGGTTATTGCCCCCACCTCACCCCAAACTGAAACGTCGCCAGGCAGTTGTTTGGCGACAACTACAGACACAAACCTTCCCCAGTCCAGTGCGATGCGGCACATTTTCCCCGCGCAATACACGAGTGCTCTTTGCAAGTTATGTAAGGAAACTAGAGCGACACTCTCACACATGTTGTGGGAGTGTCATGTTATATCAGCTACAATCACAGTAGTTCCGGAGGTTCTTGCGTCGAAGTGGGCCGCCGCTCTGCGCAGTTCCAACCTCAAGACGCAAGAGTGGGCAGTCCAGCAGGCCCGAGAGGCGGCGATGAGGCAAGGTCTTGAAGTCCCCTCATGGGAGACATGAGCCCGGATCGTGAAACTCTGCTGGATTTAAAATAAAGTTGTTTTTATCCATCCATATCAATGTCCACTCCGTTTGCAGCGCATGCACCTCAGCTTGCAACGTTACACAATAACATTGCGATACAAACCAGGTAAAGAGCTACTTTTAGCGGACGATTTATCGTGGTCCCCCAGTAAGATTATTCGGTTTCGTCTTCCAATGCAGTTTCAAGTGAATGTCCTTGAATATGTTTCAGCGTCGAAGCAGCGCCTGAAAAACACTGCGCGCCGCTACAAACGGGGATCCCGCATTTGTCACTATCAGTGAATACGCAGAAATAGCGTGGCCGGACAACAAGCAGGGGATCCAAGAGCCGGCAAAACCGTAGTGAACCTACAGGGAAGCAGTTCACGCAAAAGACAGGCTAGTCTTCCGCAGTAACAATTGTACCGAAATCGAAACGGGCAGAACTAATGCATCTCCTTCACGCAGCGGAGCAGATAAGATGAAGGCAAGGGCCAGCAGTGTAATGTTATAGCCAAGTTTGTCCGCAGATATCAAGCAGTTTTGTGAGTCGTGCAAGATATGCGAAATGCACCAGCTGCGAAAGCAGACAGTGGCCCTTCTGAGCCATTAAGTTCCGACCCTACCATGGGAGCCCGTAGGCGATGATCTGATTAACTACATTGGCCGGGAGTTAGCCGTTATGGTGGACTTTTATTCCTTTTTTCTTCGAAATCCGAGAGCTTCACCCCGCCACAGCTAATACGCTCAATACAGGGTGTATGCAAGTGTTTTCTGTGCATGGGCTACTACAAAACATGTACAGCGACAACGGACCACCCTTCTGTAGCAGCGAGTTCAAATATTTTTTGAAGCAAGCTAGACATTGTGCATTTCACGTCAAGTCAGTACCACCCGTACAACAGAAAAAAAAAACTGTTGAGGAGGCAGAGAAGCTGCTACAGAAGTGCTTTCTCCGAACACCAGATATTGAAATTGCTTTGCTTGAGTGTTGTAATACCCCCAGGGATCATGTTCTCAGGTCTCCTGTGCAGAGCTGGTGGAACGGCAGATGCGGACCCTGCTGCCGGTACCACCAAAGCACCTGGAACAGGAAGCAATACCAAGCAAAGATGTTCAGGACCGCCTTCAGGCGATCCGCCGTCAGCAGAAAGCTTACTACGACCACAATGCCAGAAACTTGTCCATGCTGACGCCACAACATGTAACTAAATACGACATTCTTCAGAGAACGTGGACTCCAGCTATTGTTCTACGGCCAGCCGAAACGCCAAGGTCTGTGATTGCGTAGACCGAAAGCGGCCGTGAAATCCGTCACACACGAGAGCGCCTGTGAGAAGCAGCAGCTCAACCAGAGCCAGAATCATCCTAACCGCGGGTTTCCGAAGACGACGACCTCCATGCCGGAGAACAGCAGTTGCGCACAAATACAAAACCACGTCGCGAACCCTGTCGACACGCGTTGCCAGATCGAAGTTCTAGATTTTCTCAACATTAAATGAGAGATGTGGACAGATGGCGCTCAGCCTACGTAAAATGCCAGTTGCATGGGTACCTTTTCCATCACATGATTTATGTGTGGCAGCCAGTTGAGAGAGGCGTTATAAATCTCTCCAAGGTATTTAATAGACTGTGCCATTGGTATGGCTTGATGGTGGTAAGACAATGAGATGTGCACTGGGTCATGTATCGGAAAAGCGTGAATGGCACATTTCCTAGCATTGAGTAAAAACTGATTAACATCTAACCATCTCTCCAGGGTACAAATTTAAGTTTGTAGCCGTCGATATAGCGCGTAGACGTCGTTTTCAGATGCGAAAAACGCAACATCGTCTGCATAGGCATAAGTAGTTGCTTCAGGATAACGCTTTCCTTTTCTTCATTCTCACTAAAGTTCTTTTTCCCTTCACCCGATCCATGCATACATTAGCTATTTCAATGAAAAATTTGTCTCGAGCACCTACATACGCTGGTGCTCATGAAATTTATTTGTATTGTTTATATCAGTTTTGTTTAAATATGAGTGAGTGAGTGAGTGAAAACTTTTATTGAGTCTTTCAAGAGTGTCGTGGTTACGAGGTCTCCGTCGTCTTCATCTTCTTGGCGCTGGCGACTTGAGACTTCTCTTCAGCAAGGGTGGGCCCCTATTCCAAGGCTCCACTGAGTCGTGCTGCATCGCTCGCGTGCTGCACTAGGGCCCTTTGGGCCGTGAGCTCGCTGCTGGTGAGCCGACTCTCCCATTGCTCCGCACTCGGGTGTTCATGTTTGTGGAATGCTTTGTTGCGTTCGCACTCCCAGGTGATGTGGTAGAGTGTAGGTGTGGCACCGCACCAAGGGCAGGTGGCCCTGTATTGTGTCGGAAACATCTTATTGAGCACGTGTAAGTTGGGGAAGGAGTTTGTAGTCTGCGCCAGCTGGTCGCTTCCGTCTTTGTGACGGCTTTGTGTGGTGGCGGATATCTAATTCTAGTTCCTCTATGCAAGTTCAGGGTCTCTGCGTATCCCCCCTCGCAAGCCTGTAGGTGGGTCTCCGGGGCATTCGACCGCCCTGCTCGGAACGCTTCGCCTCGAGCTAGGCTGTCTGCCCTTTCGTTCCCCCCTATGCCTACGTGACCCGAAATCCAGATTAGGTTGTGCCTGTATACCTGTACGTCTGACGTCTTTTTCTTTCTCCGATTTCTTTGCTGTTTAATTTCGTTAGTTGTCCACCCATTAGAACAAGGTTCTAATTATTGACCATGAGTTATAGAGAGAACCTTTTTTGCCGGTTCTTTCGACTTTGCCACTGCTACTGCTGTCTGGCACACCGCGTCGGGAGGTGGTTAAGCGTGTGGCTACATGACAGGAGCGTGGGAGAGAGGAAATGAGGCTCAAACTCGTTTGGACCTTTGTACCACGTCGAATTTGCACAATGCCCTCGGGAGCACCCTGGGCATAGCCACATTAGTCTTTTGACAGCTGTTATTATCCGCGACCCCCCGCAAAAGCATCGCATAAATTGCAGCGCTTACCTTTCTCCTAACGCACAAGTCTAGAGGGAAGATAGATAGAATTGTAGAGAGGAGGGGGAAGAGGAGACAGAGAATGGATAGAACTGATGCAGTCATGAAACGGGTGATTTTTCATCTTGGATTACATATTTATTTTACTTTTTGTGTTAGTTATTTATTAACCAAATTCTTTTATTCATTCAATCATATCACCACCCTATTCGTGGCCTATCCCCCATAGTGGGTTTGTGCCATTTGTTGAGGATTTATCATCATCATCATCATCATCAAACGGGTGACCCTTGCCATTCTTCGCTCGCAGCTCCCACAAGAGAGGCCGGGGAGGGGAGATGTATGGGGAAAAGGTGACGTGAGACGGAAAGGAAACACTACTACTACAGACACGATGGGTGGCTGCGGGCAAATGGTACATTTAAGTTCAAGGCACGGTACGGTACGTTTCTGCTATTTATAAAAAATAAGCACCATGAAAATTTGTCAAGCGGACAACTTACGCAGGGCCTGCAGAAGCAGAGCCGCATTAAAGCCCACCGTATAGTCTAGAGGACACTACGGAAGCGGTCACACCTCAACACATCTGTACCCGCTGTACCCGCCATGGTAGCTTTGCGGCTATGGCGCTGCTTGAGGTTGCGGCTTTGATCCTTACCGTGGCAGCAACGGGGGCGAAATAAAAAAAAAAAACGCTTGTGCACTTAGATTCAGGGACACGTTAAAGAATTACACCACGGTGTGAAAATTAATCCGCAGTCGGCCACTACGGTGTGCTTCATAAACCGATTGGGGTTTTGATACGTAGAGCTCCATAATTCAATTGAAGTGTAATACTTCTGCCACAATGCGATATGCCATGTGGGGCAATGACAATGCTCAACTGTCTCAGAGGTTAACAAATATGGCGCACAACAACGTCTCCATGAAAAATCTCTCCTTGAGTGTTGTGTGTACTATGCAGAATAAATGCTGAAGAAATTAAATATTCACCGTCAACATCGGCGCTAATTATTGTCAGTCAAAGCAAACAGCACAAAAAGCTTCGCTTACATTAATTCCCACAGTGCGTGGGATCCGCAAATTTTTAAATCTTTTAGTTTTGTTAGTTGCTTTCGTGTTACACTGGGACGCCGGTGTCGATACCTAGAATGTGCTTTTGTGGGGCACCAGCAATGGTCATAATTTTAAGTTTGTTGATGGCAAATAGATACATTACATCATACAACCCAGTTTCTGGGCAAATTTGCTGCCTCCGATGTCTCCACGGCGAGTTTTGTTCCTTGAAAGTATATTTTTCCGACCGTGGGTCAGTAATTTCAATTCTTGGCGTCAGGCTGTAGCGTTTACGCGGAGTACAATTTGTGTGGGTCAATACTTGACACAGTTCATCCACGAGAATCAAACGAATACAAAATGTGTGCGCAAAAATTTCTGCACTAAACCTTATGTTCTAAACAAGGTCAAAGAAAAAAATAAACATCATTACCGGTATTAACAGTATAAAGACCTCCCAAAAGCGCATTAAATATTTATCACTTCCGAACTAAAGTATGCTGATAAATATTTTTGTGTGGTTTGTGTCTTTGCTTATGACCTATTTTTTTCCTCGAAGCAAACATCTCTCCCAGAGTGTTTCTCACCAGACTAAACTTTGAAGAAATCTATTATTCACCGTCGACATCGCCGATGATTATCGTGATTCAAAGCAAACACCACAGAAAGCTTCGCCTACATCGATTCGCACAGTGCATAAATATATGCATGCGTGTAACTTGCGTATGTTTATTAAGTACGCGCATACTAAATGAACATGTCAGTATGAGTAAATGCATGGGCATGTAACGTTTGTTTATTTTTTTTCTATACACCATACATGTATTTCATAGAATAAAATGCGAAAAATAACTATGTTAATACTGCATATATGTACATACACGGTATATGGTTTTGATATCGTAAAATGTAAAATGACGTTATGTTCCGTGCTTCTTTTGTATGTTCTTGCGTGTGTGCAGAGAAAACATCGTTTTGCTTTTCTTTGTTTGTATGCTATTGCCACTGCAAAAGTGTAAAGGTTCAGAAGCCTTCATCAGGCATTTTCAGCCTTTACCCTCTGCCCCTTTAGCGAGCTCTGCATTGACAGTTTGCTGAAGAATAAAGATAAATAAGGAAGAACATATTCTGTCGTTTCTAGTCCGGAAAATACAGCACGATAAATCGGTATTTCGGAAATACGTTACTTCGGACTTGCGTTAGAGGCTACCCGAAAAACCGCGCTGCAAGGTGAGTCATACCGAGACAGTAAATGGCTTTATCGAATAATCGTTTTTGCCTATCTTGAGAGTAACGTACAGACATTTAGGAACGCTTAAGCTACAAACATGAGCCCCATGACGTTAAAATGTTTTGTGAAGAACAGTTATTATTATAGCGGGCGTCATGTCTGAGATAAGATGCGACGCGTCACAGGCTGCTCCAGGATGCCTCATGCAACCTGCGATGTGTGCCTCCGTCGTCCATGAACGCGGCACAGCTTCCTTGAGGCACACACCGTGCAGCTTCACCGTTTCACCTGCAAACGCCAAGGAAAAGCGCAAGAAACGTGTCGGGGCTTTTAAGGAGAAGGCTGCTTTTGTCATCATGATCCAGTTTAACGTGACGAGGAATCTTTCTAGCGCCGCAGGGGTGGGGGGGGGGGGGGGGGGCAGAAATTTGTTGTCAACTCGACCACTCAAGTGAAAATGCCCGACTACGTTCTTTCGTAAAGCGGAATGCCAGGAAGCACCAGAAAACGGGCCTACACCTTACACTGAAAGTGAAATGCGGTTAATGGGACTTGTTGAACGAAAGAAATGCAAGGGCTATGAGAGACGCCTTAGTTGAAGGCTTCGAATGAATTTTGACCACCCGAGGCTCTCTCGAGTGTTTTCGCATTCAACCCTATCGGCATGCAAACAGTGGCTGAACCCGAGACCTCACCCTCAGCCGCTGAATGCCGTATCCATTGAGCCGCGGAGGGGGTAACATTGTCATGCCGAAGAAACCTGCGTCCTGCACACGTTACTTTCCCCGTGAACAGGATCCGAATGTATGGCCGCGGAGTCTTTGTTACGGTGGCTAGATTTATGTGCACGTTAAAGAGCCCCATGTGGCCCAAACTTCCGTAGTCCCCCATTACGGCGTGCCTCATAATCAGATCGTAATTTTGGCACTCAAAACCCCCTTTTTTGTTACGGTAGCGAAATACAACCCGAAGTCGTCATAAACACAACAATAACACTCTGCTAAGAAAAATGATAATGTCGTGGGAAAGAATGAAATAACAGCCGTAAAAAAGCACCACGGTATAGAAGAACAAATCCCTTTTGACAAAAGTTTCAACGACTTGCTCTAAAATCTAAACGCGCGGGCTTTATTGGCGGTCAGTTGTCAGCAGCAAAATCTACGGCAGAGGGACATAAGTCTTCCTACAATGTATCAGCAATCAGCTAAAATGTGAGGATACGAGCTGCGCTCAGCTGCTATCAGCTTGCCTTGTCTCATAGTGAGATGTTTTTGGCGACGAATTACCATAACAGCAGCCTTATGAAAACCCCGGCGTTATCTGCCGGGCTCATCGTACAGCTGTCCCTGCTTTGTTACGCTGCTTCTACTGTAAGCTACCACGTTATGGTCGTGGGTCAATTACTCGTTCACCATCTGACCTTGATGCTTTCGCCGCGAACTATACTGTCACGTTACCCAAGATTCACTTACGAAGAAGCTCTTTGGGTTCCGCAGAGTCTCCTTCAACTTTCGGCTCGGCTTGTGCGGGTTGTTGCTGGGCGTGTGGACAGAGAAGCAGCGGAAGAACAGCGCCATGAATGCTACGAATATCACGAGGTACAAGAGCGACAGGAACGGGTGCGCCTGCACACAAGGAGCGTGGATTCGAATGAGGAGAATGAAGCACACATTGACACGCTGAGTAGGGCTTTTTATTTGTTTTATTTATTTATTTGTGACTAGTTGAGAGGTATACCGGTTTTGCTAACTAAGAGATAAACATATAAAAGAAGAACACCTGTAGCCACACACACGAAGCGTTTTGCCCCGCCGGTAAGTTAATCTACCGAATAATGAAAATGTACACCGAGCCCCTAAGGCGTCCAGCACCGCCCAAGGCAAGCGCGTCTCGGGATCTCAACGCAACATTGGATGACATTCTGAACATTGCCGCATTTCGCCATGCTGCCGAAATCGTCGTGTTGTCAGCTCTCATTGGCAGATAGTATTGCTACGGCCTTTCTGGTTGGCTCAAAATGTCGCCATCGCATGATTTTACAATATGGCGCATTGTTACAATGTCCAGAATGGCGACCCTTACGCTGCTGGGTCGTTCATTCGCATGGGTACAAAACGAAACCGTCCGCCTCGACTCTCCAGTGGGCGAAACTTTTTTCGGCCGAGAATTCTCGCCTGGCTCTACCCTGATGCAAGCGTGCCAGCGCGCAGTTGGTAATGGCTGCCGCTGCTTCTCGAGTTCTGTGGATATGTTTGGTTACGCTGGCACGGCAAAGTTAGTGCGTCATTAGAGACTGTGCTCATCCGTTCGGCGTGTTTGACGATTACGAGCTCCGACACAGGTTTCGCTTCGACCGTGGCGGCATCTTTTTTATTGTCGAGTTGCTGCGGCAGGGCCTTATGGCATGAAAGCGGCGCATCACGGTCCTCTCGCAGCAGCTCTCTGGGAGAATCGTAATAATTCATCATGTCATCATGACCATGAAATGAAATTTATAGGTTCGAAGAAAAGGCCACCGCCACCGATATCGTAGCTTGGACCCTTTCCTCGGAAAAAGTGACGCTCCAGGTAATTGCGCCATGACAACGAAGCTACATCACTTGGCAGCAATGGTCTGCGGGGCAGTCGTTGTGGCGCACACGACTCTTCACGAGGTAGTTTGAAATCAGCACACGATTTCACTGTCGACAATGACGGTACATGGACACGAACTCCATAGGGCGAGACGCCTTCGCCGAACCGACCCATGTTCTTTAACGATTCAGTGAGGTTTCGTATAGCAACGATGCCGATCTGAAACGTGATCAGTTCACATCAATAAATAAATCTCCATCATCATCATCAGCCTGGTTACGCCCACTGCAGAGCAAACGCCTCTCCCATACTTCTCCAACTACCCCGGTCATGTACTAATTGTGGCCATGTCGTCCCTGCAAACTTCTTAATCTCATCTGCCCACCTAACTTTCTGCCACCCCCTGCTACGCTTCAAGGAATCTGACTTCCAGTTCTCGTCTCTCCGCTAAGTCCCGGTAGCACAGCACGTGCCCGCTTTTTAGCCTGTATATGCTTCTTTTGTCCTCCCTACTGCGCTGAGCCCTATTATATCCCATTTACTGCCCTCCAATTTCTCCAATAGCACTGCTAGACTCGCCTCACTAGATAACGTTCTAGCGTTATACGTTGCCAGGTTCAGATTACAATGGCGGCCTGTCCGGATCCAGGGATTCTTAGCACCCTCTGCTGCGTCACAGGTCTGACCGCCGCCGTGGTCAGTTGCTTCGCAGCTGCTGGGGACTGAGGGGCCGGGGTTTGATTGTTGCATTCATATGGGAGGTTATGGCCAAGTACTGCACCAGGGTGGCCAATCCAGCTCTAGTGAGGGAGTGCGTTACCGGTTCTGGTCACCGGGATCAGGCCGCACTCCAGGCCTTGTTTACGCAATTTTATCAACACGCGGATTTGTTTTCAATCCGGTGGAAAATTGCGCGGCACCGGGATTCGAACCACGGTCCTCTTTCACGCGAGGCGGATGCTCTACCTCTAAGCCACCGCTGCACCACCTACGTGCAATGGCGAGGTTGAAGGATCGAATTCATAAACGTCCTCGGCCCGTATTCACAAACGGCTCTTACGCTACAATTCTTCTTAAGAAAAAATTCCTGCCAATCCTGATGCTGGACGTAATATTATAGCGAAGCTAACAAGCCTATGGCAAAAAAAAAAAGCACGCGCGAACGAAAAGCTTTGTGAATTTGCACGCTCTTCCGTAAGTGCTTCTTGCCATTGGCAGGCCGCCTTCGCAAGCAATATTTCGAACAGTAGGATTGGTTGCAGTTTACCTTTGCGGACAATTCTACCGTGCCAGTTTATTTTTATTATTTTTTTTTCGTATAGAGACCCAGGTTCATGGGCGCGTGCACTCACGGTGATGTAATCTCTGACGGAATTGATGGTCCGGATGCCGAATAGCGCCTGCTGCAGCCTCGTCAGCGGCCCCTGCTCGTCGGAGCGGCGGCACTTCTGGAAGACGTCGCAGTAACCGCGGGTGCCCTCGCAGATGGCCCCCGGTTGCAACTTGACCCCGCAGAATGACTTCATTTTGGGGTGCTGGCACGCTACCTTGCATTTACCTGCGGATGCAGTTTGTAGCTGGAGTGCGGGTGCAGCCACGCAACGCTGTGGATTTCAAACCGCACACTGATGCTACGAGAGGCGTGCGCAACGGGCAACAAGCTCAGCATGAGATAACTTCTCCGAAGAAACTGCCTGTCGCGTAAACTGCTTTCAGCGAACGCAATTCCCGTTTGTAAGGAGCCGCTGTGAGAGGCGACCAAAACTGCTGCATTTTACTGTGACGTGGCGGCCGTATAGCTCTGCGTTTACGGTACAAAGCAAGCCAGAACACAAATACATGGCTGCGCTTACCTCCGCGGGCTTGCAGCTCCAAGTATCAACGAGAATAACGGCAGTGCTTCGAAACGTCCTACCAGACTCGGTCCTCAAGCCGATGCTGTAGCAAATAGGTGACGCCCTGCAACAACTGCTGTGTCACTCAGATACGCGGCGGGAACAGCTGCTCGAATCGTGCGTGCTACGGCCTCCTGGCTACGCTCCTGTAGCGTCGATTCCCCTCCACCAAGGTGTATGTGTCGTGAAGCGCCCATGCGCGCGTTGCACGGAATTGGTAGGATGTGCAGCAGCTGTCACCATTTTTGACATACTACCATCACCTTCCTACCCTGTCTCTCTCTCCTTCCCCAAAACCTTTTCTCTAGCCTGGGGCAGCAGGCTAGACTCTCTATCAATCAGGCCGGTGTCCGTGTTTTCCCCATTAACGTTCCTATTGTGGGGAATCTTATGATATTCTAAGTTTACTAAGCCATCATTGTACGAAATGAGACTAAGAATGGTGTCGTAGCACTGAACTACAAAACAGAATTTAGGAAGTTTAGCTCAAGCAGCTTGCTTAAAAGGTAACCCCTGAGTGATGAGCGATAGATCCCGCAAGACGAAACGAAAGAGGGGCGTCGCGAATATACGTCCTTTGTGAGTCGCTTGTTCACAAAAGAGAAAATAATGACATGCTCGAATTGTTCTTGTCGTGTTCTTTTTGTGTGTAGAACCGTTTATGCTTTGAAGCGCTGTATTCTCCGGTGTTAAAACAACATGCCTTCTTTGAAGCAATTTCACATAATGGAAGTTAGCGACGCCAGGAATGAACGTATGCGGTTACGTATGGGGAACCCAAGCCTCCCACTTTTGCCAGCACATTTAATGGCTCCGTACGAGACGCTCCAGGCTTTTACAGATACACCATTCCAGAACTTAGAATTTCCCTAGATTCGACGTGAAAGGTTTGCACAGCTGACAAATGTCTTGTCTTCTTTAACGACGTCAAGGAGGCCAGTAATAAACCGTGCTTTACTGCTGAACATACGCAGCAGCGTTGATAAAAAGTTTGCCCACAAGAAATGTTTTCTTACATAGTTCTTTACATATTTTTTTCGAGCTTGTATTGTTCTACGTGGTGGCGACATTTAGGAACCATTTATTGTATGCTGAAATTAGGATTGGTGTCGTTTGGTGAACGTTATTACACAAGATTGTGTTAATTTTCGGTTTATAGGTCTCTTTTGTTGATGTAGCCGAGTGGTAGTCCGCCATACATTTATAATGTGAGAATTGTCTTTTCTACATAGACCTGAATTAGATTTCCACAAGGCAGGTAAAAAAAGAACGAAAGGATTTGGATGCCCTAGAAAATTTTGTTGCCAAGATAACATGGCCCCGAGAAACTTTTCCGTGGCAAACCACGATACTACTTATGCAATGCATCCACTCTCCCTCTCATCATTGGCTGCCACCAGACACTCCTCCTCAAGCGATTAAAAAAAAATTCACGCCTTCATGGAATTGAGGAGAGGTTTCCGAATCCACATGATCACTTCTTATGGATACACTTGAAGAACAAATGAAAGCGGCGTCATTTAAGCCCAGGTATGCGGGGGGATTGTGAAACGAACTATGAAGTGGGCCTTTACATCGCTGCGCACTGTTACCATTCCTTTTTTTTTTTTGCAAACACTGCATTTAAACAAATGAAGTCAGCTGTGATCTAGCTCAATCTCTTTGGAATATACTTAAAATTAGCGATGATAAATTTGAACAAGAAAGATGAAATACAATAAATAGTCATTTTCGTAGTAGTAACAATTATTATGATACCGACGCTGGAAGTACAGGAAGCACTGGTATGCGATCACTCGCTTAGTGTAGTGCTTAAAGAAGAGTGTCGAATTTTCTCCGACGTAAATATGTGAGAAAAGCTGAGAGAGCAGTGTATACAGTTGGTAACCTCTATATAACGGTACAGGGAATGCCAGTTAGTGTTGCCATATCGCTAAAACGAGATAAAGAAGTCCGCTAAAATCGGCAAGAGGTGCTTATTGAATCCGCTCACAATGCCATGAGAAAAATGAAGTGCGGATTCCACATACAAGGTTTGCCGAGAAGCAGGCTATGAACAAGCGAGTATAAAAATCCTCTAAAACAGCAACACTGCATCTATGACCATATAAGGCCCCAGTATATTGCATGCGTCAGTTTTCTTGCCTTAAAGGCCAACAGCAGCAATATTTTGTACCGCATAAAACAGTCTAGTATCAGGCTGAGCAGATATGTAGCAACATTTTACATCTGAGATACGACGAGTGGATGTGTCCCAATATATGTGTTATTAGGTGCAGTTTACTGAATAGTGATATCATTTTTCACTGTTGAATTAGAGTTGTAACGTGACAGTTTTCTTTCCTGAAGTCTTTTGACTCATTTTCTTTTTAAATTGACTGGCTAAATCCCAGCTTCGCTTCCAACAAGCACAAGATTATAACTTTTTATTTTAAATGCAAGAAGCTTTTCTGAACTTTTTTTAAAATGCAGCATACTTTACAAAACTCGGTGCAGTGGTTAGCGAGAAAAAACAAACAAACATTATTTTTATATATTTTGATAGAAGCCCCCGAGCTAAACCTTGCTCTTAACAGGAAGCTTTAGCTCGGAGGCTCCTATTCAAGTAGATAGGAACGGAGACAACACCGTATTCGATGACGCTTGCTTCATGAAAAAAAAAAATAGTAACAATGAAGGGGCTGTAGGAAGAGCCTTTTAATTTAGGCTGTCGATGCTTTTATAAAAATTGTTGAAAATCACGAAACTTCCGAAAATAAATTTATTCCGTTTACAAGTCTATAATAAAGCAATAAAAGGAATGTAGCTGTTTAAACTGCACCTAATAATTCATATACAATGGACAAAATTGATATATTATAGGCAACACTGTAAAACAGACCATCAATATGTGAGCAGGACATTTTCAAAACCCTTGTAACATTTTAACAGTTTTACATTTTAAGAGTTCTACAGAAATGCGACATCTGTTTTTGGTTTAGAGTTACAAATCTGCAATATTGGGCCTGCAATTTTTTTAGACTTACCAATGTTCACCCATATTTTGTAAACATTTCAAGTCACAAATAAGATTCTGCTTCCTACGTTCACCAGAATATAACTTTCATTCAAATCGATCAAGGGGTTGTTTCATAAAGGCATTTTTGCCTTTGACATGTATTTGAATAGGCGGCATCGGAGCTGGTCCCAAGGTAAAGCTTTCTCTTATTTAGCGAGAAATTCCGGCAGAACCCGTCTCAAGGTGAATGTCGACGTTAATGCGATTAGCATTGAAGCAATGGGGCGACACACCGTTCTGCCTTCGAAGAGACGCGTTATGTACAAGCCGTGAATGCAGCCAGATTCCTGTTTCGCGCTTCGATGATGATGACGATGATGATGATGATGATTTATTTGGAACGGGACGGTGAAAGTCATCTAGCCTGCTTGCGTTATAATCAGGTAGGTTATACATACTTTCCATTCTAGCGTTTTTGTATACGTTTTAACATTTTTTCTCTTCCTCAAAACTTCTCTATCTACCTTGTAGCTCTCTTTATGCCTGTAACTTATTCGGCCTTATCAATTCCTTCCTTGCTTTATTTTCCAACAATACTCTATACATCTCTTTCTTATCTCGACCGCTGACCAGTTGATGCTTCCGTCCACATTAAGTGCAAGATCTTCTGGAAGGTGCACGCTACCAACGGGTCTCACTGGATGAATTCCTTCGCATTGAATTAGGATGTGCGGATATGTGCTGCAGCATACACGTGCCTCACATTTTTGGAAGTATTTGCTCCGGTACGTTTTCGTCCTAAGGCAACCAGCTCGAGCCTCGAAGTGCAAGACACTGCGCTTTGTGTTATTGCGTTACAGATTTTCCCTTCTAATTTCTTTCTTCCCATTCTTGTAAATTTGCTTGCTCTTTTTTGTTTCCATTCTTTGAATCCAATTCGGTGACATTTGT
Source organism: Dermacentor andersoni (assembly GCF_023375885.2). Classification (NCBI taxonomy): domain Eukaryota; kingdom Metazoa; phylum Arthropoda; class Arachnida; order Ixodida; family Ixodidae; genus Dermacentor; species Dermacentor andersoni. Next base: position 98,758,639 of record NC_092818.1, on the reverse strand, counting down.
GAACGTTAGCGCTGGTGCCATTACTCCTTTTCAGATTCCACGCACCACCCTATATTAAGCACAACTGCGAGCCGGCCTAGTTGGAAGATTCATTATTTAAAAACTTTTTGTGTGCAAACAAACAGGAACAAAGAAGAGGAGCAACAAAAGGACGAGCGGTTTCTAACAAGTGGTTTTATTTTCGAAGAACTTGCTGCTTAAATACCCACATATCTGCGCGATCTAGTCAAACAGAGAACGCCTATAGCGCATCACTAGAGATAGAATGCCGCGGACCAAAGCCACCCGGTCAACATAAAAACATCAAGGCGCATGTAACAAGCACTTACGATGAAAATACGTTAAAGATGTGATGACAACAGCGAATTTTTTTTATCCTGCAATGAAACAGAAGGATGGCTGATGCATTTTCCCTTTTCTTTTTCAGCCATCCTTCTGTTTCATTGCTGGATAAAGAAAATTCGCTGTTGTCATCACATCTTTAACGTATTTTCATCGTAAGTGCTTGTTACATGCACCTTGATGTTTTTATGTTGACCGGGTGGCTTCGGTCCACGGCATTTTATCTCCAGTGTTATATGCACTACAGGTGTGCTCTGTTTGACTAGATCGCGCAGATCTGTGGGTATTTAAGCAAGAAGTTCTTCGAAAATAAAACCAGTTGTTAGAAAGCGCTCGTCCTTGTGTTGCACCTCTTCTTTGTCCCTGTTTGTTTGCGCACAAAAAGTTTTTAAAGAATGGACCCTATTTAACTGTGGCCCCCACTGATCACAATGCACCACCTAGCGGCGGCGTCGTGAAGTCCGCGCGTTGCACCTTATGTATATATACATATATAGCACATACCCAGTTATCCAAGTCACAAAAGGGGTTCATTGAAGCAGCACAAAGCCAGTCACACATATCCAGCGACCAAGGTTGGCCTGACGGTTGGTCTCAAACCTTGTTCCCGCATCACACAAACCAGGCGTTCTACCCAGTGGACTACGCACTACCCAGTAAACGACAGCAAAGTGGTCAGGCAGGAAGTCTCCTTAAAGGATTCCCCCCACCAGGTCTGGCCACATTGAGCCGACAAGCGCAGTGCACACAATGCACGCTCACGATCGTGCCTGCGAAGCACTGCATCGCCACGCGCCGCGGAAAGAGCTGAAATTTCAAACAAAACGCCATGTGCCTTTCTCCTTGCGGGTACCGCGCTCAGGAGCTGCGCCTACGTACATGTATGTGCTGTGACGTCGCTCATAGTGGCACGAGACACTTCGAGAATTATCCGAGGCGGCATCTGTTATTTGGTGTAATCTGTTGCTTCAACAGACGAATTACAGTTTAGAGAAATAATAAAACAAACAAATCGAATGCCTGCGTGTTTTACTTCGCACCGCAGCAAGAGAGATGCACTTCAGTTTCGTCTGATTGTTCCTACGTCGTGCAGTCACGCCCGCTGAGAGTGAAACTGTCATTTTCTACCATGTTCCAGCGCGCGATCATGCTCTGTGTTCCGCTTGCGTCTGCCTCAGTGTTCGTGTAGCACTGACTTAAACCTCTATATAGTCGGCTATTCTCGTACACAGCGCGTAAGATCGTGAGCTGCGCGAAACAAGACAAATGCACCAGCTCGCGCACGCGACCGTCAGCGGAAGTGCGCAGCACAGCCAAAAAGTGAGAGAAAAAAAAAAAAAAACGAAGGCGAAACCCTTGACGTATGCGTTATGCAATGCTCCAGCTTTGGTGTGGGAGAACGCAGGGAAGGGATTTTGCTTGTGGAGGCTAGAGGGGGCAAGTGGAGGGAGTGTCCTTGTTGGCGGTGACGCTCGCCTCCTGAAATCATATGTTCGCGGCATTGAAATATTTATATCTCGGCTATTAATGCTCGGCTATTAACGAACCAATTCGAAAAATGCTTGCTGTAGAATGTTTCCGAGAGGGCACGTAACAACGTCCAGCGTATAACAAAAATTTAACATCTGACCTGGTGAGGGGCCCTTTAAAGTACGTGAAGTTCACATAGAATGCTAATCAGCTTAAAAACGAAAACACGAAATTGTTTTAACGTTAGCGTAAAAGACATACCGTCTTCCGACTCGCATGCCAACAGGCACTTCTGGTCGACGTTGTACTGCGATCCGACAAGGGTGCAATCCTTCAATCCGAACTTGAGACATACAGAGCCGGCACAGTCGCCGTCGATGCACACTTGGGAGCGCTTGTTACAAACAGTCAGGTTGGCCTTGGGCTTCCCGGTAGGACAGACGGCGTTGTTGCCTCTACGGGCGATGTCAAGGCTTGGAACACCCTGCGCTTCGTTGGGCTACTTTCTTTAACTGGGGCAATGGGCTTCGTCGGCCGGCTTTCTCTAACTGGGGACACTTTAGAGACTGGGGACATGTGCGCTGCAGAATCGTGTTTTCAGTAGTGGCTCATAGCAATGCACAACAGGCGTTGCAACAACAAATAATCGAACTAGCGTTTCTTTTCCCGGCGCTATAACGGGCCAATCAAATACACGCGAAAGAGTGCCGACTATCAATTGGTGCTTTGTGTTCAAGTCTCCAGAATATAAACTTGTCTTGGCTCTGTTACTATCGCCTATATTTATATGTCCAGTAGTATCGAACAGTAAACGTGAGTTGATAGTCAGCGCTCTGTCTTGTCATACCTATTTGGATGTGTCGCTCTAGAGCGGCACTTTTTTTTCTGAGCCCTCCCCGACTTTCCCGACCGTCGCTGCTGGGTGCCGCTGCTGTTTAAATTTAAAAATAACACTATGTAAAACCCACCAACCCAACAGCACATTCTTGCGAATATAGGAAGCGGTATGTTTATTTGTGAGTAGTATTCTTATTATGGTAGCGGCAAACCTGAACGGAAGCGGCAGCAGCGTGGCGTCGGCTTCATGCGATACCGTTTTCGATTCCTTAGAGGGAAGATGTGTGCAATCGTTGGTTGCAAAAAATAGTGACCGGCATATAAAGGAATGGAATGAATATGTGTAGCCACGTTCACGGACTTCTGGTGCCGGATCTTCACGATGCGCGGCCTTCCTGGAGGATGAAAAATCCACTTTTACGTCAGCGTTGTATCGCGAACCTTCAAGGAAAGGACTTCGGCTCCAGAGCGTCGGCAGGAGTGGGTGCCGCTAGTTATGCGGTGACAAAGGCATCAGCAGCGCTTCCGGGCATAGTAAGTTTCTACACATCTACCACAACTCACGCTCAAACTTAAACACACTCCGTCACCCACGTGTCAAGAATAAGAGAATGGGCTCGCTCTTGAATCAGTGCTCAGAAGCATGGGTGCCGGACTGCACCGACAGCACACATGTTCGGAGCTGAATGTTTCCTGACGGTCCACCGAGTAAGCGAGTGACTAGCGATAATACATAATCGCTACAAGCTATTACAAAGTGCAGAAGTTCTACGTTCCTAGACTGGTGCGCGGCAAGAACAATTCTACCGCAACTGAGCACAGCCGCGAGCCAGAAGGCCGGAAATAAACAATAAGACAGTGACCGCACCTGAGAGTGTTACTGAGGCAGAAATATGATAAGCCGCAAATTTTAAGGGATTCACAACTAAGTAACAACGAGCAAAAGACTGTGATGCTGATTTAATTCAGAAGCGAAAACGATTGGACGGAACGGAATACGTTTCTAGCGACCTTTTTTTGTAGAAGAAACATGTGCGCTGATCGTACGGTTTGGACAATGCGTAATGAGCTCCAAAAGCACTTACATTTTCTCTGAAGCTGTTGTCAAAGCTTTGCACACAGTGTACGATAACCTCCGAAACATACATTTGCTTAGACGCACCCGGCGCCATGCACACCCATTGTAAACACGGAGGTAACGGAGGTAGCTGAGGCAAGCAATGGACGCGTCACCACGTGATCATATATGGCAGCACTCACGGGATTGCCGTGAGAAGGGTCTATAGACGTTTTCATTGGGAAGGACGAGAAACTCCTTTCTGAACTGTGGCGCAAAAGTACAAAGGCGCAATGAATGGCGTTTCGGGAGGGAGGGGGCGGGGGGAGCTCACGATTAATTATTACAGACCAGAGGGCAAAATGGCGACGACCACGGCGTTCTCGTTGAAAAGGTCTATAGAGAGCGTGAATAAGAGCAGGCAGAGCGCGTTAGAGCCGTTTACCTAGGTCCTTGGGTCGATACAATCTGGGGCCTAAGCCACAAAGCTTCTCGTTCGTAAGAGTCGTTTTCCATAGGTAATGTCCACAACGTAGAACCAATGACATGTTTCCGGCTCTCCGATTGCTCCAGACGTGTGCTGTCAGCAAAAGCATAGCCTTCTAGATGGGTTTCTGTTTTTCGTTGGGAGCCGTGTCTGTGTTGTGGATTTAGAAACCACGTACTGGCCGGCCACCTCCAACACTCCAATCGACTGGCAGCTTCTCCTACGAACAATTTTGCCGTCAGAACGCTTTTGTGGAAACTCATATGGGCATTCGGAAGAGGGGTGGGAGGCGGGTGCATGGTTCCTGATTGGCTGCTCCCCCTTAGTCGCTGTGCGAGAGACAACAGGCAATTCAAGAAGCGATGGCACCACGCATCGAGATAGGGCACGCGATCACTTTTGGACCTCTAGAGACTCGCCTGACTCTAGAGACTCACATGGGGCGCAGCTGTTGCTAAATGGGAGCCGTCATGCTCCATGGCACGAACAGCGGCCTACAATATGACGGCGCCAGCTCAAAGATTTTTCTGTAACCAGTGGTTTCACGGTAGACGTCAGAAAAACCACTTCTTGCCACACAGCTCCTGCGCCCTTAGGCAAGTACGCTGCAAGCCGGATATGCATTTTCAGCATAAATTGAAACGCGAACAATTCCAAAACTATACGCCGAGGCATTGCTCCGTTTCCGAGTTCAGCTGAATTGTTGAACAGTGAATTACTTCAGACACCGAAGCGTATAGCTGGAACTACTGCTTGCTTAGAAACCGGTTACACAGCGGCTACACATAGCACTCCACGTAATTACGCTTAACAAGCGTTTTGATCAGTTATTTCTTCTTCGCTTTTCAATTTCTGTTCATGGCATGTGCGTGCCATTGGTGGCTGTAAGAAGTTCGCTGCAATACATGCTATCCCATATGCTAAACGGGATGGCACGCGAATGAATCCATGCTGGACGAAGCTATGAAGAGGATACGTGCAGTAAGCCCGCTCGCGGCATTCAGTCTCGGCGGCACACTCCTTGGACGTTGGCATTGGTATGCAATCCTTGTCGCAGCAGGGCCCGGCAGTAGGGCTGCGCAAAGAGGCCCTCATTAGCGGCAAAGATCCAGACTTATGTTAAAGGGATGTACGCTTAAGAGAAACACCCAATGCGTTTATATTGATAAAGTAATCTTTAAGAATACTACTTCCAGTAATTCTGTGGCAGTAGATTGATAATTCGGAAAGAAAGTTACTGTCAGTGTTTCGTTTTTCAATTTCGTGCCGAAACTCCAGGGCCGGTATTCGAGTGTGACATCACAGATTTCAACGAATGCGTTTCGCATTTAGGCCCTTTGTGGTTCAGTAAAGGTTCTTAAATCCTCCAAACTTTAGTTTTTGGTTCTTTAAGAATATGGTGTACTCCATTTTTACCAATAAAAAAATCAGCAGGGCTGGAGTAGACGACGTCAAACTCTATGGCGTCAGGGTGACCTGGTGTGCGAATTTGAATACGGTGACTCCACGCGTCTTTAGTTCTTGCATCTTTTCTGGCGCACTAAGCGTCTTATAACGGCAAGAGTGGCGTTTTGGAAGTGCATTAGGTAACCTACTAATACATAGAAAATCGTTTTTTTTTATATTATGACCATTTAAGCTTCCCATTCTGACCACAGGGCTCGAAAGCCGAACGTAGTGGTTGGAGCGCGCAGGTCCAAGTGGCTTACGACACCTCGTAAGCTACTTGTGCGAGACAGACTGCCATCGGCAATGTTGAAGCGTAAATACCCGGCCTCAGCCAAAAAAAGTGTATAAAAGTTTGCGTGGGCTCTTAACGTGGAAACGCAAACACTGTAAGCTGTGTGATAGCACGGCCTATATGGAGTGCAGTAAAGGGCGCGTAATACTGTGGGTTGGCTGTCGCATATGCACAGAGACAGCTTGCAGGTCATTGGTCTCTCCATGATTTCTGATACAACCACATTTCGGGAAATTCACCGGAAGGAGCTGGCGGGCTCAACTCCCATCAGAAGTGAAATTGTTTAACCTCCATTTCTTTTCCCTCTACATCTTTCATAGCGAGTATGGAAAATTAGATTGTTTTGGGTTTCCTTATCTTTACCATAGGTAGGACTGTTGTCTTCTTTGCAAATATTGAACGCAGTTACCCAGATTCTTCTTAATGTGCTAGCTTCTTAGACGTTGCTGGCCTCTGTCAGATGGTACACAACAGTAGTGGCGCTGAAATCACTATGCTCACATTAGTATCCAATAAGACAGACGACCACGCGCATCTTTGCTCAGTAGCCGAAGTCTTGATTGCATTGCTGGCCACCGTATGGCGCATTGCTTGACAAACACGTCATGGTGCCTTCTACAGTGGCAGCTCTTAAAGCTCCGTCGGCTATAGGTGACTCCATTAACGAAGTGCCAAAAGGCTATCATGTCGCATGCTAAAAGGTGATGCAAGCAACTCAATTGGTTTGCACCAATTATTCGACCCCGGCCCAGCGACGCGAGGCCGGCCATGTCATCGCTGCCCACAAGTAGTCGTATAGTCTTTGCTATCGTAGTCGTTGTAGTGGGCACTCGCTACCACTGTTTCTAATGGGACTTGCTACGAGTAGTACTTTGCAACTCTCACCTGCATACCTTGCCGGGCTTGAGAGTGCATCCTGGGGCCTTGACAGAGTTGTGGCGCGCGTAGCAGCATGGTTCGAGGCATTCGGTTTCCGTGTAGCCACAGTCGCATTCTTCATTGCCCTCGACAATGCCGTTGCCGCAGACTGGCTGGCTCTCCTCTGCACGGATTCGGAGGTATTGCTGTCACAAATGTATCGCCCATCAGGGAACGAAAGGAATCGGTAGCCAGCAGGCCGCTGTTGCGAACCTATTATAAAACTCGGAACATTTAGAAACATGCCGTAAGCAGTGCAGTCGACTCCCGTTAATTTGGCCTTTGTTAGTTCGACGTTCCGCTTAATTCGAACGCAATGAAAAGTCCAGGCAAGAAACCATACATTGCTACTGAAGAAATACTAATTTATTTTGAACGCGAAAGTACGCCACTTCATTTAATTCGACCACAAGTGACGCCTCACTGGCTCACCCTCAGGAAGGTAGAGGTTCCTGAAAACCTTGAAAACATTAGAAGTTTGCCGGACGACCCTCTGTGACCCTCTTGACAAGTGATGAGGTTTGTGGCCCACTCACCGGATAACGACACTGCTAGCAACGCTACAGACCAATAGAAGAATCGACATTTGGGAAAGTTGGTACTTGTTTTTGTCGTCTTGCGCTGCCACTTAAGATGTTACAACCCAACCCTGAGGCAACGTTTAGATCGTCTGTGGTCTTCACAGCATGCTGGTTGATTCGCGCTTCAAAGGACGAAGCAAAAGTAGATTACAGGCCACTTCAAGCAATAAAAGAGATTGAATTCGTTCATGTTGCTGCGATTTCTTAAATTCGACTTCTCGGGTATTTCGATCTGTGCGGGTCCACAGAAATTGGCGCAGCTGATTTATTTATCCAGGCTAATTCACCCGTGATTCGGAGCTAGATTGTCGAGCATCGCACACCAAAGAACAAAAGGAACGGACAGGGCTGGCAACTGGTACAACCAACCTCGGGCGTTGTTTTCATTCGTCACATAGGAACACAAGAGCAGAGCAGAGTTGGAAAAGACGGGACGCGAGCGTAATTCCTTCGGTCGGCTCACTCTAGCTTATGCAAGCATACCACGCTTCCAGTAGTTTCGCTAACCACGGCTGTTAAACAAGCTTCTCTTGAAAATGATGATTAGATCATTATGTCCATCCTCGCTCACTTAAGTGTCCTTGAGAAATAGGTGATTGAGGAAAGGTCCCTCGCATATTACTGGTTCGTTCCTTCCAGAATAGTACCAGTGATTTAGGCTTCCCATTATCGCCTGATTTCCATCACTTAGTAGCGTGGCCTTCACATGTGCAGTATGTAGGAGGACAAACATTTATATTTACAGATTTGTTAACATTAGGCACTGTGAGGTACCTAAAATCTACCTCTGCACATGAGTTATGGGGCCAGGGACACATAAACTGCGATGATAATAGTCCCCGCCAGCCACCTAAGTAACTAAAATCGACTGACTGCAGTGAGCGGGCACATTGTTTGCATGGGGAAATTCACAGGCAGTCGCACTCCTACATAATTATATTTGGTAGAATCCTTCTAGCACGCCCGTGTTCCAATATATCCGCCTGCAAATTTTCGTCTCAGTATGCATTACGCATGCTTGCAAGACCGTGAGCATCGGCGCAAAGCTCCTCCTCGGGTGTAACTGTTCTCTCAAACTCTGTTCGCCTGTCTTATCCCCTGGCCACATAACCTTGCTTTAATTTTAATTGTATTTTAATAAATCTGTAACGCCCAGTTTTGATCCCCCCCCCCCCCCTCTCTGTATGAGAACTAAAGCGTGTGATTGAGCACTTGCGTCCTTTTAGTGAATTCCACAACGGTTCTCCTGCAGCGGCGGCGAAAACAGACAACGACAGCGAAAACAGACAACGGCGGCGAAAACAGCCAACGACGGCGAAAACAGTAAACGGCGGCGAAAACAGTGAACGACGACGAAAACAGTGAACGACGGCGAAAATAGTCAACGACGGCGAAAACAGTCAACGACGGCGAAAACAGTCAACGACGGCGCGCGGCGTCGTGGTCGACGTCACACGTCGATCAAAGAGCACGCAGCAACGCCGCTTGTGTCGGGGCTCCTGAGCGGCCGTCTGCCACCAGAGCTTCGGTGAGAACGCACCGGCCGACGCCGGTGCACTTCGGGTGATGGAATCAATAAGGTCAATTGAAGCAGCACCCACACGAAAGGCATTTCAGGCTGAACATGTTGATTTAGTCGACTAAAAGAGGCGATTTGTAACGCAAGTAACGTTCGTCTCAAGTAATGCGCCATCTTTGCATAGGTAATAGCTAAAGAAAATCAGCGGAAAATAATAATAATGAAGAACAAAACATGGCAAATAAATAAATAAATAAATAAATAAATAAATAAATTTCGTCGGAAGCTTCGCACTAAGAAAAGCAGGTTGCTATAGCTATAAATTAAACTATATATACTTGGGTTTTTACGCGCCGACATCCCGATCTTATTACGATGGAAGCCGTAGGGAGGTGGGGGGGGGGGGGGGACGGGAATAAAGTTTACTCCCTGGTGTTCTTTAATATATGCACCCAGTGCACGGTACATGAGCGTTATTAAAGACCGCGTCCATAGGATATCCGACGGCTGTCAGTGCAAGCTACCAGCGCTCACAGCAGTTCAACCAGCAATGATTACGTAGGGTGGGCAGTGAACGGATTTGTCTATAACGCCGACCGTCTCGCATACACTCGTATACACTGGAAGCTAATTTGTCACCGTTATTTCAGTTTATGGCAATGATTTAGCCTGATTCAGCACCTAATTTTTCTTTTACAATGTTTTCTCTGAATATTACACAAAAATGACAGCACAAGGTTAGTTTTACTGTTTAAGTACCTAGATTTACCGACACGTGATTGATGAAAGTATCAATATTTATGCAGTGAAAAGTAGGTTATACGGTGATATAATAGTCAACCTAAAAAAAAAAAAAAAAACGTAACTGCTCTAATATGTCTAAGCATAGCTACTAAGCAACAAAATGAAACCATAAAAAATAAAAATGCCATCCTGCGCTTTCGTTAACGAAGTCGTGTCAGATCGTAAAAAAAGAAAAAAAAATTCATCATTGCCACTGTGTTCGAACAACTGCAGTTCCACATTTAACTGTTGTAATCTCAGTTTCTAAACACTACGCCGGCAACCCTGAGCCGACTTCCTTGTTCACGGGGTAGCCGAGTACCTAAGGCGCTAGTATACTCGGCTCGAAATTGCGGGCTAATCCCCGGCTCCGGAGATTGCAGTTTTCCCGACGTGGGACTAGCCGGGTGCGCGACGAGTTCGCGTCCTCGCCGGACCTACAATAAAGTTTATTCACTCACTCACTCACTCACTTGTTCAAGTGTTTGGGAAAGATCGCACGGCCCTCCCCAAACCACCCATTGAAGAGGTTTGTGCGCTTTAGTGCAAATGACCGATAGAAGCTCGCCTTCGAAGCAGTTCTCGCGGGGCGACGTGCCGTCAACCATGGGCTTGATGACTTCGGAGATGTTGCCACGGCTGCATTTGGAGAACAAGCGGTTGTTGGGGTCCGTTCCGGAGCTGGCTTGAAAGTACATGATGTAGTTGCCCCCGCGCTTCTTTCCGGGCACGCATTCGCTGTTGTCCGGCTCGTCATGCTGCACGAGACGCTCAGATGTAGGTACAGTCAACAGCAAAAGTTTACGGGATGTGGTTTTCCTTTCAAATGTGAATTCCTGCACTGTTAAGGCATGCCACTTCGTATTTAATGAATCATTGTGTAGGTGGCGAAGGCTACTACATGCTGGAACATTTAATTCGAGGCTGTGTGACCACGCTTTGTGAGAATTCAGCTTCTTGGCAGATCTTGCGTCCCGTAAACTTTTGCGGTTGACTGTACATAGTCTTCTGCCTTCAGTAATAATTCGGTTGACAACAATTCAGCCGACAATCAACGCGGTCTTGTCTTTTTCCTTCACTTTAAAAAAAAAGAAAGAGAAACTACATCCCTATGGGTGTATGCTTGTCTCATGGCTAACACCCTTTGCTTTAGTACTATAAAAATTTTGTTGCACACGACCACGAGCTCTAATTACACGCACAATCAGAAAAAGGCGCAGTTGAAAAGTGTGCAATAATTCTGACCGCCTAGTGCGTACGGAAAGAAGTACATGAAACGAGAATTTGACAGCGATAGATATGAATGTTTATTTGATGCACTTTTCGTATCGTCTGTCGCTGCTACGAAAAGTTTTACTTGTCACGATATGTTTGTAAGCAAGAAAGCTTAATCAGTGGACACCAACGGTTTTAGCTTATCCTTTAACACGTGAGAGCTGTAGCCATGAAACAACCACGCACCCTTCACACACCCATAAGGTGCTAAGATGTTTAAATGCGTTTTTCACCTCGCGTCTTTTCGCGCTGTTCCGAGAATGAATCAACACCAATTCGCCGAACTTCTCAGTATTTCAATACTAAGCGAGACGCGCACCGAATGCGCTTCGGTTGCGTGTGGTTCGCTGCCTTTACTTTACACGAAGAGCCTTTACTGTACACGAAGGGCCTTTGCGTGTACCTCATTAAATAGGCGGTGCTCAGAACATGGCTTCTATGACGTGCATCTGGCTTCGCAATCGCTTCCGGCTCATGCTGTTAGCAAAAGAAGGCCTTTGAGATTAGCTTCTATTACCCAGCGAAGTTGGACCAGATTGGAAGCTTTGCCCATTAGGCAGTCAATTGACCTTTATGGATTTGGAGCTCCGGGCATTGCGTGGCTGGCCTAGCGAGCACGACAATATGGCGGCGCGCATTGCTTTTGCAGTAATACGAAGTCTTCGCCTTCCATGTTAGCTTTGGGCTGGTTTGATTAGTATTTACACTTTTCTTCTTTCCTTTTTGTCACCAGGCGTTGCCACGAGGTACCATACAACGCTGGAGAAATAGTGGGAACATACGCAGGCGGTAGCATTAAATATTCTGATTAGCATCACCGATAAAATGCCGAATGTGTTAAAAGCAGGTTCCCAGTTGTGGTAATTTTTATTTTCAACGAAATCAAATGCACATAGTAATTTCTTCGGAGAGGCTGTTGAAAGCGCTCGCACCGCGTAAGACTGCGGCGGGAGGGCGCTTCGGCTGCACTCAGTCGGCTCGACTGAATCCAACGCTGCCGTCGGGCCTCCTCGTACCATTTCCACGGACAAGAATAGAACGAACGGCACTATTGTGGCTTCCTGGTTGCGGAGATTAACCATTTTTTGTCACTCCTCTTGCGTGTCACCCACCATACTGAAAAATGCGCCCGATGTGCACAAGGGGGCACTACGTGTCTGTGTGAAACTCCAGCTCTGGTACTTCGATAACGTGTACCGGCTTTTGCAATTGCTTCCGGCGCATGCAGCGAGCAGAACCAGGGCCTTCAAGATCTGTTTTTGTTGCCCAGAGAGAACTGTCACCGGGGCGTGGATTTGGATACCACCTCTTCGCCTTTGCTACTTGCTGTTCGCCACGTTCGCGAGAATTACACGGTGAAATCAGCTGCTACTTATGTTGTTTAAGGTCGAAGGCAATGTATCAGCGATGATGCGTCGCCGCTTTTGAAATAAACTGGCTTATTTTTTTACACTGGCGGATCTAGACGGAAAGAGTAAGCGGGGCGCTGGGGCCCCGAACCACCTAGTCATGACATCGTGCATTTTGCCAGCGACTGCTCGCCTCTTCTCAATTGTTAAACGGAAAAGAAAAGACTACATTAACTTTTGAAAGAACCAACAGATTTAGCTAGTAAGTTTTCCAAACCTTTACAGCGCCAAAAGGATCCAAATACGTCAGAATGCTATAAAATCTCTGACGCCACATCAAAGAGCCAGCGCTTTGAAGTCACCGCGAAATTCAAGAAAATAAAGTTCGGTCTTCATTCTCTCCAGTAAGTGAATCAGAATTGTGTTCTGAAAGGATTGTAATCCAAACTGCTTTGTTTGGTATTCAGTGTTCTTTTAAGATAGCTCACGCGTACACTCTCATTTATCAAAGTGTCGTTTCTATACCTCGTGTATCTTACAAACCCCGTGACGCGCTCACCCACGCCAAACAGCGCACCTAGAATTTTCTTTAGGCACACCTAAATGTGTGGAGTGCGCATACAGTGGTATAAAGGAATGTGTGAGCGATAATGGGATCGAATCTGTGTTCCAGCCGTGTAGTCCAAGGTTTCAATCATTAGGCCACTATCGCAGGCACGCTCCTCCATGCCAAAGTCGCTCTTTGAAACATTTGGGGCGTTTTGCAAACGTCTGGGCGCCTCCAAATTGGGCGAAGTCCGTCTATAATTCTACCGCATTAAAACACTGACAAAATCAAGCGAACCGTCCGTCCGTCCGTCCGTCCGTCCGTCCGTCCGTCCGTCCGTCCGTCCGTCCGTCCGTCCATCCATCCTCTGATGCAGACCCAGTGGCTCAAGTAGGCGACCAGCTTGGGCTACTAGGTATGTTCTCGTGCTCGTAATGCGGTTATGGTCGTTCCATCATCGTCATTCCAACTTTGTCATCTGGTTCTCATCACGCCTTCTACGTCGACCCAGTGGGCCAAGTTGTCTAATAGCTTGGACCACTAGGTACGTGCTCGTGGTCATGATGCCGTCGTGGCCATTGCATCGTCGTTATTCTACCTTTGTAATCGAACTCTCGTCACGCCATCATCGCCATGTAGCCGTCGCCATAGCATTGCCATCGTGCCGTCGTCGTCACACTGTCATTTTGCCATTGTTCTCCCTTCAGTAACGTCATACCACCATCATCCTCTCATCGATGAGAAGTTTCGTCATTTTATTGCAATAATGCTGTCATTCAATCGAGATTATGCTGCAGTTGTCATGCCATCGTCATGATTGCGTCGTCTTGAGACAGTCGCTATCATGCATCCATTATCATACTGCTATCATTATGCCGTTGTGGTCGAGCCATCATCACTCCATTGTCATACATACTTCATGATAAATTCATCCTCACACCATTGTCGACACACATTGGTCACAATCCCATTGTCCCCATACCGGTATCACGTCATCCTCGTCATTGCGTCATCATCATAGTGATTGTTGTACAATTGTCATCATGTCTTCGTCACGCTGTCGTTTTACCATCGTCATCACTTTAGTGACATTTAATTGTCTACATGTGGTCGTCGGCATACCACTTTCGGCCTTCCATCAACATCCTTCTTTGTCCTTCTATAGCGAATAGGCTATTGTCATTCGGTTGTGATTAGGCCACCGTTGGCACGGCATCGTTGCCATTGCGTCGTCGTCAGACAGTCGCCATCACGCATTCGTTTTCATACCCTCTTCGTTATGTCTTCGTGGTCAAGCCATCATGGTCATCCTAGCACCCTCATTGGTTGTCATACCATTGTGGTCACGCCATCGTCATCCCCTTGTCTTAACCTCGTCGTCATCGCGATGTCGTCGTATACCTACGTCATCATTTAAGAATCGTCATGTCAATGTCGTCATGCCGTCGTCGTCATACTGCCTTTGTTGTTCCATTGACGTCATTCCTTCTTTATTTCATCGTAATCATTGCGCCGACGTTGTACGGTCGTCGCCATGCTCCTTGACGACCTTGATAAGCGAGTGCCATAGCAAAGTAGGATGATACCGGTGTATGACACGTATAGCCGAATTAGCCTCAGAGTGACGATACAGATGTTACATAAGGTGACTTCAGAAATATGGCGTCCCGCTTCATTGCTCGAATGCTAATCACATTAACGTCAACAGACAGCGTGAGCTGAGTTCTGCAGTAATTTTCTTTTTCATAGTGGAGTAGTGAATAAATGGCTATAGCCAGTGTGGAGCCTTTTGTTTTATACTGATCTCTGGCGCCCCACCCGTTGTGCCGAAGCCCTTTCCTGCGTACTGCGCATTGCTCTGCGGTGCCCGGAGAATTCGTTCACCCAAGGACGGATGTTATAACGGTCGATCGCAGTAGGAGACGGACGTAGAGTAGTACAGTGGTTAGATAGCTCGGCTTGAAGCCGATAAAAACTGGTTAGATTCCTCACCGCTATGAGGCATATTTAAAGCGAAGCTTACTTTTTTTATACAGTTTATACGGGAAAACTATCGTACGACTTTGACAATGTTTCTCGGGTGGTTCCAGCCCAATTTTTGTAATGTTTATAAGAATTATTCGGAGTTCGTGAGAACAGACGGAAATGTTTAGCCAACTCCTTCGCACAGAACCGCTGTTTTATTAATTACTTATTTACTTGAGTACCCGAAGTGCCTGTTAGGACATTACATAGGGAGGGATGGGAAAGGCTAAGCGTAAATGCAATGTGCACAATGTAAATGAAATAGGAAGACACTGATGAAGCAGCGCACTTAAAACGGACACGTTCACGCACACATGAAAAAGGACGTACGCAGGCGCTCCGTATGTTGATCGCCTGTGTATGTCCTTTTCAATGTGCGCGTGAGCGTGTTTGATTTAAGAGGAAGCTTTAGCTCGGGTGCTCCTATATAAATACATGTAAAAGGAGAATTCGTTTTTCTCGGCAACCACTGCACCAAATTTGACGGGGTTTGCTGCATTTAAAAGAAAAGCTTAAAATCTAGTGACTGTTGGTTTCGAATTGTCAAAATTTTATAAAAATTTGGCAAAAATCGCAAATTTTCAGAAAACGAAACTATCAAGTTTACAACTCCGTAACTCAGCAAGAAAAAATGATATCGCAATTCTGTGAATTGTACCTGATAGCACATCTAAAGCGGACAAAATTGGTATGTTACACATGAACCTCGAAAAATGGAGTAATGTGTAATTACAACTTTTGCAGAACCTTCGTAAACAACGTAACAAATTCACGTAAGATGTAAACTGACAAATCAAATTTGACCGCTTTGAATGGTCTAATGGGTGCTATTTACAGAATCGCGATATCTGTTCTTGATGCAGAGCTATTAGCTTGTAAACTTCGTGCTTCTATTTTTTTCAGATGTCTGTATTTTTGAAAATCCTTTTAACAAAATTCAAGCCCTAAATCGAAATTCCGCTTCCAACAGTCACTAGAATTTAACTTTCTCTCTCAAATGCAACAAATTTCATTTGAATCGGTCCAGGGGTTATCTCAGAAAAACGTTTTTGCGTTTTTACATGTATTTGAATAGGCCGTGTTACGTTTCGCCTACGACGCGCGGTATAGCCGGCGCGGATGCAACGGACGCCGGGGCTTCGTTCAAAGCGGCGGACATTTTGGCCCGTTCAGCGCCGCCGATACGCCTCCCCGCCAAGCGCGTCCAGGCGTGTTTCAATGCCACGTGTCTTCGTGTGTGCGTGTGTGTGTGTGTGCATGTTGGTGCCCACGCTTGTCAAAGCGCGGCAGCCGGGGAGAGGAGCTCCCTGAGTGTGAAGCGAGGAGGTCTGACCGGCGCCGGCCCGGCGGATGCGTCACTACACTCGTCTCAACGTGTCTCTCAGCCTGTCCGTGCCACGCATCACGTGGGCCTCTGACGAGGCGTTCCTTCTTCCCCTCGACTCCGAGAGTATAAGAGCAGCTGCTCCCGGACGCCGAGAGAGGCTCCGATTTCTTCCGTTGAGTTACGTGCTCTCCCGTCTCTCCACTTCGGTCGACCTGACCGCCCGCTCTTTTGCGATGCTAGAATAAACAAGTTGTTCTGTTACCAGTCGACTCATGCTTTGCCGGGACCTTCGGATGCTTCCAGTTGTGCCCCAGGCCGCCAGGCCAACGCTACCCTTGGGGCTTGCGACCCATTTGCAACAACGGGTGTCAGCGCTGAGATTCCAACAGCCGCGTCGGAGTTGGGCCCGAGCTAAAGCTTCCTCTTAAGTGCGCTGCTTCATCAAAGTTATGGCTCACCAAACTAGCTCATCAATATCTATTAAGTATAGGAAGACATGGGATACAATAAAAAAATGTCCTAAACGTTGAGCAGATACAAAGAAAAAAAAAAAGAAAGTTGATGTACGAGTCTGTGCGACTACTCAAGCTTCCCACTACCGAGACACCACACGGGTGTGACCGTGTCAAGTGTAAAACTGGGAAGATCGCGGCATTGCTTGCCACGAGAGTTACCGGAAACGCTCGCCGTTGGCGAAATGCCCGGGTGGGAATGCCGCCCAGACATTTCCTGCGCTTTGCGAACGAGGTGGGCGCGCACTCACGGGCGATCCGAAGTTGTGGCCGATCTCGTGGCAGAAGGTCATCTCGCTGACCGCCTGGGACACGTAAGCGTTGTAGTTGACAAACGAGATCATGCCCGTGTTCAAGCTGAGATGCGACAGGCCGAGCTGAGGTCGCGTCGGATCCTCGGGTAACAGTCTGTTTTTGTCGCAGACCCCTTGACTGTGTGCTGCGCGTCGCGGCACGACACGTTACATTGCCGTTTCGAAGCGAGATCAATCGTCGTTAAACCCCCCCCCCCCCCCCACACGCACACACACAAAACCGGAACACCTTTCTACATCAAACAAAATTAAAACAACTTGTTCACATTTATTAATGCTCGTGCAGAGGGCACCAGAAGAAAATAGCGCCTGCGTGTGTCTGTTTTCTCTTCTACGTCCGTGTGCTTTTTGCGCGCTGCGAGAAAAACTGCAGAAGAAAATGAACACGAAAATATGGTGTAAGCGTTAATTAGTACGACTATTACTTATTTAATCATTCATTTATTGAGCTATCCACAACTGAAAACTCCCTCCAGCGCATCTAAAACAATATTATAGACTTTGCGTTAGATATCCAGAGCCTAAATCAGAACTTTGGGGTATAAAATCCGTCGTATAAAGATGGTATGCTGGGCCTTGTGGGATAAGCATTATTCAGTTCTAGAGACAACTAAAGTAAGCTAACTCTGTGACGTGTAGCTGTAGGGAACTCTGCAAAGCATAGGTTTCTGTGGACGCATGATTCACTGCTGAAATCGTCTACCCTGCAATAAATTTTTTAGCGTGTTCATCTTTTTACCTTTAAGCTGGCTATTGCAGAGAAAATGAATTATCATCGGCTTTTGTAGAAGTATGACGTCAGTTGGTAATTATTTTATCTTTTGTCCCTGGCTGACCGCTGTTCTGATATACAATAAAGAAAAGGTTGTTTTATTGTCTCACTTAAAGCAGGGGGATGGAGGGGAGGCTGGTGCATTGTATATATATATTTTTTTTCGCGCACAATATATGCTCCTACACAACATGCAACAAACGGCACAGTGTCTGTTAAATTACGTAGTGTGTTTATGGCGACAATACTGTGAACGCAGCGCCAATTCTTTCCTGTGCACGGAAGCATTACCTTAGTGAGGAAACATTAAAGCTTGAGGAAGTTATATATATATTTTTTATCTTGTGGGGTGATAGGGTGCAGGAGAATTCGTTTTATTGATTACTACATTTTTTCGCTGTATTCTTTGAACGCATATTGAGAAAAATGGCGTGGAAAGTGCAGATGGAAGTACTGAACAACGCTTTGCACTTTGATTTTCAATTCGTATCACATCTACATGTTATAATGTCTGTCTCACGTCCAAGAAGTTTATAAAGAAATATAAAATGGCAGTCCTCACAGCCTTTCTTCTGGTAGTAGATAAAGCCACGAAAAAGCGTATTCTATAGAAAAGGAAGGCCTCACCACAAATAAACGTTGATATTAGGAGCTAAAACTCATTTTTTTCTGAAATGAACTTCTTGGTCAAGGACAGTGTTTATTTATTTATTTATTTATTTATTTATTTATTTATTTATTTAATACGCAAAGCTACATAAAGCATTGCAGTGGCGGAGGAGTCTGCCAATATTATTTGTTGCAGGTACGTTTGCAGGTAGAATTTGTTACAAGCACTTCAAGTTTGCACATCATACCATTGCGGACAAAAAAAAAAAAAGAAAGAGCGACTGAAGGGAATGTAAATTGACAACATGACAACATAAGAACTTGCATAAACGCGTCAGCCTACAAGTTACCGTTGTTACCAGAAACACAATATGCAAATTGTCATCAAGATTCAAAAGGTCAAACACAGAAATCTTCAAGCAGGTATGCAATGGGCACCAGTTATGGTTTGTTGGCGGCTATTGCTTCGATGTTTATGACAAGATGGAGTCCGCGGCTTCACTTCAATGGCTTCGTTTGCACTCTAGAAGCCGCGTTATAAACGCAATTAACTTGAAAACATTGGTTAATGGCTTACTTATTTTTGAGGCGCAAATCGCACCAAGGACAAAGTAAAAGCACATAGAAGGATGACATGCTGCGCCAGCATCGGTAAGGTGCAGTGCTTTGCTTGTTTACTTCTAGCACAGTCAAGCATAGCGATTTCTGCGAATCATCTTGCAAGTGACGCATCCCTGAAAGGCCGGACAACTGAGTCGGGCGTCTGAAAAGCCGGAAAGAAGGTCACGTTCTCCTTTTGTGTGCCTTCGCTTTGTCCTCTGTTCGTCCCTGATCACCTCGTTGGCTCACACAAAGCACAATAATAAGACAAAACGTGCTTCGAACAAGGATTTCATCGAGTCACAAGGCAGCGTCCACTTCGACTGAGGCAGAGCTCACTCGTCGAGTTTCCCACGTAGGCCAGGCCGAGGACGCCATCGTCGAAGTCGCGGTATGTCCACGAGTACGCGAGGCAGTAATCGTCGTAGTTGGCGGACTTGGCCGTCGTCAGCAGGTATAAGCTTGGGTCCATGTTATCCAGGCAGTACGGGTTTGTGTCGCTGGGGCATTTCTTTGTATCGTTGATCTGCGCATGTAGCACTGCCTTAACACGTTGGATAGATAGCCTGCTGCACTTTGTACGCAATAGGGCCGATAGCAGCAGTTTATTGAGGGCCGTTCGACGATATCTCGGTTGGAAGCAAGAACGTTAGGTCAGTGGATCTTTAGGAAAAATTTTTGCGAAAATTACTTCTTGAACAGGAAATCGTGTGGAACAGGTCCACACGAAAGCAGGAGCGGACTGTACCACGACACCGCGAAAATGCGTGTACAACGTTTTCGAGCGCTTCCAGTCGTACCAACAGCCCAGCCATTCAAAAAAAAAAAAAAAAAAAAAGAGAAGCGCTGTCGGGCAGCGGGGCCCAAATCACGCTGGCGCACTACAACGTGACATTCGAATTCTTGACATTCGACGCTGCAAGCCGCTGAGCTGCTTGCAGCGTCGCACTATACCAATAATCGGTAAGTCCGAGAAATAAGCCTGTGTATACAGGACATGCAAATAATGCTCAAGAAAAACGTTACGTGGCATCCGCTGCCATTGTCTGCACGGCCCCATGATGGCCTTTCCAGTTATGGCAGACTAGTGAGCATGCGCCCATTGCAAAGAATTCTTTTTTTTTTTCTTGAATGTCCTGAAGCTGCGCACTGGGTAAGGCGGAAAGCCATAACTGAGGGCTCCAGATTGATTGTTAACACCTGGGGTTCCTTTAGATGAACCTGCCGACATTGTTTTAACAAATGGCAACCATATTTTGAGTGCCATAACGTGGAACTTTTCCATACGGTTTTCGTTCCAGTTTCTTAGTTAGCCTTCCGCAATGGGTGCATCAATTTTGGGACCCCGCCCCCTTTGTCTGTCACGAGATGTCACGAAAACCATTTCCCCATCTCAAAATGACGGGCACACACCAGTTATACCTGATTAGACCGAGCAAAATAAAGAAAAGAAAGAAAACACTTATTCGCGATTAGATGCCTTTGTCATCATTACTCTTCGGAGATTGGTGAAAATGTTTCCAGATCACGCCTAGTTTACCTGCCTGTCACACGACGTCAAAAAGCTGTGGAAGCTCGCCAGGTTTATGTGAAGTGTACGCGGTAAAGTTGCATTAGTATGCCGAACAAAACTGAACTTTCTTTTTTTGGCATAGCCGGTACAGACTGCTCCGTCCCAAAGGAATATAAGCTGGCTGTTCACTGATCCCTCTGGCGCTGTTGTACTCGGTACTGCCGGTGAGAATTCATTTCATTGCGAATATAGAAGCTTTGCATGGCAGTATAACTTAAATTGAGCACGACGCGACGAGCTACGGAAATAAGAACGATGGGTGTAACGTTAAGGGATAAGAAAACAGCAGATTGGGCGAGGGAACAAACGCGATTTAACGACATTTTAGTTGAAATCAAGAAAATGAAATGGGCATGGGCAAGACATGTAATGAGGAGGGAAAATAAATGTAATGAGGAGGGAAGATAAACGATGGTCATTAAGGGTTACGGACTGGATTCCAAGGGAAGGGAAGCGTAGCATGGGGCGGAAGAAAGTTAGGTGGGCGGATGAGATTAAAAAGTTTGCAGGGACAACATGCACACAATTAGTACATGACCAGGGTAGTTGGAGAAGTATGGGAGAGGCCTTTGCCTTGCAGTGGGTGTAACCAGGATGATGATGATGATGATGATGATGATGATGGCGACGTTGCCGAGCCTTTTCGGCACTTATACGACATCGCTCGGCCCCAGAACTTCTTCAATGAGCATCCTTTCTTGTTGCATTTTTAACGGGCCATTGCATCCCCCGCAATCGGTGAGGCGCCACTGCCAGCTATTTAAGGGTAAGCGGACCAAAATGAGACGCCAGCACCACTCTGCTCAACTGGTTACCTACTTGCACTGTGCTAGCTCGGCTCCACCGAAACCTTCTCCTGTTCTGCGCGCTCCTCGTCTCTTGTCAGCCAATTAGATAAGAAAAGCCTGTCACGGTGGCCAATCCTATTCGCTTTGTAGCCGAGCGAAAGTCACCTCCTATAAACGAGAAAGCGTTTGGTCGGGCTGCTGTAACAATTTTACGGGTAATCGACCGTGCTTACGTAGGCGGCTACATAAATTTGACGTCAGGGGAATGGAATAAAGTCAGAGTGGAATAACTTTACTTCATTGCGCCCCGTACCTTTAACCAAGCATTAGATAACATAGCATGACAACTGAGTAATATTTGTACGACTCCGCGCGTGTTAGTTCTTACTTTGTTCATTGTATCGTCATTTGCCTCAAGTTTATATTCGCCGTTATTAGTAATTGGCTAACATTGTATTAGCAGTGAAGCTTTTTGTATATGCTTTTGCCAATCACACATTTCATTGTTTCTTGGTTCTTCATAACCTCACCCCTATGTAAGGTTTTTTTTTTTTGCCCTGAGGGTGCATACTAAAAGAAGAAAAAAAGAACTAGCAAATATAAGTTCTTGCATTTAGCTCTCATCGAAATGGCAGCCATCGTGGCCGGCACTCGAACCCGCAAACCGGTGCTCAGCAGCAGAACGCCACAGCCACTGAGCCACCGGTTCACCCACCTTGATCTTGTGCACGTTGAAGGTGACGTCCTCGACGCCGTTGAAGTCTGTGTGCCGGTAGACGTCGGACGCTCGGGCCACGTGACCCGCGATGAGGGTTGAGAGGCGCTGGCGCGTGCGCACAGGGTCGTTGTCGTGTTCGTTGAAGTGCCGGTAAAGCAGGTGGTCTATCTGGACGTACAGGCCGCAGACGCGGTACGTACGGTGCCGGGCAGCGCCACGTGCCTCGTTACCGGCTCCCTGCAGCTTCTCCGCATCGTCGTCGACGTCGTCGGCATCCTCGTTGTAGTAGTCCTCGCTCTGCTCTTGCGCCAGGGGCCGCCGGCCTATCCAGTGGCCCGGGTGGCCGCTACTGTGGCGCCTTGCCTTTGAATGTCGCGTTTCAATCAATCAATCAATCAATCAATCAATCAATCAATCAATCAATCAATCAATCAATCAATCAATCAATCAATCAATCAATCAATCAATCAATCAATCAATCAATCAATCAATCAATCAATCAATCAATCAATCAATCAATCAATCAATCAATCAATCGATTTTATCGATAAAGTAAGTGCGAGTAAAAAGAACTGATTCCCGTTTTAGAAAAAAAATATTTTTGAGCTACATTTAAAGTTTCTTGCTAGTTCAATTTCCAGGGACAACTTATTTAATGTTATTGACCTTTGGGGGAATTTAATTGACTGTTTGAGCTGATTTACCGCCATATATTGGACAGATGAGGGCCGCGGAAATGCGCAAGGTGGAGGTCGATTTTTTTAAGCGTAGTAGTATATAGTTGAGAACCGGCCGATTGTCATACTCAGAACTTGGGGTACAGCTTCTCCCTTTCCGCACTTGCGCTGAGCACGTGCCCTTTAAGAGCAAGGATTGACGTGATGCAGCAAGCAGAAAGGCACCCGTTTATCACTGTGTGCGTCTGATCGTTGGAGAGAGCAAAGGGATGGCGAAAAAAAAAAAGAGATTACGCCCTACTGTGGAATCGAACGAGCGATACTGATTTTAAGGATATTTAATTCTGTGGTCGCTGTAATTGATGCACAGCAATACGGATGACGAGCACTTTCTACTACGAGAAGGGCTACACTTTATGAAAACTTGATTGCAGACAACTTGGTGATCATGGTAGTAAATAATCTTCGGAAAAAATTGTTTGCCGTTTAGAGGCACATTCTTCCAAAGAGGTCAAACCAAGGATTTAAAGGGTGATAAAGTCACTTTAGCAATCGAACCTGTACATTAGCCTCTTGGCGCAAGGCTTCGCTCTGCGCAATTATGCCTTTATTGTTGGGGGATTTCGACAGAGTTAAAAAAAAGTATGTTTCAAACAAATTTTCAGCCACAAATACCATACCGCCTATGCATGACATGCGGTTGGGCCATATACCATACTTTAGGAAGCCACTTTCTTGCTGGCGTGCTTAGTTACTCGATAATAGGACGCTCTGACAGAAACCGTGCTAGATTCTGGCTCGAGAGAGCGAGGGTTTGCCTATAACCCTATTCTTTGACTGGAGCACGATGCTATGAAACTACGCTGGAGAATAAAGTTGGGCCAGTTAAGCCTTAGTCTAGGATACACACGTTGAAACTAGGGCTCACTGACATACGAATATAACTAGATGCCTGTGTTGTGCCTCCCTTTCGCTGTGATGTTACAGCTCCTCTCAGCGCTAGACACGCTGTCTCACTTTAAGGCAGTCGCACCGATTATTTACCTTTTACTGTGGCCTGCAGTCTTGGAGGCCACGCTCCTTATATAGGCCATGCTCAGGCCGAACAATCGAACCTGGAACCAACGCCTGACTAGAAGACGCCAGAATCAACGTTCCAGTTTATAAACCAGATAACAATCAATGCTCTAGTGCGCCGCTTTGTAAGCTTGGTTACGTGACTGCTCCGGCCAGGCTGCAGTTACCGAGTTCGATTTTGTGACCAGGACGACTTTTACTTCCACTACCAGTTTCCTTTGCGAGAAGCCCATGCTGGCTTGGGATGAATCAGGAGGATAGTACGGAAAGTTCTATAAAATGGCGGTGCTTCATGTTCGAACAGTATCAGGCACAAACGGCGCCGGCAAACGACAGGAAATTCTTAAGCAAACCACACTTGAGGCAGCAAGTGCAAAACATATATGCATGGCACGGTGAGAAGACGGAATAGAGGAGGCGCTCAAGCGGTTAATCAAATGCATATCCAATGAATTAGGGTTCTATGACACAACAGACATAAAATGCTAATGTCTGTGCTGCCGCTAAATACCACAAAACACTATTTCAATGACATAGTGAAAATAGAAAAACGTGTTTGTTATTTTTCTTTATTTCGGAAATTTGTATTTATAGCCCTAATGCAAAGGTATATTCATAAGCACGCGTAAACAGATGAAGTGGAACTAACGCCTGTTTAATGTCATATATTGCAAAGCAGATTTGTTTCTTTGTTTTAGCGCTTTTGCATAAGGTTAATCATCTGAATACCATACTCTACACGCTGGCATGTATGCGGGACATTAATTTGCTCATAGGAAAAAAAAAAAAAACTAAGAATAAAGACGTCAGCTAAATTGACACTGGCATTGAGCGCGTCTTTCTTTTACTTCTGTCAACAAAAATTTGTCCACAAGGCAAAAATAAAAAAGAAATGAAGGAGCTTCCTAATACACATTAGTAAGGTGGCGCCTCAAAGCCAACTGACGCAATTCAGTACGCTTCAAGTTATAATTAGTACCAGAAACAAGCAAGTGGCGTTCGACAAAGTAGGCTTGCAGGCGGTCTTGAAACTGGTTGTTACGAAACTCTAAAAATTGGAGTTGAAAGTGGAAAAAGCATGTTCACAACAGAGGAAGTTTTCAGTACCTTTGCCGTTCTCAGAGTAAATCAAATGCACAAGAACGGGCTTTCCTGCTTCCATAGGTAGGTAGAAGGTCGGGTTGAGATGCGAATACGCCATCAAATGAAAGAAACTCAGGTATTACGTTGGAATGATCGAATGTGTCGGCGTTACGGCGCATCACTCGTGATGGAGCAGGTCGCTGCCAGGAGCGACGGAAGCCCAAGCTGTGCCGAGTTTTTCGCAGCGCATGAATTGCCCTGAGAAAACAAGCACGCAGGTAAAAGAGAATTTGTCCTTGTTTTCCTAAAGTTGCTCATGCGCTACGCGAAACACCATCGGTTACTACTCGCCTATTACTATTACTATAATTACTACTACTATTACCATCTCACCTAAGCTTCCGCTCCTGCGCTAGGCCCTACATAGCTCAAGAACGTTGAATTGCGATGAATGCTGAAGGGCGGTTAGTTGCAGGAATTACGTGACGCGTTCATCACTTTCGCAGGACAGGATGCACTAAATGTAATCGACCGATTTTATTCATTTAGTCATGCCTTGAATGCTCGGAAAGGGGTCTTGCTCGTAAACATGCCGGCACACAAATCGATGTCGAGCATCGAGGCCATCACTTCTAGTGGGCACTTCGCAGTTGGCCTCACACGGCGAAGACGTGTACTGTTACGAAGAGAACCCGCGGAGGCGGGGTTCACAGCGAGGTCGCCGACGCGCATTGAAGCGACATGCGTTGAAGAGACAAATTTTGTAAGGAGAAAGATGGTCAAGGAGATTGAACGAGCAAGCACTTCGCCAGTGACAGAACACGAACTTCTCCTATTGTAGTTCCATGTCTTACCAGTCCTAGCTCAATAAATGCGGGCAGTACCACCTATCTTGAGCGCCTTGGATGAAACAGTTTGCAGAAAAGTAAAGGTATACTCATTATTTAGATGTTCCGTGAAGGTGACATCGAGCTACCACCCAGTTAAGTTTTCCAGTGTCGAAAGCGAAAATTTTTGCTCAGCAGTCTTTCCTTAGTCATCATAATATTTACTGAGCTATGTCTGACTGTTGTACGATGGTTCTCCTCCGATGGTACGAGTTTCCGTCAAAACGCTCTGTTGAAGCGGTCCACAGTATCAGACACACCACCATATTCCCGTAGCACAGAGCGACACTCACTCCGAGTATAGCCCATAGAGACCCCTTAGCACCCTATAAAAAAGAACCGTAAATGCCTGCGTAACAGTGCTGAAGTCGAACACATCTTATGTAATTCATACCTTTACGACGCGTTTCTGCGCCTGCGCCGAGGCGACGGCTAGCTGCTGCATCCAACGCGCCGTCTCGCCGCGGACGCCGCACCATCCTTCGTGGGGAACGCTCGCGTCCTCAGCGGCGTACATCACCGAGTGGAAGGGCGTGCGTCGGGCGAAGAACTTGTGCGCCCCTTCGACGTAGAAGCGGCCCCAGCGGGACTGGATGGACCCTTCGAACACGCCGTTCTGCAGGCCACCGAATACTCGGCTGGAGGGATCACCTGCGAGTCAAACAAGCGTCGCGATTGCGTTTCTTAAACAGCATTCATATTTTTTCGTGAAATGAAATGAAATGAAAAACTTTATTTTCACAAAGAAGGTATACCGGCGAAGGTGGAGCCCTCAGTCCAGGGCCCCAGTGGCCTTTGCCATCTTGCTAGCTCTGTCGATCAGCTTGAGCTGTTCTTCAGGCTTCGAGCAGGATAGCGCAGCCTCCCACTGCTCCGGTGAGTGCCCAGGCGACATTTATATTAACCAGTGTTTACACGAAATAGTGTTTCTGGGCCGCGAAAGACGTCAATAATGCGCCGCCATGGCGGAAAGAAAGAAAAAAAATATAGCAGGGAGCGTCCCATCTTGAAGCCTATAGCCGTGTGAAGTAAATAAAAGGAATTATGGGAAGATCAACCAAGCACGCGATGCCAAGAGGTGTTTTATAGTTTCTGGTCACATCGCGTGGCGGAGATAGGTTAATCGTCTGTTCGTGTGTTGCGTCACTGGTGCGGCCGCTCGGAAGTTTTAAGGCACAGCTAATCGTGTGGACGCTTTAGAGCTCGCGTTGCCTTTGCAAGGGCGACAAGGTTTTGAAGTATCGAGGCTGAAAAGTAAAGACATCAAATGCGGGCAGCGGTCAAGCGAGAAACAATTGCGCAGATGAGACGAAAGGGATTTTTGTTTTTCCTGAATAAATTGGTTATCCGGCAACAAGAAGTTGCTTAAGAGTCCTTTTTTCGCGTGGTTGAAAGCCAACCAGCTTGAATCAAAACATCTCAAAAACGAAGTACGTAAATTTGAAGCTAAAGGTAAACAAATTTCGAACAATTTCACACTCACTTTTCAACACATCTTTTTAGCTCGACAAAGTGCAACTAACGTTTAGGCGTAATTTTTAATAAACTTCATGTAGAATGAGCTTACAGATTACATATGACTAAAATTATTACAAGATAAGGACGTGATAAGTAGAACTGAAACATCCCTACCAGTAAAGCATCTACTACAAATATAATAAATATTAGTGAAGTTCGAATAGCGAAACTTTGCGATCAAATGGACAAATATTTAAAAAAAGACTTCAGATACACAATATTTCAAATGTTATACGGTTTTTTCATTTGGACTGCAGTGATTTCAATATTGTATACGGCGTCATCCTATCATTTGGCATTGTGGCTGGCAGGAAGGTTGTCACAACAAATACCACAGACTATACGAATCAGGTTCAAAATTTCGAATATTCGGGCACCGTTACTCATTAGTGTGCTCTCACACCTGCTACGCGATATTGGCGTGGGGTACAAATACTTTGAGCAACGAAGTGAACTTACGCCGCAGGAAAGGACAGTTCGAACAGTAGGTGATTTTTTCTTTTAATACTAGCATAGCAGCCGCCTTCGGCAAATTGACTTTACTGACCGCAGAACAAATGTACAACAGAAATTTAACCATTTGTGTCATACAGATCACACAGCAGAATGAACTTGGAAAATATGTACCTGGAAGTGCCTGCATGATATAACCTCAGTGGAGTGAATTTTAACATATCAATATCTCGCTAGACTTACGGTTATATAAGTTAAACTACGGCATTCCGCGCATTCTCAATTCCTATACCGAATGACGTCTGTTCGCAACAATAAGATTCTGTAAGAAACTTTATGAGGGTCCTGCATAGACCACGCTAATATAAAAATAGCTTTTTCTTTTTTGCTGCGGTGTACTGGTGTACTGTCCCCATGTATTTCTATCTGATCATCTTAACATTAAATTTTTAGTTTCAGGTATTCTGCAGTTTTTATACTCGTATATTCATTATGCTCAGAAACACTTTGTTTATTTTTTCCTATTTCCTGTATGCAAAACTAAGGTGTTCATGCACACTTTTCCCTTGACGCAATTTGATTTAATCTAATACATAAACTAGAAAAGAAATTGGTGGCCAGAGTAGAAGACATAAAATGCTTTACCGACTACTTCGCCGCTGTAGATGTGATCGATGTTAGGTTTCACTCGGCCGAGCTTGGCAGTTTCGACGACGAGGTCCTTGTTAAATACGGAGGTGTCTGGCTTCAGCTTCAGGTGGAACAACCTGTGAAGGGAAACTTCCTGGTCAAAGACTGAGAATGTTGCAGCAATGAACTTTATAGACGATTAACTGCTACTGCCAGACCTAACAATGCAAACGTATTCGCTTAAGAACTTACGTACCAAATTCAAATTCAATGAAAAAAAAAGGGGGGGGGGGATGCTAATGCGTGGCGAAACTTCTAGGCTGCTGCCCTAATGAAAGACCTTGAAAATAATTACTGAACATTGTTGGCATTTTAGTTTTCTTACGTAGTCTTCTCCGCTAATGGTGCTAAGAAAGAGCATAGCCCGTAGAACCTTTATATTCGCCATCAAATTTCCTCTTTTGGGAGGAAACAAAGCTACTCAGCTCAACAAAACAACCCATAACTGC
Organism: Dermacentor andersoni; assembly: GCF_023375885.2. Classification (NCBI taxonomy): domain Eukaryota; kingdom Metazoa; phylum Arthropoda; class Arachnida; order Ixodida; family Ixodidae; genus Dermacentor; species Dermacentor andersoni. Next base: position 98,729,661 of record NC_092818.1, on the reverse strand, counting down.
GAACTGTCTCTTATACAGCAATGAATTCTTGCCTCAGGGATCCACCCCAATGTGTTTCTTAAACTAGACATCGTAGTAGGCTAACGAATAGTAAACAAACACCCTGATCTTTTCTGCGCACTGAGTCTAAGTATATAAAATTGTGAAAATGACCTGTTTATGAACCTTTTTTTCACGTTGTGTGACGAACTGCCGTCATACACGCACCGAGAGAAAATAAACCAAAAAAGGACGTTCAGTGCTGCAGTTACTCCGTATCTACTTGCTAGAGAGGACATGGATTCCATGATAATAAGCAGGATTTTCCTTCTTTTCAAGTTCCTCATGGAAGAAGAAGTTCTATGCGTGTCCTATATGATACACCATTTGGTAAGGGGTCAAATTTGCTCGCTACGTATAGTTCTCAATATAGCTAAAAGGCTTGCCGGACACCTGCCTGACGGCCGCGGTAGTACAGGAGTACGGCGTACAAGTGTGGCAGCTTCGACGAGTTCATTGATGAAGATAGCGAAGCACTCGCTCTCTCTCCTCTTCTTGTTCTTTACAAGCGCACGAAGGATCCGTATGTTCTTACTTTCAATGCACGTCAATTGGCTAAACTGAAGCAGTTGTGTTACAGACCTCCCAATGAACTTAATTTTTACGTCGAATGGCCTTCACGCGCATTCTTAAGCGCATCGCTTCTCTGAAGCACGTCCTGCGAGTGTTGCTTAACGCAACCGAAATTTCAATTTAACTTCGAACCACGATGCACCCGATCTACTGACGGGTTGGACGAAATTTTTGATTCCTCTAAATTTTAAGAAACATTGCGTGAGCCCAAGTACAACTTCTTTCCCATCAGCCATATAATTCTTGTTTTAAGAGCGAAAAATTATGTCTATATTGATTCGAAAATTTTTCCAAGGAGATTGTTTTTGCGTTTCACATGCATTTAGCATCCACAGACTCTAGAAGTGACAGCACCCGTTACACTAATAACGAAATACATAAGAAGACCGTTAAACTAATAAGAAGACGCCGACACACGCTTGTCCGTGCTTAATTATACCCGTCCTCCTTAAGCTCAACGCGCTGGTGAAATTTGCACACAGAGGTCACCAATTGTGAACCAAGTAGCCTGTCGGCTAACTGGCTCATAGAGATGCTCGAAGCAGGAATAACACAGAGCCATTCGAAGCCATCAGGACGAAGTTTAGGCAAATCCATTCTACTAACCATCGTTCTCAAGCTGACTGAACCTCCATGCTCACAACTCCCGCAGACACTACGGCCAGAATTCACTGCAGTGGTTTTTGTAGGAAACTCTACATAAGGTACTACGGGACTGGACAGATCCACCAGGCGGGATGTGTTGCTTGAATCAGTCGTACGCCAGTGCGCGAACAACGTTATGCATGTGTGCTTGCGCGCAATGCTGTGAACGTGCATTCTGGGCCTTGCCTGCTGAAACCCTGGAAACGGACGTAGACGTGCTCGGGCTGCTGCTGCTGCTGCGGGTGGCTGGCGCCCAGCGATCGCCTGACGCGCACGTGTCCTCGGTGAACGGGTCGCGGCTCGTACGACAGGGGCTCGAAGTGGCGCACGAAGCGGTTCAGACGGCGGGCTGCACACGTGTGTGTGTACGTCCAATGAGCAACAGCGACATAACATCGAACGCTGCGGTATGCAGCTCCAAAGCAACACGTGGACTAAGAAGGCGCCGCGTCGCGTATACGTTTCCTTCAAACAGACCTACAATATATAGGCGGTGGATGTATGGGAAAGGGTGGCAAAAAAAAAAAAGGCAAGTAAGTGCCTACAAATGCTCCAAAATTTGAACCCTGATCACCAAATTGCACAGTGCTCGACACACGGGCGTAGTACATTCTTCAACAATACGGTAATAAAAAAAAAGGATCATCACGTCGTTTCTTACCACATAGTCCGCTCAACTGCGCAATTATAAGTAAGTGGCGACGGCGAGCTTCAGATAGGTGATTCTGGGATTTTTTCATTGCCCTTGCAGGAGAGTCGTGTTCCGAAGCTTCAGAACAGTGTAGCCAGCCATGGATCTTCGCCTTCCTCCGTGCCTCTCAATGCCACAAAGATCGTCCTCTGACGTGGTGCCTGACAACGCCTGAGCGCTCACATTGTGGATAATATTTATTTGTGTGTCCGAGAGAAAGCTTCGAAGTTGACGGCAGACTCAAGAACAAGAGAAAACCGAGTTTCGTCCTGCCAGGCCAATTGCTTGCGTATGTTATGCTGTGATACCCGAGTCGCCAAGAGTACGTTCGTATTTAGTAGTTCTGGATGAGAATCTATGAAGCCAGTGGCTGGCATCAACGCGCAAAACGGTGACTGACGTGTGCACAAGAAAACGTGCTCCAGCGTATGCGATTATGATGGTTCCATGCGCTCAGAAGTTCTAGTGCCGCCAGTAGCATTTTGCTGCATCATTGTTTAGCCGAAGTAGTAGTTCAATTTGAGATAACCCATTGGTCCTACACAAGTCGCACTCAAAGCTGAGTGAACATAAACATGGCGCCGCGCCACGTTTCCCCACACAGGACCAATGTAGGCTACTGGGCTAATGTAGGTTACTACAAGCTACTAGGGTACTTGTTTTCCGGCAGCACAGCTAAGAAAAAGGCCTATAGATATACGAGATTGATCGAAAGTACACTGGCTACAAACGTTCCCAGAATAAGAGAACTTGGACGAGCGCTCAAATACTTAATTCGTAGGCCTAAGAATTCTGCTTGATGTCGGGATCGGGGGATACGGTTGCGAGCATGCGCCATCCGCCGGCTGCAAGTGTCTCGAATGAACTTTCGCGTGACGTCATGGACGCTGTTAGACTGGCGCGGTGCTTGATGCTTTATAAGCAAGCCATGGAGCAGCCAGAACAGCTCAGGAGCGACACTGGCGGGGACTGGTGTCAGAAGAGCGCGTGTTGGGCGGGCGCCCTACCGGGACCAGGGTTACATTTTCAGCGCACGCCCCTTGTATGTCAGTTTTGTGCGTTTTACAGCGAACCTGTCAATGGCTAAGGTTCCATATATTTTTTGGGTCCATGCGTCAACACTAAAACAAGGTGACCGTGGGCCGATCCCAGAGATAGCGCAACACTGGGCAGACCCGCGGTAGAGGTGAAGCAGCTTTAAGCACTTCGCCCATAATAATAATAATAATAATAATAATAATAATAATAATAATAATAATAATAATAATAATAATAATAATAATAATAATAATAATAATATAACAATAATAATAATAATAAACGGCCAAGGTACATTGCTTCAAGTCGATGGGTATACTGGAATCGTTCGTGAACAGCACATGGACTCACGAGCCGAAGGCGTTGACATATACGCAAAGGACACAATGTGTACAACCATACGCCCTTTACTCGTAAGAGGAGAATGCCACCGACTGTGAAGATGTCTGTGCCGTACAAACGAAATACGGAATTGGGATATCAGCTGCGTATACGCGTATATCTCCAGGCACAACACCAAAGTCCGATATCGAGAAGCTCATGACCGTGCACTTTGCATGGATTAGCCGTGATGACACTACCCCTGTGATAATCGTTGGAGACTTCAATGTGGACATTTCGAAACCAGACAGCAAATGGTCAACTCAGTTTGTGCAAGAAGAGTTTGGTTTGAAGTCTCACATCAATCCAAGTCCCTCAGCAAAAGCCGAGTATACATTTAACGTTGGTCAATATTCTTTCTGAGGTTGTAAACGAACCAATTAGTTTATCTCGCAGTAATCACAAAGCTGTCTTCACTACCATTACCAAATGATGAAAATAAATACGTGTACCCTTGTACACGTATGTGTGATGTGCTACAGCTTTACTGGTCATCTACCTTAACCGAGTGGAATGACTACACATTTTTTTTTCATTTGCCTCGTTTAACTGTGTGCTGGCGTGTTCTTGAGTTCACTTTAATATGAATAAACATTATTTTGTTCCATGCGTCTACTTTGCCTGCTCGTAAGGGGCTGCTGACGCACCTTTCAACGAAGCAACACGCTTCAACTTCATATGCTTGAAGCAGCCCAATATAGCCCTGGGGCTTGAGCAGTGCAATTGTAAACTCCAGGCAGCACACCGGAGCAGCAAAAGTATTTGAATGTTTTCGTTGTTTCCGCATGCTTATAGCTTCTGGAGTTTGCCTTACGACGCCAAACTTTCATCATTCACTGCGTCAAAATAAGGAAGCAAGGACGTTCGTACAGACTTGGTTAATGCGGCGCGCAGAAAGTACAGAACTTTTTATTGCTAATCGTGGCTGGACAGAGGCAGCTTGTGCAAGGGTTTTTCGCTATAGGGACAGACACCTGAATTCTTTCTCGCGCAGCAGACGAGCCGGTAGCGCTCGTCGTTCAAAAGCAGTCTCCCTCTTATAGGCCAACTGCAATAGAATTATTTTACCGCGTAAGGAGCTTAATTTCCGATAGTGTAGATCTAAAGGAGCTCCCGAGCAACATTTGACGTATAAAATACGACTGGATGCGTCACAAGAATAGCTCGCAAAAATAGCCGTTCTTAATACCTCAACTGAAAAAAAAAAAGAAAAAGCCGCTATCCTTCGGCGAAAGTCACGCATGACAAGAAACGTATGCGTCCTAAGCGTGACCTCCAAGATTATGAGATGCCGGACGTTGCCCGCGGTGCGCTGAAGAAAAGCTCAGAGGCGAGGTGTGAGCACTGGTATCACATGCGCTAACCACCAGATGCACGCGTCATCTTTGCTTAGATGCTACCTGAAATCTTCAAATACGAAACTTGGGCAATTATCATCCCTGCTGCTTTGCCAAGGTTGCTTCATCATTATGTACTGCTCATTTATAACAAATTTATGCAAGAGAAATTTCGTCGCAATTGGCCTTTAACTACAAACTGGCTTAGCCACTGCTTAACTACGGAGATTTGAGTAAAAACAGGCGTATTAAGATGCCATGGCCAATAGCCTGAAAGCACAAGGCCACCGGCGAAATTAGGGTAACCAAGTAGCAGATACTCCTGTATGCCTTACATACCTCCGACAGGCGTCTGCGAGACGTAGCAGCAGAAGACCAGCAGAAGCAACGAACGGCGCAAGCACGTCATTTTGTAAAGGTGCATCGTGAGCAGGACAAAGGGAACAGGGGCTGCGGCTTCGGACGTTGCGCGCGACACGCGTTTGCACGAGCCACCCGATCAAACGACTTCTTTTTTCTTTAGTATTCCTTCCTTCCAAGGAACGGCGAGAAATATACTGACATAAAGGAAATGCACGATAATCGCGTATCTCAGGTCTCTCAACAAAGTCTTTCCATCCACCCATCTACAAAGGAAATGTGGAAAGGCGGACCATTGCTGTGGCTTTATGTAGAAAAAAAAAAGATATGGCAGAAGCTGCTCACTGGGGAAGTGTCATATGGTGCGTAGCATTCTTTGGAATCATGAAATTATGAAGTTTATACAGCCCCCTTGAAACTAAGAGTGCCGCACTTTAAGAGATAAACAACTTCAAAGAATCTCGCTCCCGCGAGATTCTTTGGAATTGTTCGAGGTGGGACATTATGATGTTTTGTGTTTTCGCATGAATTTTAAACCGTATTTAAGGCTTGCTTATTGTGTGCTGTGCTAGCAGTGATGATGGGACGCTGTGAAACTGGCAGAAGCAGATTATTTTTGTGCTTCTTCGGCAGAGTAACTGCGCACTTGTTTTGACGCTTCGAGTTGGCTGGCTGCTTCCAGTTAGAAGCCTTTTGAGGCTTGCAAAGTGGACAAATTCCATTTAGTGTCGAGTACAAGCACACAAATCACAGCTCTGTGTCTTGCCAACAATGTATACGTAATGTGAGCGATGTTCGTATACCTGCCAGAGCTTTATTTGAGTGCTATGCCGTCCACGACTAGTGTACCTGCAGGCAAGAGCACTGTCGCGCCTTGCACAGATCACGCCGATTCGCGGGTTATTTCTATTGCATTGATCAGATTCTTGATTTAGTTATCTAAAGACACTTGCCCGGCGCGAAAGGGCTGCGATGGAGTCAAAGTTTAGCCGGTACACTCGAAAGGCGATGCGTTTGCTTGTGTGAAGCACTAAGTACCACCTACTGATTCAAGAACTCGATGTGTTTGCGCTGCTCGAAAGTGCATACGTGTATGCCTGTGTGCAACCAATTGACCGCCGTGCGTCGAGAATGCACAGCCTGATAATGTAATCATGTTAGCACCATGCAATGACCGAGCGTAAGGTGCGTGACATGTTAGCCTGAATAACGCGAGCGATATGTAGAAATGTGCGTGGTCAGCACGGAGCATCTCAACTATTCTCGTCTTTTCGTCATGACGCTGTCATGTCAGCGTGCAGTGAAAGTGGTCCTACGCCTTTATGACCAACTGGTTCCGTTGGTTCTCAAGCCTCAAACATCACAGTGGAACATGTACTTCATTCGTATATAAGGCGTTTCCAAGGACGAAAGAAATAGAAATGGTTTCCAGAAATTATCACCTTACAGGTGTTGACTTTTTGCGCTGCAACGCCAGTGTAAAACGCGATAATTGGTGCTCCCTCTTGCGAAATATACTTGCAGCGCCTAACAAAAACATAAACTGAGAAATCTACGCGCTCTCAGTAGTACAATAATACAGCGGACTACATTTTAGCACAATATATGACAGCACACAACCTACGTACTCCCTCCATAGCTTTATACACTTGTTCACGATAGCGCAACCAGGAAAAAAAATATCTGAACGAGCACAGAGAATAGCATCCGTGCATAAGCTTACCCATTCCTGAGCTCCGGCCGTAGTCCATAAACAAAGAAAAAAGCTTGGTTCGTACACTTTTGCTCCTTCAGTACCCTTAAACGCCTTCCCTAACATACACAAAACAAAAACAGAACTCTTCAATGACGAAACTTAGCCAAAACAGGTCAAATATCGTGCGAATGCCTCGCCGCCGCAATTCGACGGCCAACTGTCATGGTGGCGAGCGCCCCGAGACGCGGAAAAAAAAAAAAGAAGCAATAGAGAAAAAGGAAAGGAAAAAGAGAGAAAAAAGGGGCGCGTAGAATACTGCATGATGGTGCCCAAGCAATTGGGAGATGCAGACCTCTCCTGCCTCCTCTCATGCTCCTTTCAGCAGAGGCGGCAGCAACATAAAAGTATGTCGCTACGTTTAGTTTTATTTAAGGAACTTATAGCGCCGTCGTTTGCCAAACGTTGACGCCATCGATAAGGCATGCGGCAAGCGCGTCCGTTGACACCATATATAGAAACCAAGCTCTGCAGGAGCGGAGATCTATATGTGACGGCTGCTACAAATCGCACCCACGCGTCACCCACGCTCTGCGTCTTGCAATCTCCCCGATTAGCGAGGAAGTCACGCCATACTTCGCTCCGTTTGCAATGTGACTGCAAACGGAGCAGCAAAATGCATTGGTGTTCCAGTTGCTTTTGTGCTTGAATACATAAAATTGCGTTTTCTTAAAGTAACTGGAATGCCAATGGATTTCGTCGGGCAACTTGGAAATTAATATATCAAAACTGGTGCAGTCCTGAGAGTTCATTCCAAGGGAACACGCCCTGCGAATTCGCCGGCTATAATTTGTAGATTGAAATATGTGCCTATAATCATTAATTAAACAGTTAATTAGCGCGCTTATGTTAAGTATCTAATATGGCATTTTGATTTCTCGCAGAATGGCTGCCTCATCGAGTAATTTAGATCAAGGGTTAGAGAGAGAGAGAGAGAGAGAGAGAGAGAGAGAGAGAGAGAGAGAGAGAGATGCAAATCAGAGAAAGGCGGGAGCGTCAACCAGACTTAACACTTCCAGTTTGCTACCCTGCACTAGGGGAAGGGAAAGGGGAAGTAAAAACGGAAGGAAGAGCGTGACAAAAATAAAAGCGTGAGAAAAAAATATGAGAAGGGGCGAAATGGGGTCATTATAGTCTTTCTAATAGGCCACTGTTACGTAGAAAAGTCGACAAAGCCTTGACCGACTTTCGCTGCGACGACAGTTCACGTCGGCATTCCAAAACTGACTTCTGAAAGTGGCCTGTCATCAAGGCGTGCCAACGCGGTCGCTAGTGACAGCCGGTGCGCGCGGTATTGAGGACAGTGACAAAGCACGTGTTCGATAGTCTCTTCGCCGCCGCAGTGTCTGCAAGCCGCGCTGTCGTCCATACCGACTCGGAAGGCGAAGGATCTTGTGTAGGCGACACCAAGCCACAGTCGGCAAAGTACTGCTGTTTCGAGTCGGGAGAGTCCAGATGCAAGGTTTAGAATTTCTCTACCTGCTACAAGCAATTTCCAAAAATTTGGTGCAGCTAAAAAAAAAAAAGCGCCGGTATGTGTCGCCGGCCATTGAACTTTACGACTCTCTTAAAGAGCACAAGCTTCAGCAGGGCAGCTGTGCCATGTTGTGATAGAGTAACGGATTAGCAATAGATGACTGGTAAAGATATTTACCAGTACTGTATGCCTGGCCACAACCATTTAGAGTGTAGAGCACTACTACGTGCCACAGTGGTCCGGTCACAAAATACGAGGACACGCCCATGCAGCACGCTGACGGTGCGCGAGCAGGGCAACCGGCGAAATCAGGCTTCCGCCTGATTGAGCGGTATCAGCTAAAATATAATTCGTGTGCACCAAGCCCCGGCGTCTGTCTGGTTTTCCTTCTCCCACTAGAGTAAGGTCCCCGTCTCTACCGGCATCCACCGTTCAACAACGTTCTGCATGCAGAAAGAAGTGCTCGTGGGCCTAACGCATCACGACATTAGGGGAATACGCAAGCACTGGCTTCCAGGTGCGGACACGTTACTAAGGAACGATACTTTTTTTTTCTTCTTCAGGAAGCAAAGATTCATCGCCAACATTTTCGTGAACCTGAACAGTTTTGTGGCGAGCAGTTTTTCGTTACCGCTTGCTTTTTCAGGAAATGTGCCGGTCAACGTCAAGCGTACGCCACGCTTGTTGCCCATCCGTATTGCTCTTAAAAAAGAGAGAGAGAGAGAGACAGAAAGGATGCAGCGTGCACCTGAGCACCGCTGGCAGCGCCTGCTGCGGCGGATCGATCAAACGCTGTGCTAGGCCAGATAAGCGAGGCGAGGCCTGCGGTGTGACCGCCGCAGGGAGCGTGTTGAAATATATGGCGGCTGGCCAGCGCGCGAGCGCCGATGTGTCCACTCTGCAGCTGATAGCGTTGTTCCGCCGGCGGTGAGAAACGAACGGACACTTTTCCGAGCATACAGGGGAATCGCGGACCGGTCGTTGATGGCCGTTCGTCGCGTCGTTTCTACAGGTGTGCATGTCTGACGGCATCGAACTGTGCCTTATGTGTATCTACATTTCGTAGTGCTATGGTGCCAGATATGCCTAATGTTAGGCAAGAGAGCTCGCTCAGACGATTTCGCTTCCTTGTGCGGTAAATGTTTGGTACCTTAAAGGCAGATTCGACCAGCGCCGACAGATCGACGAGCAGCGTAGGGCTTTTCATTTCACCGAACCGTTCTCGTTCCTCCGCCTGCGGTTGAGAGGCGGAACCGATCAATTCAAAGTATTTTTTCTACGTCCCGCGCTACTTAAATTCTTCTCCTGGGAGGGAAAGGACGGGATGGGCTCTGTAAAGGTTCGCACTTTCACCGCTTCTACTTTTGCAGGCGCAGCGATGGAAGATGGTGTGTGTTAGTGCACACACACACACACACACACACACACACACACACACACACACACACACACACACACACACACACACACACACACACACACACACACACACACACACACACACACTCTCTCTCTCTCTCTCCCTCTCTTTGTCTCTCTCCTGGCATTCAAGGCATGCGGCGGCGTCTCATAGAAATTGTGTCCTGCATAACCACCCGACGTTTCTGCGTGGAAGTTTAAACCCCCTCGCATTTCCGAGCATGAGTAACGCTGTTTTCCGCCAGTAAATACATCTGAATTGTGCAATAATTCAGATTTTTATTCCCTACGTCAGTGATATTCCTTCCTTTTCTAGGGGATAACTACCGACAGGTGTAGCATGTGAGCTTTACACCCCGCAATAGACTTTGCCTTCTGACAAAAGTCCCCTCTGTATAGTTTCCAGTGTTTGCATATTCGGACCCGGAAGCTTAGTCAGACATGTCGCAACATGGAGGTAGCCATTTCCCTTGCTTGTGACACTAGCGCAGCCGCGCAATTTGCGACGTCTGAAGTACGCGTCAAAGCACATCCATGACGCAAGCGCTGTCGATGCACGCACGCACGCACGCACGCGCGCACGCACAGCCTCTGTATACTACTGTCACCCACGGTTTAACCTCGGTTAAGCGTCTGCAGTAGACTGGAGCAGAATAGAGCTGCCGCTATAGGACAAACAGCTCACATATTAGCAAAGGGGTCACAGAGGCTTCATTAACGCGAGCCCGTCCATGCAATTTGCGGAAGAGGCGTGTCTTTTTTTTTCGCACTACAGCTGCTGGCGGCATGATTTGTCGGTATAGTGCTCTCACTTTATAAACAAGCGATGCTTCTAATGCCCACACTTTCGCCGCAGAGGCCCTAATATGGGTCGACCTCGCTGCGCGTCATTACCACCGTGTTCGTCCTCGCTTCCGCCCTAGTGCGTAACCTGCGTACAGATCAGGAACCGCTTATCTCCTTACGTAAATAGTTCAGCGTAATTAAACAGAGATAGTCGAGAACGAATGAAAAAAAAGAAGGATGTGGTGATCTGAGTAATTTCTATGGCTGGACAAGGATTGCTAAGCTGGTTGCATGGAATGCATAACAGCCCTGGGACAGCTCGAGCACAGGGCTCATTCACAATGCGGTGTTGTGCATGTATACGCATAGTCGCGCCAAGGTATTAGACAATTAATCCTATGACTCTAGCAAAAGTCATTGTCTTGGCTGCGTGCGTAACATAGCACAATGCACCATTCTAGTGGACTGTTCGTGAAATGAAGGTGCCGCGGTACTTGGTGATGTTCATCGTCTGTGTATCAATACATTTCTTTTTTTCTGAACACAGACACTGAACGAACGTCTGTCTGGCTGACCCTCGCTGTTTTGCAATGCATACATAGTAGTTGGTTCTGTCTATATTATCCAGACCCCATATTTTAGCATTATCTCGCTTAACATGTAAGCAATATATCAGGGAAAGCGAGAAAGGCTGTACTTAATCAAAAAAGCCGCAAAAGAGAGTTCTTTGTTAATATGATTCCAGTTTTCCAGTTACTATATTAGGCATTTTGTTAATTATTTCTTATGATTGAAATATATATTTAACAATTGAACTTCGGTATGGAAGGAAAATCTATTTCCGGCAGAAAATGTTACAAGCAACTATTCGTTTTTAGTGCATGTAAGCTCTAATGAAAATACAATTTAAGGCTGTCGTGTATCCTATACCTCCTTTGCCTATCTGCCTGCCTGCGTCGTCAAGACACGGTGACAACATACGTTCTGTCAAGGCTCACGTTACGGAATAGCACTTAATTAAGTCAAGGGGCGATGGAGCCTGCGGTAATTTCTTTAACGAGGAAAAGAAGGCACGTGTTCTTCCACTTTTACTACGCGCGCAATAATTGCAGTGAGAAGGAACCTTATTCGGACGAACCGTGGTGCAAAGTATAAAACCCGTGGAAAAAATAAACAGACAGGAAGAGCGCCATTTTATTGAAACTACAATTATTCGAGAACGTAACACCCAATATACAAGCTCAGTGAAGAGGGGCAGTATGAACGACGCAAACTTCCTTTACCAGCACTTACTTTAATCATAGTGCAACCAGAATGAGTATATTTTTTTTATAATTCTTTCTGATAGTTTTGTCGCGCACACCGTGCTTCTATGGTTTATAGTGCGTATCTTAACTAAGATTATGTATTAATTGTCGCCTTCTCAAGTACATTTAGGTGCAACTATAAAAAAAAAAATATCTGGCGCTTTTTATGTCACGTTTTTTCCCTACGGGTTTCATACATTGCACCAGGGTACGTCGAATTAACTATGCACTTACTCGACTAACATAGTTTATTTATTCGTTTCCTCAAAGGTCTCTGTTGAGACATTACATGAGTACTCTGCTAAAAAGAAGGAACCTCCTATGCAGCATCAAAGTAACCGAAGAAGGCTGTGTGAATCAACTCGGCGGTTTGATGAGTGATGAGAATCGCACGTCAACGGCAGCAGCAGCCGCTATATGGCGATATTGTCAGGGAAATGTCTCTGTGTGGGCCGCAGTGAAGCAAAGTCCTGTAGACTACATTCGTGAAGAACTCGTGTCGTTAGTGCAGTGCAACAGTGATACTTTTGTTAGTTTTAGGATACATCGCATCATAATTGTGCGTTTTAGAACTAGATTCAAGGTTGTATTGAGCTGGGGGGGGGGGGGGTGTAGATCACGTAGTTGCATTATGTGTCAGCCACGGAAATAATTCATTGTTGTTATTATCATCATTACATCTTATAAGGTGTTGATTTTGGCAAGCACGTGGTGTTTCGGCAGCCCACGTGCACGAGCGCGCAGTTTTAAGGAAGAAAGAAAGATAGAAAGAGAGGAAAAAAGAAAGAAAGGGAAACCAGACACTGGGCACCACCGGTTCTTTCCTTTACTGTTTTGTAAGAACAGAAGTAAACCCTTTACTAATAAGCTGTTTGCCTATCTCCTTTTCCAAAAGGCTCGCAGATTTATTTATTGAAACTTACAATATACTTTCTTACTTCGGCCTTCTTTCTGGACCGATCCCCCAGAGTGTAGTTAAGCGCCACAGCTGTTGTCGTTGCCCCAGAATATGACATGAATATGATCAGAGGCATTGACCACACTAGTTAACGTTCTAGCGTTAAACGAACTCTAGGCTAAGAACTCGAATTAGCCTAGACCTGAGGAGGGAACGGAAGCAACTGGTACATAAGAAGTCGATCAATGAGTTAGCGGTAAGAGGGAAAATAGAGGAATTCCAGATCAAGCTACAGAACCGGTATTCGGCTTTGACTCAGGAAGAGGACCTTAGTGTTGAAGCAATGAACGACAATCTTGTGGGCATCATTAAGGAGTGTGCAATAGAAGTCGGTGGTAACTCCGTTAGACAGGATACCAGTAAGCTATCGCAGGAGACGAAAGATCTGATCAAGAAACGCCAATGTATGAAAGCCTCTAACCCTACAGCTAGAATAAAACTGACAGAACTTTCGAAGTTAATCAACAAGCGTAAGACAGCTGACATAAGGAAGTATAATATGGATAGAATTGAACATGCTCTCAGGAACGGAGGAAGCCTAAAAGCAGTGAAGAAGAAACTAGGAATTGGCAAGAATCAGATGTATGCGTTAAGAGACAAAGCCGGTAATATCATTACTAATATGGATGAGATAGTTCAAGTGGCTGAGGAGTTCTATAGAGATTTATATAGTACCAGTGGCACCCACGACGATAATGGAAGAGAGAATAGTCTAGAGGAATTCGAAATCCCACAGGTAATACCGGAAGAAGTAAAGAAAGCCTTGGGAGCCATGCAAAGGGGGAAGGCAGCTGGGGAGATTCAGGTAACAGCAGATTTGTTGAAGGATGGTGGGCAGATTGTTCTAGAGAAACTGGCCACCCTGTATACGCAATGCCTCAGGACTTCGAGCGTACCGGAATCTCGGAAAAACGCTAACATAATCCTAATCCATAAGAAAGGGGACGCCAAAGATTTGAAAAAATATAGACCGATCAGTTTACTGTCCGTTGCCTACAAAGTATTTACTAAGGTAATTGCAAATAGAATCAGGAACACCTTAGACTTCCGTCAACCAAAGGACCAGGCAGGATTCCGTAAAGGCTACTCAACAATAGACCATATTCACACTATCAATCAGGTGATAGAAAAATGTGCGGAATATAACCAACCTTTATATATAGCTTTCATTGATTACGAGAAAGCGTTTGATTTAGTCGAAACCTCAGCAGTCACGGAGGCATTTCGGAATCAGGGTGTAGACGAGCCGTATGTAAAAATACTGAAAGATATCTATAGCGGCTCCACAGCCACCGTAGTCCTCCATAAAGAAAGCAACAAAATCCCAATAAAGAAAGGCGTCAGGCAGGGAGATACGATCTCTCCGATGCTATTCACAGCGTGTTTACAGGAGGTATTCAGAGACATGGATTGGGAAGAATTGGGGATAAGAGTTAATGGAGAATACCTTAGTAACTTGCGATTCGCTGATATTGCCTTGCTTAGTAACTCAGGGGACCAACTGCAATGCATGCTCACTGACCTGGAGAGGCAAAGCCGAAGGGTGGGTCTAAAAATTAATCTGCAGAAAACTAAAGTAATGTTTAACAGTCTCGGAAGGGAACAACAGTTTCCAATAGGTAGTGAGGCACTGGAAGTGGTAACGGAATACATCTACTTAGGACAGGTAGTGACTGCGGATCCGTATCATGAGACTGAAATAATCAGAAGAATAAGAATGGGCTGGGGTGCGTTTGGCAGGCATTCTCAGGTCATGAACAGCAGGTTGCCATTATCCCTCAAGAGAAATGTTTATAACAGTTGTGTCTTACCAGTACTCACGTTCGGGGCAGAAACCTGGAGGCTTACGAAAAGGGTTCTACTTAAATTGAGGACGACGCAACGAGCTAGGGAAAGAAGAATGATAAGTGTAACGTTAAGGGATAAGAAAAGAGCAGATTGGGTGAAGGAACAAACGCGAGTTAATGATATCTTAGTTGAAATCAAGAAAAAGAAATGGGCATGGGCAGGACACGTAATGAGGAGGGAAGATAACCGATGGTCATTAAGAGTTACGGAATGGATTCCAAGGGAAGGAAAGCGTGGCAGAGGGCGGCAGAAAGTTAGGTTGGCGGATGAGATTAAGAAGTTTGCAGGGACAACATGGCCACAATTAGTACATGACCGGGGTAGTTGGAGAAGTATGGGAGAGGCCTTTGCCCTTGAGTGGGCATAACCAGGCTGATGATGATGATGATGATTGACCACACTGGAAGTAATGAAACGTGCACCAAACAAGAGACAAAGAAGACTGAAACGCAAACTATATATATAAAAAGAAAACCTTAGGAAATCTATTTAGAGGCCAGTGATCGTAGCCAACATAGTTAATATTATTATCATCACCATAATCATATCCCATAGTGTGCTCGTGTGATGGTTTAATAACGACCACTGCCATATGGGCCACTGTTAAATCTATATGGGTATAGTTAAGCGCTGCGAAGCGACGACGAGCATCAGCGGTCCTACGGGGTAGAATTCAATCTTTTACCGGAAACAAGAAACATTACTCGCGGAACCATGGGGTACATTTCCACGCTCTCGTGAAATGTCACGTCTTCGCAAAGCGACCAAAATGCATGAAAGGCCAACAAACCTGAGAGGAACGCTCATCCTCAGCCTCAGTGCACCGCGGCTAATTAAAGCACGTGCAAACGGATTTCAATAATTTTAGAAAAAGCACCACAGCACGTTTATTTCGCCCCCTAAAGGATACTGTAATAGCTTATATTAAGCCCATAGTTCTCAAGTAGCTCCGTCTGCAAATATACTTGAAGCTCAGGACATGTGAATTTGATCAACCACCACCTGCTTTGGCGGCGTCGGATTGCTTCAGTGTCTGCTTCTGTCGCTGAGGCTGACGCAAGCCGTCGGAGTGGAGCGCTGGCTATTGCGAGACCTCTAATCCCGGATTGCGTGCAGACCAGAATAGCTCCTCAGATGGGTCGCAGAGCGGAGACAAAACGATGGGTTAGCGCAAACCTACCTGAGCTGCACAGTGTGGCCTAGGAAAACTGGCTGCAGCCAGAGAACCTGGGATGATGGTGCTGCTTGGCGTAGCTTCCCGCTCGAGCTTGTCGCGGAACGCAATGTTTGGGGCTATTACATTGTGCTTAAAAGGCGCTCTAATCAGCGTTCGTGGCACTGCAGGAATCGAATGGGCAAAGTGGTAGCAGTGTGTCTTAGAGATTCAGAAGAAGTGGTGTGCGTGGTGTCTAAAATATTGATGGCGGAAGGGCAAGTAAGTCGACTTTTTTGGCTAAGGTTCAGGGGAGAGGATATCACCTCGACGTCACGGCACCGTCGCTCTCTCTCTCTCTCGAAAGCCTGCGTTACCGACGCGTTTCTTGCCGTTTCTGCGCCTCGGTAAGGACAAACGAAAACGCACCAAGGGTCTCAACGGGCGCGCTTGTCCGCGAAGAGTTCGTACTCGAAGGACCACTAAGCAGCGTTCAAGTGGACATTAATCATTTAGCATTCACAACTCGTAAAAGTCCTTAGGTCTTCTTGGATTTTCTTATTCACTTCCATTTTATTTGAGGATCCTCAAAAACTGACCCTAACCCCTGCTTAGACCACCGACCCATCCTTGTGATATAAGCTCATTCCATCTCTCTCCTTTTGCACTGTGGACACAGGTGAGTGCCGTTCATGAAGTTCAGAAAGAATTTGAACATAATTGCCATAATTTTAACATAAGCGCCAGTGGCGTCTTGTGCTTAAGTGTTTGAGATACTTGGTGAGCAGTATACAAACTACGAATTCACGTATACAGGAAAGCGGTGCGAAAGCGAGGAGTTGGCATCAAAGCAGGCGGGTAACAGCAGGGCGCTATAAGTGCAAGCCTCCTTTCCCCTGTGGGCTTCAATCAGTAATTCATGCAGAAAAATAATTAAGCATATGCGGGAAGGAGAGGTTTGCATTTAATACTGATTGATAAGCAGCCATGTTGCATTTACCACATGCTAAAGAAGTGGACAACTTAATGCATTGCGCTGGTGCGCATTTATTTCACCCTGATGGACGTGCTATAGTTCATGAGGGATATGGCGTTACGCCTGCGAATTGCTGTCACCTGAGCGACTAGCCGCAACACAATTATGCGGCGTCAAAATGCAGCTATACGTGCATCGGCCACCGGAACCGAGATGACGCGCCGGAGGCTGGAGAGGGCTGCTGCCCGATCTCGCCTTGCAGCTGACGTCCGCTGCAGAAGAGCACCTCGGGCCGGTCACGCAGCACGCAGACACCGCTGACGCGTCACCAGAAGGCACGCCAAGGCAGCGCCGTGTCACCTGACAGCGGTGGCTGCGCGACCAGCGGTGGGATAGTCAGTGCCGCGAGCTGCTCGTCCGAGGTCCTTTCTCGATCGATGTTGCGGCAGGCCGAGATCTTGGAAGGCGTCACGCCGTGCTCGAGAACAGGCGCAGTCGTCGTTGGAAGAGCTGTAGGAATCGAGTGGGAGTAGTGGCCATGGCAGGACTGCACCGTGAGCTCCACTGGAGGCTGTAGGCCTGTTGCCTGAGACCACCTTCGCAGAAGGGCGAGTTGGTCCCGAAGGTGTGCTCGAGATCTGGAGCGTTGAAACCCACTCGGCTCAGCTCCATCTCGCGTGACCATGCATTCGGGCGCTCGGCGATTGCTGAAAACCGTGACGTGCCGTGGAACCACTGCGTGCCTTCTCATCTGGCGTCTTTCATGGAGGGCTTCGGAATCCACAAATTGGAACGACGGCTCGGTGAACTTGCTCGCGGCAGTCCTCGTGAGTGCGCGCCACCCGCTCTCGTGTACCGTGAGCGCCGCAATAAAAAGAGGACGAAGGCACGATGCAATTTCTTGGCCAATCATTCTGAGTGCGCATGAGCCACTCAATGAAGAATACCAAACCAAACCAACCAAGACTGCAGTATATAATGTGCTTTAAATCCAGCGGGAGCTTAGTCATATCCTCCTATATGTCCTCATGAAAAAAGAATATTCAGTTGTTCGCCAACAGTTTTACTACGGTGCTGCGCTGATGGAGATTTATCAGTATTATACATACGAGTTAGCGTCTAGCACATGATAACGCTGACTCGTGAGGATAATTTTGCGAGTGAAGAAACAAGACAAAAATTAGAGAACAATTTAACACTATCACGAATTAGAGTAGAAAGAAACGAAGAAAAGCATGCGCATATGATAATTTGTTGCTCTTCACATGTTTGCAGGCTACTTTACGTGGCTGCGAGACTGAGCACGTAGTGTCCTGTCGTACTTATGCATGTCCTGTTCGAGTGCAATTTATCTCACGTGACTGTCTGCTTCAAAAGGATAATATTTTGGTGAATCTGTATCGAAGCTTCGTTCAACTTTACCATTCTTATTTTCCCGTTAGGGGCCCCCGGAGCCTAGAGGCCACTATGCGGCCAGTCAAGTGAAACAATCTGTCGGTTTTCTACTTGGTCGCAGTACACCACGACTATGTGGAGTGTAACCACAACAACCGACTTAACAAATAGCAGTATTGCGCGTTTATTTAGTTCTATCATGTGCACTTTTATCATGTGCCAACTTTACGATTTGCCACAACACTTTCGTGGCCGACAGATTCCGAGCATAGACGCTTTTGCTTCCGCAGTCGACCTGATGAGTTGAGGATGGACATAGTTATGCTGCGTGTTCTTACCCCCATGGTCGACTCCCCGAATGGACAGCAACACATCCAGGTCACGCAGCACGCATACACGCTGTTGGTTCGAATTCACCCGCCCTAAATTGTATGAAACGGTGCCTGCGGACGCAGGGGCGGAGTGGCATGGTGCCGGCAACTGCACGTCTGGAGCATTGCTTCTCTGTTGAACTTGTCGTGGAACGAGGAGAACTTCTGGAGCATCGCGCCATGTCGAAGAACAGGGATAGGATTCGTTTGAGATGCCGCAGAAATACAAGCAGTAATACCGGTCAGGGCAACCGCCCTCCGTGGGCTTCATTGGAACTGGCCAGCCTGGTGTCCAAGACAACTTTGGCAAAAGGGCGAGCAGACCTCGAAGGCGGGCTAGGTTTAGAGGGCATCGGGACCCGTAAGGTGCCATGTGTTCGTGCATGGATATCCACTGGCGTGAAGCGCTAGCGTCCGTCAGGATACGTGGGATGACTGCGCTTCTTCGGCCCTGGGGTTCTTTTCCTCTGGCTGTGTTGGTTCTCTTCGCTTTGGAACGGCGCCACTATCAGCATGATTACGGCGGCCATCTCAGGCGTGCGCCGGTTTATGTCATGGGTGGTGGCCCGTACAAGGAGAGAGAGAGAGAGAGAGAGAGAGAGAGAGAGATGAGAGGGTAGGTGGCACTGACCTCCAATGAACTTCCCTCTCCCTCTAGGGGAAATCGTAGGCGGGCGGGGGGCATGGCGCTGCGAAATAATTTTGTTGCTGCTCGTGAGGACGATCGCTTCCAAGTGAATAGGTGGAGATGATGGGTACGCATGACTGCGGTGCATCGAGCCTTTCTAGCGAGCTAAAAATCGTAAATTTCCATGCCGTAAAGTAAATAATTAAGAATTTAATTAGTGATTTTCTTATTAGTCGATTTGTGTTTCGATTTCTTATGCTATATAGAAAAGTCCGCCTGTTCGAATAATCTAGCTCAAGGATAAGAATTTTGCTATCTGCCACTGGTGATTTTTGAAAATTCCAGATAACATTGATCACACCGTATATGAGCATATGTACTATACCCCTTGTGCATTCTATATGTCTCAGGCATTCTATAGCTACTGGCGTATAATCAGACGCTCGAAAACGACGTAGTCCAGACATACAAAATCAAGAGTGGGGCTGACAGAAGGAGTAGCACGTTTATACCGCAGTATAGTCTAGGCACACTTTAAGACAATCCCCGATAGCGAATAATATTATATGCTCTTCTATTAAGAGGTCTCTGTATTTTAGAGTTTCCTATGAGCCGTCATTATATGCACACGTTTTACTTCGCTTTGCAGGATAAACCTGAAAAGGCTCAATAATTCAATTCCGCAGCACCGTTCAAAGCAGTCCAGAGGGAAGCTTTACACAGCTTTGAAATGCATAGTGCTTTAGAATATTACCTATAGCTACATTTAAACACTCCCTTTGGGTATGATTTACGCATTCTGGAAGCAGGCCTATGAGGCTTCAGGCGATGACAGGCAATATTATTCACAGTGATGCTTGTAATTTTTGGTGAGCATTATATAAATGACGAATGCAAGTAGTAGAGGAAGCAGTCCCATGACGACAAGGAGGCGTCTGCAAACTTGGCGATTATCAGCAGAAGCAAAAGTTCAGCGTTCTCGGGAACTGTAGGCTTTGGTGCGCCTTTTTGCGCGTGGAAGAATTCGGCACACGTGAAAACAAGAGGCTCATGTTCGAAATAGACGTTAGCCACAGTGAAAGACATAGTAAAGGAACAGGACCAATTAACGCAAAGCGCCAGTGCCCGTTTATTTCACCCTCTCGGTTGAGCAATAGTTCTCGGATAAGATGGCTCTACGCGTATTACTTGTAGTCACTTGTGTGACTGGCCGCAACAATGGTGGCAGCGTCAAAATGCGACGGTGTCTGCGTCTATTGCTAGGATCAAGGTGACCTGCCGGAACTGGTAGCTTGCTGTTTCACGATCCCGCTTTCCAGATGGCGTTCACGACTCGGTCACTCGCAGATCGTTGAAGACCGATGTCTGAGACAGCAGCACTGCACATACATATTTCCTCTTGCGTACATTCTTCGATGGCTTCGGGATCCACAATGTAGAACTACAACTGACTGCGCTAACTTGCGGCAGCCCTCATTAGTGTGCGCCACCTTCTCTCGTCTACCGTATAGGCTGTTCATTTGTTTATTTGCCCCAAATAGTGGCTCGTTCCCACTAAAGCGGTTTGGCTACGAATCGTACGAGTTAAGAAAATGATTAGTCGAGTATATTGAGAAAGCTTTAATAGATGGAAAGAATGAAGACAGGTAGAAATTTACGGATTTAGCAGGAAAATCGAACTGATTCAATTATGCACCTTACCAGAACTGCACCAACACACCTGTGATAAGGTGCCAGGGTAGCGGCTCCTAGAGATGAAATATCGGGAACAGTTAGATTTAACCCAGCACCCTGTAATTGTTCTTGTAAAGTTTGTTGTACTTAACGAATAGTAACCGCGATATGACAGGAACAAATGTAGCGCTGTATCGTCCTCACCGGACTATGAGCACAAGGAGGAAGACACCAGATCAGATCGGTACCACTAATAGTTTAATATAGTTATTCGACATCGGAACTTGGGAAACAAGGCTTTAACTTTCCTGTTACTGCAGAAGTATCTGTTCTAAGGAAGCAGGTGTTGGTAATCAGTTAAATTAGTTAATGATAGGTTTCAAAAGTCTTGAATGAGTGCAAGTCTCCTGAATTTCACAGCACTTATGAAGACTGATTCAGGAAAGATCGGGGGAATTGGAACACCAAGGGCAGCTCTCACCAAGCTGTCTACCAATTCATTTACAATTAATCTTCCGTGACCAGGCACCCGTACTGATCTAATTTGTGTTAGGTGAGAGGGTATTAGACAATGATATGTACATTATATATGTGAGCCATTTTTTGCAGTGAGAGCAGAACATAAAGATAAAAAATCCGCTACTATAACACCTTCATTGATTGATGAGCTAACTTTGCGCAAAGAGCAGTTGTAACCGCCAGAAACTCAGCTAAAATACCGGTATGCAGTGAGGAAGTCTTAAAGATGCTACAATGAGAGGAGGCAGAAGGCGCTCCGCGTGAAATACGCAAGCAAGGCTTTTCTGATGTGTTCATACAGCATGGCATATAACCGCGAGAGTAGTTGACCCTCTAATGTAAAAGTGAATGAATATGAGTTGGCTAGATGTAAACACACAAAGAATGTCTTAAGAAAAGAAGAAAAAATAATGAGCCATTCCACTCTGTGAAGGTGGTTGACTAGCGAAGCCGTTTAGCACACGATACGGAGGTGACACATAAGTTTGGGCGAAGGTACGAATTCATTTATTTTCTTGATGGGTGGTCATAGTGACGAAATGTTTGCAATCTCATTTATTGCCTTGATCGGTTGTCATTACTTCACTCGCAACTGCAATCACATTCTTTGATAATGTCATATCGATGGACGTACGCCGCTGGGTTGTCGGTTGGGACGGATCGGTGTGGCATTGCAAGGGATATGTCTGCAACACAGAGCGCCTAAACCGCTCCCCTTTTTGGTACTGACACATCTACATTGAAATCACCGACAACGAAAATAGTGGTAGTGTCATCGAAGATAATTCACGCAAAGTGAGTAGCCATGAACCTTACGGGTGTATGAGTCATTGAATTTTTGTTTGTTTACGGGGGAATGAGCCATTGCTCATGAGGGCATGAGCCATTGCTCACGGTGGTATAAGCCATTGTTGACAGTTTTCGACATACGTTTCTGTATGTTGTATGCCTGATTGGAAAGAATTTAAGCACTGTTCGCTTTACTTTGCTGAGCGCTTGTTAACTCTGCCTTACGGGGCTAGGAGCCATCCCATTTTTTGCTTGCTTGCGGTAGTATGAACCATTACGGGGCTATGCGCCATACAAAAACAAAATGCATTGAACAAAATGCAAAAACAAAATGCAAAAACAAAATGCAGAACAAAAATGCATTGAACCGAAGCCCTTTACAGCTTCGATGTAAAAATATAGAAGGCTACAGTGTAATAATGTCGTCTAAAACTAGCCCAACTTTCTACTTTAGGAGG
The DNA here is from genome assembly GCF_023375885.2 of Dermacentor andersoni. Classification (NCBI taxonomy): domain Eukaryota; kingdom Metazoa; phylum Arthropoda; class Arachnida; order Ixodida; family Ixodidae; genus Dermacentor; species Dermacentor andersoni. The sequence continues at coordinate 98,707,086 of NC_092818.1, read as the reverse complement.
GAAAAAAAGATGAGTTGCTGTCCACAAGATCAGTGACTGCGATAATCGGGCAAGAGAAATAGAAATATGTGTTTTGAAGGCGGCGCAATTTAAAACTTTGGAACGCATACAGAAGAAAGAAGAGGTCTCCAATAAACAAAGCATTTAAGCAAAAAACAACGTTGTGTGCCCCGTGTGTCAAGGTGGCCTCTTGTGTTGAGGTGTTTGAGATACTTGGTAAGCAGCATACAACCAACAAATTCACGTATAAAAGAAGGCGTCGCGAAGGCGTAGAGGTGACCTCAAAACAGGTGATCAGCAGCAGCGCACTATAACTGCGAGCCCCCTGTTAACGGTGCACTTGCATCAGCCTTTTGTGCTATAAACCAATTAAATACATGCGGGAAGGAGACGTTTGCGCTTAATACTAATGGACAAGGAGCCAAGTTGCATTGAACACATCCAAAAGAAGGGGAAAAGGTAATGCATAGCGCTGGCGCGCGTTTATTTCGTCCTGATGGGTGTGCGGTATTTCATGAATGATATGGCGCAACGCGAATGAGTTTCAGTCACCTGGGTGACTAGCCGCCATCCCATTAGGCGGCGTCAAAATGCAGCTACACATGCGTCGGCCGCTGTAGCAGAGATGACGCGCCGGAGCGGGTAGAGGGCTGCTGCGTGATCCCGCCTTCTAGACGACGTCCGCAGCAGAAATCGGCCTCGGGCCGGTCACGCAGCACGCAGACACCGCTGACGCGTCACCAGAAGGCACGCCAAGGCAGCGCCGTGTCACCTGACAGCGGTGGCTGCGCGACCAGCGGTGGGATAGTGAGTGCCGTGAGCTGCTCGTCCGAGGTCGCTTCCGGATCGATGTTGTGGCATGACGAGATCTTGGAAGGCGTCACGGCGTCTTCGACAACAGGCGCAGTAGTAGTTGGAAGCGCTGTAGGAATCGAGTGGGAGTAGAGGCCATGGTAGGACTGCACCGCGAGCTCCGTTGGAAGCTGTAGCCCCGTTGCCCGAGACCACGTTCGCAGAAGGGCGAGCTGGTCCCGAAGGTGTGCTTGAGATCTGGTGCAGTGAAACCCACTCGGCGCAGCTCGATCTCGCTTGGCCATCCACTCGGGTGCTCGGGGATCGCTGAAAACCATGGTGTGACGTGGCACCACTGCGTGCCTTGTCACCTGGCGTCTTTCTCCGAGGGCTTCGGAATCCACAATTCGGAACGACGGCTCGGTGAACTCGCTCGCGGCAGTCCTCGTGAGTGCGCGCCACCCGCTCTCGTGTACCGTGAGCACTGCTATAGAAAGAGGACGAAGCCGCTGCATGAGTTCTTGGCCAATCGTCTTGAGTACAGGCATAAGCCGCTCATAGAAGAAACCAAACCAAACAAACCAAGGCTGCCGTGTAATAATGTGGTATAATCTAGCGGGACTTTGTCATAAGCTATTATACGGCTTCATGAAAAAATGTTCAGTTGCTGTACGGCAAAAAGTTTGCCAAAGTGTTGTGCTAGCTGAGATTTGTCACTATTGTACATACGAGTTAACGTATACCGCACGATAACGCTGACTCGTGAGCATCATTTTGTGAGCGAAGAAACAAGACAAATATAGAGACCAATTTGGCACGATCACGAATTACAGAGGAAAGAAACGAAGAACATTCGCGTTTGAGAGTTCGTTGCTCTTGACATACAGAAAATAGACAAATACCTATCCCCATTTGGGGTGTGGCATGGCTGTGTGTGATTCTCCGGCGCCTCTGTTTACAAGCTGCATCCATTAGTTTTGCTGGAGCGGGGAGTGCTTCGCTTATGTCTGGGGCTAACAATGTTTGTAGCAAACGCTGTGCTCTACAAGGAATCACAAATACCTTCCCTTGAAATTATATTGAAAATACACACCGTTCAAACATCCATAAAGCTCCATGAATCCCCGCTAAGAAGGTCCCAGTCAATCTTTATCAATGAAGCAGGCCAACTTTTTGGAGTCTCATGGCCTCTGTTTCGGACGCCGCAAGTGATTATAACACAATCATTATTGAGTCCGTTACATGTACACATGAATGATCTATTCACGGTAAAGAGTATCACAAAATCATTGGTTATTACTTACGATAGCACATATCGATATAATTCAAAGCAGCTTCCCTCGCATATTCTTAACGGCTTACTCCAGGATGACTTGAATCAGCTCCACACAAACGTAATTATAGCAACAGATGCTTCGCAGAGTGAGGAAAAGACCGGAGTTGGAATTTTTTCGCCAACATTGGATTGGTCTTTTTCTGTTCGGCTTTCCGACTCCACTCCAATAATCCTAGAAGTAGTCTTAGCTGTTGTCCTAGCTATGCGTAAGCTACAAGCTTCCAAGACGAGCGCGGTAAAGATCACAGACTCTCTATCGCTGTGCACCTCACTTACTGCTTCCAGCGAGTCATATATATTAAAAACTTTGTACTCACTGGCTCCAAGTCATTTGCAGAGTGTACAGTTAACATGGGTACCTGGGCACAAAGGCATATATATGAATGAACGGCAGACAGCTTGACCGAGGTAGCGGCGGTGTGCGTATACCCTTCTTCCAACGGCGGTTTTATCACGTCTGTCAGGCTTAGACGATACATCCTTTTAGCATCAAAATTAAATCTATATTAACTATCGGAACAACACCACTTGCAATTCCCTTGGAGCAAGAAACTTTGTAAAACCAGACAGACAGAAGTGACATTAACGAGACGGCGTTGTCCAGTCCAACCACTAAATTTGTACATGCACTGATCTAGTCTCGCAATTTACCCTTTGTGCCATTTTTGTAACTCATTAGAAATGATCGAACACTATTTACAGGAATGCCGGCGTTCCTCCCCCTGCGAAAAAGGGCATTGCAAATTACAGTGCGAGAGCCCGACCCGCCATTGAACACTGCGGTATTGCCGTCTTTCGCGTCTGTGCTTGGGCACTCACATAGGAATGTATGCATCGCCATAGAAAAATTCATTATTGAATCAAACCGATTTCATCGTTGACCGTATTATTCATTTCATTCCCCCTTCATTGGCTCATTTATATTATATATAATTTTTTGTATTGAATCAATGTGTACTGAATCATTTTGAACTTTCCTCGCTTTAAATTATTCATCAAAATTAGAGATATTGAAATTTATTACCTTAACAGATGTGTAAAATCTGCCCGACTCTTCGCCAACCCCGTGAGCGGGTATGCGCAAAACACATCAAGGTTGTCATGATCATCATCAACTTGCAGGAAGCGTCTGCCTCAGGAAAGAAAAAAGTTCAGTTGCGTTTCGGCCAATGAGGTGATTATTATAATCTGGCGAGTGAAATAAAATTATCGGATAGATTTGAAGGTGGCGTAAATTAATACTTAGGAACCAATAGAGAATTCAAGAAGAAGAACACTCAAAGCAAGCAATATAGTCATGTTGTTTTGAGCCAACAAAAACATTTAAGCAACAATAACGTTGTGTGCCCCTCGTGCTGTGTTGGCACAGGTGGTCTTAAACCTCATTGTCAGTGGCCTCCTGTGTTTAAGTGTTTGAGGTACTTCCTGAGCAGATTACAATCCACGAATTCACGTGAATTGAATCCACGTGAATAATTTGAGGTGCCCTCAAAGCATGGGATTAGCAGCAGGGCGCTCTAAGGGCAAGTCCCCCTGTAAACTGCGCGCTTGCATCTCTCGTTTGCACGGCAATATAATTAAACATACGCGGGAAAAGGAAGTTTCGGTTTAATACGATGGACAGGCAGCCATGCTGCATTAAAAACACGCTAAAGGAGTGGACAGGTTAATGCATAGCGCTGGTGCGCATTTATTTCGCCCTGATGGGTTTGCAATAGTTCAAGAATGATATGGCGCTACGCCTGTGAATGGCAGTCACTTGGGTGACTAGCCGAAATGCCATTAAGTGGCGTCAAAATGTAACTATACATGTATTTGCCGCCGGAGCCGAGATGGGGGGCCAAGGCTGGAGAGAGCTGCTGCACAGTCACGCCTTCCAGACGACGTCCGCAGCAGAAGTCGGCCTCGGAGCGGTCACGCAGCACGCAGACACCACTGACGCGTCACCAGAAGGCACGCCAAGGCAGCGCAGTGTCAGCTGACTGCGGTGGCTGCGCGACTAGCGGTGGGATGGTGAATGCTGCGAGCGGCTCGTCCGAGGTCGCTTCCCGATCGATGTTGGGGCATGCCGAGATCTTGGAAGGCATCACGCCGTGTTCGAGAACAGGCGCAATCGTCGTTGGAAGAGCTATAGGGATCGACTGAAAGTACTGGCCATGGCAGCAGTCCACCGCGAGTTCCGCTGGAGGCTGTAGGCCTCTTGATCGAGACCACGATCGCAGAAGGGCGAGCTGGTCCCGAAGGTGTGCTTGAGATCTGGTGCTGTGAAACCCTCTCGCCGCAGCTCGATCTCGCGTGGCCATCCACTCGGGCACTCGGGGACTGCTGAAAACCGTGGCGTGACGTGGAGCCACCGCGTGCCTTCCCATCTGGCGTCTTTCTCCGAGGGCTTCGGAACACAGAATTCGGAACGATAGTTCGCTGAGCTTCCTCGCGGCAGTCCTCGTGAGTGCATGCCACCCCCTCTCATGTACCGTGAGCACTGCAATAAAAAGAGGACGAAGGCGCGGCGCGAGTTCTTGGCCAATCCTCGTGAGTAGGCATGAGCCGCTAATGGAAGAAACGAAACCAAACAAACCAAACAGACAATGACTTCCATTTAATAATCTGGTATAAATCTAGCTGGACCTTAGTCGTAACCTCCTATATGGCTTCATGAAAAAGTAATGTACGGTTGCTGTTCGCGAAAAAAATTGCTACAGATTTGTCACTATTATACATACGAGTTAGCGTCTACTGCACGATAACGCTGAATTGTGAGGGTCATTTGGGAGTGAAGAAACAAGACAAAAAAGAGAGACCAATGTGCCCCGATCACGAATCACAGAGGAAAGAAACGAAGAACATTAGCATTTGTTCGTTGCTCTTTGCATACTGAAAATAGATAAACACCTACCCACATTTTGGGTGGCGGCATGCCATTTGGCCAACCAGATATGCCAACCAATGCCACTGGCGTGGGGGGAGGCCATTCTTGCCCCATGTAACATGGGAGTGCAAATCACGACCCCAAAATTCAAATTCACCCCAATTAGCACAACATTCTTTTCGGGAGCCTTGGAGCCTTGGATAGCCATTATCGCCCGGATTGTCCGGGAGGCTCAAATGAGCCCCCATGACCAGGCCCTGCGCTTGGCGTTTCCCACTGGAGTCCTATAGACTAAGGAACCACCTTCTGGTCCCTTTAACCCTATTTGTGCTTAGTGAAGTTCACTCTCTTTCTTACTCTTCCGTCGTACTTTATGGCATGTCCTGTTCAACTGCAACTGATCTCAGGTGACTGTTGCTTAACACCTTGCTCAACTCCATTTATAATCATCAGAATTTAAGCACTCACGTTTACGCATACGATGTAGCACTTTTTGCCTCGGCAAGTAATATTTAGTCACTGTACGAGTGCTTACAGAAATGCTTATGCGAGCTAGAAGCATGGCTAGACAGTATCCACTTGTCTCTTAATGTGAATAAGAGTAACATTATTGTCTTTCCTATACAAGACCCACTTAATTCCACTATACCATAAGTGGAAAAAGTCAAGTACCTTGAAATGATTTATGATGGAAATCTTAAGCGGCGTCATATCGAACACATAACTTCAGAAGCTTGCTGTGCAATGGGGATATTAAGAAGAATAAGCAAAAATAGATGGGGCATGAGCAGGGACACACTCATAATGATTTACCGCACGTATATCCGACCGATACTAAAGTTCGACTGCTTGTTATTCTCGGGCGCCTCTGCTTATAAGCTACGTCCACTGGTTTTGTTGGAACGGGAAGCGCTTCGCTTATGTCTGGGGCTACCAAGGTTTGTAGAAAACGCTGTGCTTTACAAAGAATCACGAATGCCTTCCCTTGAAATGAGGTTTAAAATACTCACCATTTAAACATTCATAAAGCTCTATGAATCCCCACTAAGAAGGTCCCAGTCAATCTTTATCAATTCACCAGCCCAATTTTTCGGAATATCATGCTCTCGGTTTCATACGCCACAAAGAATTATAACACAATCGTTATTGAGTCCGTTAGACGTACATATAAATGAGCTAATCACAGTGAACAGTATCCCAAATTAATTAATTATTACTTATGATGACATATACCGAAACAATGCAAGCCAGTTCCCCTCGGATATTCTTAACTGCTTACTCAGGATCACTTGAATCAGCTCCACACAAACGTAATTATAGCAACAGATGCTTCGCAGAAAGAGGAAAAGGCCGGAGTTAGATTTTTTTCATAATCTCTGGATTGGTGTTTTTGTCTTCTGCTTCCCCCCCCCCCCCCCCCCCCCCCCCGGCTTCACTCCAATATTCCTAGCGGGATACCTAGATGTTGTCCTAGCTTTGCGTAAGCTACAAGCTTGCAGGACAACGGCGGTAATGATCGCATACTCTTTATTGCTGTGCACCTAACTTACTACTTTCGGCGAGTCATATATATTTAAAATTTTGTACTCACTGGCTCCAAGTCATTTGCGGAGTTTACGATTAATATGGGTAACTGGGCACAAAAAGTTATTTATGAATGAAGCGGCAGTCCGCTTGGCCAAGGCAGCGGCCCTGTGCTTACCCTTTTTCCAACGGCGGGTTTTATCACGTCTGTCAGGTTTAGAAGGTACATCCTTTTAACATCAAAATCAAATATAACATCATCCTCTGAACTGCACCACTTACAATTCCCTTAGAGCAGGACATTTTGCAAAATCAGACAGACGGAAGTGACATTAACGACCTGCCTTGTCGAGTCCCACCCCTAAATTTATACATGCACTGATCTGGTCTTGCAATTTCCCTTTGGTGCCAGCTTTTCAGCTCATTAGAAACGATTCAACACTATTTACTGGGATGCCGGCGTTTCCCGTCCCTGAGAAAAAGCAAACTGGAAATTAGAATGCGACAGCTAGGCCTGCCACTGGACAATCCGGTATTGCTGTCTTTCGGAGCATCTGTGCTTGGGCACTCACACAGTAAATCACGCATCGCCATAGAAAAAATCATTATTTAATCAAACCGATTTCATCGTTGACAGTATTATTTATTTCATTCCTCGTTTATTGCCCGATTTATATTATATATAACTTTTTTATTGAATGATCGTCTACTGAACGGTTTTGAACTGCCCTCGCTTTAATTTATTCATCAAAATTATAGATTTTTAAATTTATTACATTAACACATATATTATATCTGCCCGATTCATAGCCAATCCCAGTGAGTGTGTATGCGCCAAACACATGAAGATCATCATCATCATCACCAACTAGCATGTAGTTTCTAGCTCACGAAAGAAAAAAGATCAGTTGCATTCCGCCAAATAGGTCATTATTATATTCAGGCGAGAGAAATAAAATTATGTGCTTTGAAAGCGGCGAAAATTAAAATTTAGGAACCAATAGAGAAGAAACAGGACTAAAAGTAAGCAATAAGCATTTAAGCAAAAACAACTTTATGTGCCCGTTGTGTCATGGTGGCATAGGTGGTCTTTAACATGATTCCCAGTGGCCTCTTGCGTTTAAGTGCTTGAGATACTTGCTGAGCGGCATAGAATCTACGAACGCACGTATAAAAGGCGTCACGAAGGCGAAGAGGTGCCCTCAAAGCATGGGATTTGCAGCAGGGCGCTCCAAGGCCAAGCCCTTTGTCAAGTGCGCGCTTGCATCAGACTTTTGTGCGGTAGAAGAATTAAACTTAACGCGGGAAGCAGAGGTTTGGGTTAAATACAGATTGTCAGGCAGCCACGCTGCATTGAACCCACGCTAAAGTGGACAAGTTACTGCATAGCGCTGGTGCGCATTTATTTCGCCCTGATGGGTGTGCAATAGTTTATGAATGATATGGCGCTACGCCGATGAATTGCAGTCACTTGAGTGACTAGCCTCAACACCATTAGGCGTCATCTAAATGCAGCTTTTGACCCATCTGCCGCCGGAGACGAGATGATGGCCGGAAGCGGGAGCGGGCTGCTGCGCGATCCCGCCTTCCAGACGACGTCCGCAGCAGAAGAGCGCCTCGTACCGGTCACGCAGCACGCAGACACAGCCGACGCGTCACCAGAAGGCACGCCAAGGCAGCTCCGTGTCAGCTGACAGCGGTGGCTGCGCGACCAGCGGTGGGATGGTGAGCGTCGCTGGCTGCTCGTCCGAGGTCGCTTGCCGATTGATGCTGCGGCACGCCGAGATCTGGCAAGGCGTCACGGCGTCTTCGACAACAGGCGCAGTAGTAGTTGGAAGCGCGGTAGGAATCGAGTGGGAGTAGAGGCCATGGCAGGACTGCACCGCGAGCTCCGTTGGAACCTGTAGCCCCGTTTTCCGAGACCACGTTCGCAGTAGGGCGAGCCTGTCCCGAAAGTGTGCTCGAGATCTGGTGCGGTGAAACCCACTCGGCGCAGCTCGATCTGGCGTGGCCATCCACTCGGGCGCTCGGCGATCACTGAAAACCATGGCGTGACGTGGCGCCACTGCGTTCCTTCTCATTTGGCGTCTTTCTCCGAGGGCTTCGGAATCCACAATTCGGAACGATGGCTCGCAGAACTCGCTCGCGGTAGCTTTCGTGAGTGCGTGCCACCCGCTCTCGTGTACTGTGAGCACTGCAATAAGAAGAGGACGAAGGCGCCGCGCGAATTCTTGGCCAATTCTCCTGAGTAGGCATGAGCCGCTCATAGAAGAAATGGAACTAAACAAAGCAATGCTTCCGTTTATTAATGCGATATAAATGTAGCACGAGCTTAGTCATAGCTTCCTAAATGAATTCATGAAAAAAAAGGTTCAATTGCTGTTCGCCAACAATTTTACTACACTGTTGCGTTAATGGAGATTTATCACTATTATACATGCGAGTTACCGTTTAGCGCATAATAACACCGATTCGTGAGGATCCTTTCGGAGAGCGAAGAATCAAGAAATAAAACAGAGACCAATTTCCCACGATCTCGAATTACAAAGGAGAGAAACGAAGAAAAATATTAGTATTTGAAAGTTCGTTGATCTTTGCATACGAAAAATAGACAAACACCTATCCACACTTGTGGTGTTGGCATGCAATTTGGCCAATTACGTATGCCAATAAATGCCCCTAGTGTGGAGGGAAGCCACCATTGCCCCATGTGAAATAGGAGTACAAATCACGTCCCCAAAATTCAAATTGACGCCAATTAGCATAAAATTATTTGGCGAGCCTCGGATCCCCGGGCAGCCATCTTCACCCGGACTGACCGGGGGACTCAATAGAGCCTCCACGACCAGGCCCCGCGCTTGGCGGTGGCAACCAGAGTGCCGGACTGAGGACCCAACCTCCGGCCCCCTTAATCCATTATTTCTGAATAACGTTCTCTTTCTCTCTCCTGTCGTACTTTATGGCATGCCCTGTCCAACTGCAAATTGTCTCGCGCGGCGGTCTGCTTCGAAAGGAAAATATTTTGGCCAATCTGTACCGAAGCTTTGTTGAACTTTGCCATTCTTACTTTCCCCGAGGGGCCCTGCAGACTAGAGACCGCCATGCGGCCAGGCAAGTGAAACAATCCGGGTTTTGTCTACTTGGTTGCACTGCACCGTGACTATATGGAGTGTAAACACAACAACGAAGTTAACAGCGCTATTGTGCGTTTGTTTAATTCTAGCCTATATACTTTGAATATGCACTGTGACAGTGTGGAGTCCAATGTTTGTAACCAACTTCACGATTTGCATCACACTTTCGTGGACGGAAGGTCCGGGCGTAGACGCTTTTGCTCCTGCAGTCGACGTCATGAGTCGAGGAGGGGCCTAGTTATGCTGCGTGATCGGAGATCCAAGAACGAGTCCATGAATGGACAACAACACATCTGGGTCACGTAGCACGCAAACACGTTGTTGGAACAAGTTCACGCGCCCTGAATTGCATGAGACGGTGCCTGCGGACTCCGGGGCGGAGTGTCATGGTGCCGGCAACTGCACGTCTGGAACATAGTTTCTTTGTTGAGCTTGTTGTGCAATGAGGATAACTTCTGGAGCATCGCACTGTGTTGAAGAGAAGGCATAACACTTGTTTGAGATGCCGTACAAATCCTTGCAGCAATGCTGGTCACAGTAGCAGTCCGCCGTGTGCTTCATTGGAATGGGCAGGCCTTGTTTCCAAGAGAACTTTGGCAGAAGGCCAAGCAGATCTCGAAGTTGGTTTAGGGTTAGAGGGCATCGGAACACGTAAGATGCCATTTGTTCTTGCACAGACGTCCACTACTGTGAAGCCCTGTTGTGTGTGAGCCGGCGGGGCACCACTGCGCTTCTTCGGTACTGGCGTCCTGTCGCGGTGGCTACGTGGTTCTCTTCGCTTTGAAACGGCGCCATGCTCAGCATGGATACGGAGGCCATCACAGGCATGCGCAGGTTAAGTCATGCACGGTGTTGCGTGCAAGGATAGATAGATAGATAGATAGATAGATAGATAGATAGATAGATAGATAGATAGATAGATAGATAGATAGATAGATAGATAGATAGATAGATAGATAGATAGATAGATAGATAGATAGATAGATAGATAGATAGATAGATAGATAGATAGATAGATAGATAGATAGATAGATAGATAGATAGATAGATAGATAGATAGATAGATAGATAGATAGATGCACTGAACTCCGTTAAATTTTACCTCCCTCTTTTGGAGCTCATGCGGGGGGGGGGAGAGGCAAGGATTCGGGAAATAATTTTGGCGCGGCTTTTAGGGATCGTTGCTGCAAGGTGAAGTGGCGCGATCCACTACAACAAGAGGTGACTATGGGTACGCGTGACTGTGGTGCGTCACCTTATTCCGACCGCAGCCTGTGGAGTTGAGATCATTAAAATCTTTAGCTTTTGTTTTGTTTACTTATTTAATGTAATGCAGGGAGGACGGCCTCATCTTGCGCGCTCTAACCTACCGCTCTGCAGTGGGGAAGGGGAAGATGGATGAAAAGGGTAGGGATGACGACTAAGAAATTAATATTGTTGAAGATGTTAATGTAGATGCAGCAATATTTATGTATATGTAGATATACATCTACATCTAGACAAATACTGTTGCAATGGTGCCAGCAACTAACAAATCAATATATTTAAGCTCTCAAGGCTAGTTCTGTGTACTGTAAAAATTTTAGCATGGCTCCTATTGGCACTGCAGATCTTGCGTGAGGCGAAGATCTAAAATAGCAACTTGATTTGGGCGAGTTGGTTCATCTGGGGTAAAATTGGAAGCAGCACCAAAAGGACGACACAAACAACAGGCCAGACACAACTGGATGAGCGCTGTACTGCCGACTGGAAAACTAATTGAATGACCAAGAACATTTTTAACATGCCAAAATACACCAACAATAATAAAAAGGTTGAAACGCATGCGTATTGCCTACAGGTAGAGGTGCTTACCTAGAAAAGGCATCTCATATTTTGTTAGGCTAAGCGACGCTGTGCTAACACATCTATCTCCTGCTTTGGTAACGTAGTAAGCTTCCAAAATTTCATTTTTCTTTTTTGCTCTTTGCCTGCTTCAGAAACCTGGTGTCATTGAACATTGGGGTACATGAGCATTTGTTGGAATGCGCAGATAAATGACTACCGTACCTGTGTTTTACATTGTTTTTATGCTGCCTAGCTCTATCATTAAACACTGTCCGGTTTGTGCGATGTACACTTTTCCGCAATCTACAGGTATCTCGTAAACGATGTGAGAGGTACGACTGGTGACTTTTTTCTCGTGATTCGTGGTGCATTCCCGGCGTTTCGAATTTTTTATATCATTGCATAATTTCGGAAGTTTACAGGCACCGGAAAACACTAATTTGATTTGGTGCCTATTGGCCACTTTCTTTAGAATATGGTGTAACTTGTGAACATGTGGTATTACATAGAGAGGTCTCTTTCCCTTTTCGTGCTTTTCGATTTTCGTTCCTGAGAGCTTTCTTTTTGGCAGGTGTGTTTCACACACGGCTGTGATGAAGGAAGATGGGCAGCCGGCTGTTTTAAGGTGTTCCGTCTGCTGTAGGAAGCCATTTTCTATTTGATGCTCACAGGATTTGTTCATTTCAGCTTGAATACAGGAGATGGCTATTCCCCTGTTCACGAGTTTTGAACAAGCACTGTCACAGGGAAGCATGCTTTTCTTAAACCTAGGTTGATAAGGCCAGTAGACGTGAGACGGAGACCATCGGTAGAGCACCTGGTCCTGAGCACCTCACCCCCAACTCCGTCAATTGGTTCCCGACAGACATGGGACCATTGGAGGGGCCAATCTCTAACCTCAGTGAAACGGCAGACGAGGCCGCACGAGACCTAACTCACCGTGCTAGCTCGGACTCCCTCTCGGCAGGATGGGAGAGAGAGCGCAACCTCCTCGTCACTTACAACGATCTCACCCAGCACTATAAGTTAATGAAGAGAACCATGCCGCTACCACACAAAGCATTCGATAAAGCATAAGAAGTCACGTACAGGCGGCTTCAGACGGGCACCTACCCATGCCCGGCTTTTCTGCAGAAAATCGTTCCGGATGCGGCGCTAACTCACAATGCGTGTCGCGTTTGTAAAGATATAGCTAGCCTTGCTCACATACTCTGGGTTCACCCCCTGGCGCCGGGGGCCAGGACCACCAAGGAAGAGTGAGACCGAGGTCTACGCAGCTCGGACATTGAAGCACAGCTGTGGGCTGTCCATGGGACCCGCGACGTGGCGGAGGGGCATGGCCTCTCTGTGCCGACGTGGGAGCGGCCCGTTGCGCGCTAATCGCGTGCACTGAGGGACCTCAATAAAGTTATTCATCCATCCATCCATCCATCCATGTTTGCCAGACAAGGAGCTAATGCTTTTTCCTCCTTTCTTTATGATGGGTGGATGCAAAATATCTGCGGTAGCGTCTCAGCTACATGGTAGCAGTCGCAGTCAGGTCTGTGTACACGGCGGACGAAGTTTTTTTATTTACGCGTAGAAGTATGGTAGGCTTTGTCCTCAACACTCAAGCTTACTACGTCACTAAAGCAACAACAAAAATGGAAAACAAAGAATAAGATATCAAAACGAGCACGATACACAAATGAACGCAAGCGCACAACGATTGTCTCATCTGCAGGCACCTGGACCGAAAGCACAGTCTAATAACTATAGTATTGTCTCTAAGTACACAGGCGTGAAGGAGTCTACTCAAGCCTCTTCAAATATAATTAGGGGCATCACCTCGAAATCAGCCCGTTATGCGTAGGGCTGGGCGAATGTTGCTCCAGGTACGCACGAAGTGCGCACTAAATTTGCGTCGTAGCGCTGGAGTTTCGGTGGTTTACGAAACCTAATTTCGTTGTCGAATTTACGGAGGTGACTGTGATCGCGGTTGGGTTGAGCCGAGTGATCGGATGTGAATCTCCGTATCGCACAAGCGAGCAGAAAATTCACACCGGGTCTGCCAAAACCAACGCGTACTGCGATTCCATTATGCAAGGTTGCTTTTGCTTCGGTGTCTGCAAGTTCATTGCCTCTCAGAGCGCAGCTTTCAGGCAGCCACTGAAATTTAATTGCGTGGCCCTTTTTCTCCGCGACGCCCATCAGTTCTGCAATGTAGAGCGGTAAAATGTGAAAAAGGACCTTGTCTGTGCGTGCATATGATAATTTTTAAAGCATGCTTAGAGCGAAAGCCGTCCATTAACGAGGAAATTTGGTGCAAACGATCGCAACTGCTTCCCGAAATAACCCACATCGGCACCAGTGAATTTTAATTAGCGACTAGGCCTTGAGTATCAACGAGAATATCGCAGCCACAGCATACGTTCTATATGTTCCTTCCTGTGTAACGGTCGACGGTCTTCAAGCACAAGCGCTACATATGTGTGGGCCACGTGCTATATGAACCAATGGTTCGATAGCCAATGCCCGTGTTTGTCCTAGGAAAGCTTATGCCATTCACAACTCATCGTTTTTGACCAGACACTCATACCAATCTAATAAGTGTTTAGTGAGAGTGTATTCGACACTTAAGTGTACAGTTAATATATGAGCCACTATTAGCAGCGAGAGCGGAACAGAAGGATTAAGAATCCGTAACTATATCCACTTTCGAGATTGAAGACATCATTCTTCGTATAAAGCCAATGCAACCCGCCAGAAATTCAGCTAAGAATGCCGGTATGTAGTGAGGAAGTCTTCAACGTGCTACAATAAGAGTAGGCTGAAGCCGGTTCGCGAGGAGTGCCCAAGCAAGGCCTTTATAATATCGTAAAACACGTATGAGCGAGGGGCGTTGACCATGTAATGTAAAACCTATTGAATATGATTTGGCAAGATGTAGGGACAAAAAGTAATAGTAAGAAAGGAAGATAGAAGGCTGCAGTTTAATAATATAGCACAATAATAACTAGCACAAATTTTCTACCTCCGGAGAGAAAAAAAGTTTAAACAGAATTAGGGGGTTTTACGTGCCAAAACCACTTTGATTACGTGGCATCCGTAAAAGAAGGCGTCGCGAAGGCGAAGAGGTGCCCTCTAAGCAGGTTATTAGCAGCAGGGCGGTATAAGGGCAAGCGCGTTGTCAAGTGCGCGCTTGCATCTGTCCTTTGTGCAGTAAAAAAATTAAACATATGCGGGAAACATAGGTATGGTTTATACTACTGGACAGATGGTCATGTTGCGCTCAAAACCTGCTTAAGAAATGGACAACTTAATAAACAGCGCTGGTGCGCATTTATTTCGCCCTGATGGGTGCGCTATAGTTTATGAATGATATGGCGGTACGCCTGTGAATGCAGTAACCTGGGTGACCAGACACAACACCATTAAGTGCCGTCAAAATGCAGCTTTTGACGCATCTGCCGCCGGAGTCGAGATGAGGGGCCGGAGCGGGTAGAGGGCTGCTGCGCGATCCCGCCTCCCAGACGACGTCCGCAGCAGAACAGCGCCTCGGGCCGGTCACGCAGCACGCAGACACCGCTGACGCCTCACCAGAAGGCACGCCAAGGCAGCGCCGTGTCACCTGGCAGCGGTGGCTGTGCGACCAGCGGTGGGATAGTGAGTGCCGCGAGCTGCTCGTCCGAGGTCGCATCCCGATCGATGCTGCGGCATGACGAGATCTTGGAAGGCATCACGCCGTGTTCAAGAACAGGCACAATCGTCGTTGGAAGAGCTGCAGGAATCGACTGGGAGTACTGGCCATGGCAGGACCGCACCGCGAGCTCCCCTAGAGGCTGTAGACCTGTTGCCTGTGACCACTTTCGCAGAAGGGTGAACTGGACCCGAAGGTCTGCTTGAGATCTGTTGCGTTGAAGCCCAGCTCGTTCTCGCGTGACCATCCACTCGGGCGCTCGGAGATGACTGAAAACCATATCGTGACGTGAAACAACTGCGTGCCCTCTCATCTGGAGTCTTTCTTCGAGGCCTTCGGAATCCACAATTCAGAACGACGGCTCGCTGAACTCGCTCGCTGTGTCCTCGCGAGTGCGCGCCACCCGCTCTCGTGTATCGTGAGCACTGCAATTAAAAGAGGAAGAAGGCACTGCGCGAGTTCTTCGCTAATCCTATCATCATCATCACCTCCTGATATGCCAGGAGCTACTCATGGAATAATCCAAGCCAAAAGAATCAAGGCTGCCGGGTAATAATGTCGTATAAATTTAGCGGGAGTGTAGTCATAGCTTCCTAAATCGCTTCATGAAAAAAAAAAGGTTCAATTGCTGTCCTCCAACAATTTTACTACAGTGTAGGCCTATGGAGATTTATCACTTTTATACATGCGGGTTAGCGTTTGGCGCATGATAACACTGGTTCCTGAGGATCCTTTGGCCAATGAAGAAACAAGACAAAAAATAGAGACCAATGCGCCACAGTGCCGAATTACAGAGGAAAGAAACCAAGAACAACATTAGTATTTGAAAGTTGATTGCTCTTTGCATACAAAAAATAGAGAAACACCTATGTACATGGCCGATTAAGTTTTCATTTTATTTACATGTAGACGCACGACAAGATAGGCTGCGTAACCAACACTCCTGCGTACTGATGGTAACTGCGTCACTGAAGCAACAATAAAAACGGTAAATAAACAAGAAGTTATCAAAACAAGCACGATACACAGATGGGAACAAGCGCACAAGGATTGTCTCATCTACGGGCACCAGGACTGAAAACACAGCCTAGTAACTATCGGACGGTTGCTCATTACACAGGCGTGAAGAAGGGTACGGAAGTGTCTTAATATAGACATAAAGACAGCACCTCGAAATCAGCTCGTTGTGCCTAGAACTGGGTGAATGTTGCATTTGCTTCGTTTTACGTCTTCTAAGAAGTGTTATTGTTATGGCTGTGCATCACTCGTTACAAGATCAATCACATGCTATGTTTAGATTTATGCAGTGTACCGTTCATAAGATGCTGAAGTGCATCCACTAGATGAGACGAATCCTCAGCGAGAGGCGTCTGCACAGCAATATCATGAGGACGAAGGTAACGTATGATGCTTGTCGAAGCAAAAGTGGTGACGAGAAGTGCATGGGCGCAGGAAAGGGCGACACATTTATCTAAATATACGGGCAGGGGCGTAGCCTGGGGCGGGGCTGATGGGGATTCAGCCCCCCTCCCCTCTCCCGAAATTTTTTCGTGCTGTCATGCACCGTGAAACAAAACAACCCCAGCGCCGGAAATCATCCTGGGTTTTGTCTAGAATGTATTTTTCCATTTTTTTATTATGGGGTTAACGTGCCAAAACCACTTTCTGAATATGAGGCACGCCGTAGGGGAGGACTCCGGAAATTTTGACCACCTGGGGTTCTTGAACGTGCACCTAAATTTAAGTACACGGGTGTTTTCGCATTTCGCCTCCATCGAAATGTGGCCGTCATAGCCGGGATTCAATCCCGTGACCTCGTGCTCCGCAGCGCAACACCATAGCCACTGAGCAACCACGGGGTGTTTTTTTCTTTTTTTTTTCCTTCTCAAAAAGATATTGCAGTGCGAGCATTGCGAACTCGGGCTGGATTGCGTGGCAACGCCCATGCACCTGGAGTCACATTACGCAAGGAGCCCCATCCGAGCAGAAAGTTTCAGGGGGGTTTTGATGGCGAGCGGGCCAGACGCGTCATCTCGCGGAGGCCGCGGAATCTACGGAGCGCTTGGATTTCAATTCCGAAACTTTATGGGCAGAAGGTTCGCATAACCATTTGATGTGAAAGGTGACATTTCCAAAGTTATGCTTTAGATTTTCAATTCCGAAACTTTGTATAGCTTAATCTTCCTATAAACATTTGACGCCAAAGGTGCATTGATATTTTAAAGTCGTACGTCGGACCATACAACGCGATAAGCCAAATCAACGCACTATCAGACAAGTTGGCAAAGCACGCATCGAGTACCAATGAGACGAAACATTGTAGTGGTTCATTTGTGCTATTATGTCACAGAAAAGAATATCAACATTTTTTTCACCTGTGCCACAGCATCAATGTCAAGGCACTAAAGCCAGCCAAGGCAACTACGTTCTTATTTATTTTTTCCACTTTGACTTTGCTTCGCGAGGACACATTCAGCTTCTTCAATTTTCTTGTTCTGGCTACCCGCGGTCTGCCAGAACCAGCACAGTGCTTTGGTTTTTCTCGTGTTGCCCCGACCACCGCATGGCGAACTTTGGTGCGCGTTAGTTTTTCTCTGGTAAGGTGGATTCTGGCCTGGCAGAGTTTTGGACGCTTCTTGGCTAGCAGACGAGGAAAAGAAACAATGGTCACTCGCCGCCATTACTGTGGGGACTCGAGTGATTGCAACGCGTTAGCTTGAGGGTATCACCTTCACTTCGATGTTATTGCAACCTCTCGGGAAAATCGTTCATTTCACCGGTGTAGGATACTGAGCAGTATGCGTATGGTTTTCTGTGGAACAAGCGTCTTACATTTTCTTCTATATTGCTTCCGTAGCAACATTAGGTGCCCAAAGTAGGCATTCGATTCTGGCCATCATCCTTTGCGTTTTGTTTTTGTGCCCCGCTCCACAAAAGAAAAAGAAAGAGAGATTGTTGAGGTGCAGTGAATTGCAGCGTGGTGAAAGTTCTATTTTGCTACTTCTTCTTTTGCGGAAAGTAATGAGCCATGGGACTCTTCATTTGCCGGATACTTTTATTATGTTTTTGCGAAAGCAATGATACGGACACCCCAGGCGCATTCCTGTCGTTGCCGTCAGCGTCATGTTCCGTATAAACTCTAAGGCCGTTAACATCGTCACCGCGTGCCCCGTGCGAGTGAAGGCGTAGGCGGACAGGCGGGATGGGTGAGCCGACGATGGTGGCTCAGTATTCTGTGCGCAAGGGAGACAAACGGGGAGGAAGCGCGGAGCCTTCCGTAGCGCGGTGCATCGGGGAAAGTGGAGTCAGGGGGTGCGGGCATAAGGATTTTGTGATCTGTGAATTTGTGATATCACAGCATGTTTACTTTCCTTGTTTGACGCACTATATACAGTGACTCTTGCTTAGATAAGTAGATTTATTTCAGACTGATAAGTATATTTAAATATCTTGTAGCGAGGTTTTGTGTATACATGGAGTGAACATTGTTTTCAGTGACACTTTTTTCCCTTTATCAAGCTGTACCTTCGCATTTCTAAAGTATATTTTGCAGAGCTCTTGTATTTTATACGTGCTTTCTCTTGTAACCTTAATTTTGGTACAATTACTCACAATACACAACCGGTGACAGTTGTTCCTGCGCTATAGATTGGAACGAAGGACATCCTCACTGAAATCTTTCCCTGGCCGTTGCGTATGTATAAAAATGCAAGCAAGGTTCTTGAATTACAAAGTTTCGTTTAAATATTTGTCCTCAACTTCTTTGTTTCATGGCGTTCACGTTTTTCATATCAGCTTCATGCACTGCTTTGCTGGTTTCCAACTGATATAGTTCTAGAGTTCGTGCGAGATTTCCTTTACTTATTAAATAAACAAAAAAGGTAGAAGCATTGATATCAGTTAATTCTGCAACAGTTTTTCGGGATACGAATATATTCTTTTAAGAAAAAAATACAGATTTCACATGCACTGACGGTGCGCAGCATTCAACAATTCGTTTGCAGCGTTTTTGGCAATGATAATGCAGTTAATATTCGTGCATTTGATCCTTCAACAAATTCCATAAGGTGCAGGCCGAGCTGCAACTGTGGTGTCTGCGTCTGTTGCCGGGATCAAGGTGACCTGGCGGACCTCTTGCTGCTTCACGATCCTGTTTTCCTGATGGCGTCTGCAGATGAAGAGCGCCTCGAAGCGATCGCGCAGCACGCAGACATGCCGCCACTTCATCAGAACGCAGGCCCGGACGGCGCGTTCTCAGCTCACAGCCGTAGCTGTGGGCCCAGCGGCATGATGGCGAGCGCCGCCAGCTGCTAGTTCGATGTCGTTTCCCGCTTAATCTTGTCGCGGCACGTCGAGAAGATCACGAAGAGAAGGCATCACGCTGTATTCGAGAACAGGCACAACCATCGTTGGAAGAGCTGCAGAAATTGAATGAGGGTACTGGCCATGGCAGCAGGGCTCCGTCAGCACCATCGGAGGATGTAGTCTTGTCTCTTGAGGAAACGTTGCTATCAGGGCGAGCTGGTTCCGGAGGCATCCTGGGTGGTGGTGCCTCGAAAACGGCTCGATGCTCTTCCACCTAGCGTGGCCATCGACTCGGGCACTCACAGATGGCCGAAGACCGATCTGTGAGGCAGCAGCACTGCACGTTTCCTCCTCTGGCGTACATATTTCGATGGCCTCGGATCCACCATTTAGAACGACGGCTCACTGAGCACGCTTGGGGCAGCCCTCGTGCGCGTGCGTTACCTGCTCTCGTGTGGTGTATAGGTTTGTTGTTGTTGTTGTTGGTACCTGTCAAGTATGTTGCTCTAACCCACTATAGGGGATTGTCCACGAATCGGGCGAGCTTAAAAAATAGGTAGTCGAGTCTATAAGCAAAGACTATTGCAATTTTTTACATATAGAAAGAATGAAGTCAATTGGAAATTGAGGAATGTAGATAGAAAATTTTCCTGATTGAATTATATAACTCACTAAAGCTGCACCAACATGAATATGGTAAGGCACCAGAGAAAAGGCTCCCGAAGATAGAATATCGGGAATGGTTATATTTAATCCAGCACCATGAAATTAACTTTCTAAAGTGTGTTCTCTTCATGATGACAAATAATGACATGACAGGAAGAAGTGTTCTACTGTGTCATCTGTACTAATGATGAATTTTGAAATAAATAAATAAAATAAAAGAGGATCCCTGGCCACGTCGAAGCAGATAATAGTTTAATGTAGCTATTTGACGTCAGAATTTGGGAAACGGGACTTCACCTTTTCTATTACGACACAAGTTTCTGCTCCAAGGAAGTAGAAGGTGCCGGCAACCAGTTAAATTTGTTAATAATAGAGTCCAAGAGTTTTGCATGACTGCACGTTTCCTAAACCTAGCAGCCGTTATGAAAGCTGATACAGGAAGGATCGTGATAATTACAACACTAAGAGCCGCTCTCGCAAAGCAGTGTTCTAATTCATTCACAACTAATCCTTTGAGACCTGGCCCCCATACCATTCTAATTAGTGTTAACTGAGAGGGTATTAGACAATGAAATGTTCGTGAAATATGTGAGCCACTATTTAAAGTGAGAGTGGGACATATGGATAAAGAGTCCGTTATTATACCTGCTTCCGAGATTTATGAGTTAAAGAAATTAAATTATGGGGTTTTAGGTGCCAAAACTCTTTCTGATTATGAGGCACGTCGTAGTGGGGGACTCCGGAAATTTCGACCATCTGGGGTTCTTTAACGTGCACCTAAATCTAAGTAGACGGGTGTTTTTGCATTTCGCCCCCATCGAAATGCGGTCGCCACTTTTGGTATAGAGCCAATGCAACCGCCAGAAATTCAGCTAAAATACCGGTATGTAGTGAGGAAGTCTTAAAGGTGCTAGAATAAGAGGAGGTTGAAGGGGCTCCGCGACAACTAAATGTTCACCTTTAACACTTTTAGTATGTTAATGGGTGTTCGTTTCAATCTATCCAGTGTAGCCAATCACGCTCTTGGGTACGAGCCATGTTTTGAGGCAACAACAACAACTGCGCAAGCAAGTCTTATCTGATCTCAATAAACATGAAATATAACCGCGAAGGGTGTTGCCATGTAATGTAAAACTGAATGAATATGAGTGGGGAAGATGTAAACACCAGAAAATATACCGGTCAGAAAGGAAGAAAAGATACAGGTCTGAAGTGTAAAATTATCGTATAATACTAGCACGAAGTTTCTACCTTCGGAAAGAAAAAAAGTTCAATTGCGTTCCCCCAAATAGGCGACTACAGTAATCGGCGAAGAGCAAATAGAGCAGAGAATAGAGGACTCAAATTAAGCAAGGCAGTTAAGCAAAAACAACGTTGTGTGCCCATTGTGTCAAGGCGACACAGGTGTTCTTTAACAATTGCCAGTGGCCTCCTGTGCTTAGGTATTTGAACTACTTGGTGAGCCGCTTATAAACAACGAATTCACGTATAAAAGAAGGCGTCAAGAAGGCGAAGAGGTGCCCTGAAAGCAGGCGATGAGCAGCAGGGCGCTAGAAGAGCAAGCCACCTGTCAACTGTGCGCTTGCATCAGCCTTTTGCACGGTAAAACAATTAAACATGTGCGGGAAGGAGAGGTTTTTCGCTTAATACTACTGGACAGAAAGATTTTGCGTTGAACACACGCTAAAGAAGCGGACAACTTAATGCATTGCGCTGGTGCGCGTTTATTTCGCCTCGATGGGTGTGCGATATTTGATGAATGATATGGAGGTACGCCTATGAATAGCAGTCACCTGCGTGACTTGCCGCAACGCCATTCGGCGGTGTCGAAATGCAGCTATAGACGCATCTGCTGCCGGAACCGAGATGACGGGCCGGAAGGGGTAGAGCGTTGCTGCACGATCCCGCCTTCCAGACGACGTCCGCAGCCGGAGAGCGACTCGGCCCGATCACGCAGCACGCAGACACCGCTGACGCGTCACCAGAAGGCACGCCAAGACAGCGCCGTGTCAGCTGACAGCGGTGGCTGGGCGACCAGCGGTGGGATAGTGAGTGTCGCGAGCTGTTCGTCCGAGGTCGCTTCCCGATCGATGTAGCGGCAGGACGAGATCTTGGAAGGCTTCACGCCGTGCTCGAGAACAGGCGCAGTCGTCGTTGGAAGAGCTGTAGGAATCGAGTGGGAGTAGTGGCCATGGCAGGACTGCCCCGTGAGCTCCACTGGAGGCTGTAGCCCTGTTGCCCGAGACGACGTTCGCAGAAGGGCCAGTTGGTCCCGATGGTGTGCTCGCGGTCTGGCGCCTTGAAAGCCACTCGGCGCAGCTCGATCTGGTCTGGCCATCCACTCGGGCGCTCGACGATTGCTGCAAACCGTGTCGAGACGTGGAACCATTGCGTGCCTTCTCACCTGGCGTCTTTCTCTGAGGGCTTCGGAATCCACAATTCGGAACGACGGCTCGCTGAACACGCTCGCGGCAGTCCTCGTGAGTGCGCGCCACCCGCTGTCGTGTCGATGTTGATGTAGATGTGGATCCTTGTGATGTACTGGCACGTACCTACTCTGGGGTATTGGCGAAGAATCGGGTAGGTTATTGTGAAGTGTTACATAACTCAACATGTTATAATAAGTAAGGTACAATCGAAAGATAGAGATTGTATAGCCTGCATGGTTGTATCAAACTAAAAATTCTACCATGACCATATAGTAAAAACAAATCAATTTCAATTTTTGGTGAAAGAAAAAGAGGTTAAAAATTTTTGTTTTCGGAGTTTAGAGGGACACTAAAGAGAAAATATTAAGTCAAGCTAAAGTTATAGATTAGTGTTCGAGAATCTCAAAGGCGTCAATATTACCGCGAAGGGAGCCTTAACTTGAGGAATTGAAGTAAATGCAGGACATGATTAGAGACTTCTCCACAACTTTCAAGCACTGGCCCGATTGCGAAAGCACTCAGTTAAATTTTGTCACTAGTACTCAACCACTCGTTGCAAAAAACATCTTTGTAATGTATTTTAAGACGAAATAACATGCTACTTGCCCAATTATATTTCACTCTACGAAAAAAGAACTCATTGAAACTACCCTTGACAACGACGCGAGTGGTCGAAAGCTTTCGTTTTCACTTAATTCTACACCACTCACGCTTTCTCGCTTCAGTAGTTTCGTTGTTGCGTAGTGCTGCGCAGGTTTTGCTGTGTCGTGAAACTCGCTCAAACTGCAAGCACCAGAAAATTAAACTTCCATGTGAAGTCTCGGGATGCCCGAACGGTCTACGCCACTTGGCTAAAAAGCAGCTGGAGCGGCGAATCCACCACTGTGACTTTAGCTATGTTGGCTTTGTACAACCGTCTGTCGGGCACCGTTTTACTCACCGACGGCAGCAAAGGGCGGTGATCGCGTATGCAAAGTCACCACTCCCACGGTTGGGTGGCTGGAGATTTGAGATCTGAAATAGGTATCCGGACACTTCAGATGCTATTTTCTCGTAAACTAAGTCTTTTCGAGGCACGAAAAAAAAAACGTTGCGAGGTTTCTGGAATGGTATTTAAACAGTCCACGTCGACTATGTATTAGCTTTTAGTGTCCATCTAGATCTCACTGATTCCAAAAGAAAATTTTGGATGGCAACGTTAACCTTCCAGCCGCTATGCCCAAGTGTAGAGGCATCGAAAGAAAGCACATCTTGAACAGTGAAATGTAATCCAAGAAGCTGGAATGGTGTTTCTCTTGTTCGTTTTCTTAAGCTAATAAATCGTCGACAAGAAATGAAAAAAAAAAAGAGTTCTATGCTTTCATTTTCCCTAAGCACATGACAAATCGGTGAGAGAGCGAGCCCAGCCCTGTATAAAGAAATATTTAAAGCAGGTATTCTGCAGTGAAGCCTACTAAGAGTTGTTTCAATTTTTCTAGATTGGCAAAGGGTGCTTTTCCAGGGGCACAATAAGCGTTTAAAATCGGAGGAATTTGTTATAGATGGCACGGAGAATTCTCGCATCAACATTTGCCTCCGAAATCTTCCAGCTATGATCAAGGCTGATCTAGGGAAAATTGGAATGGCTGGGCCAGCTAGCGACGCCTTTGCCAATGAATCAGTCGTTTTATTTAGAACTAGGTCTATATGCGGAGGTACCCAGTCTAAATGGATATTAGTTAAGTGTTGAGGTACTAAGAATTGAAACACTCGCATTATTAGATTAATTAGGTGCTGTGAGGGAAGTACACATGGAAAAACAATCAGCGACAATGTCTACATAATCTATTGTTGGCTTAATTTACGAATGGTCAGTACTACTGCTAAAGCTTCTGCAAGAAATATTGGTAGAAAGTCTGGAAGCCGCGGGGAAAAGGATCAATCAAGAATAGGGCTGATTGCACCAATACCACATTTTTCTTGGTTCTGCGTGGCATCAGTCGCCATGATTATATTTGTTTGTGACTTTATGAAATAATCCTGTAAAATAGCACTTAAGATTCGGTAAGGTAGGTGTTTTGCCTTGCTTGGAAAAATATCTTCAATTATATGCTGAAATCCCGAAAAGAAATTTGTCACGGGTTGCAGGAGTGCATCATTGATATAGGGGGACTGAAATCCTAAAGATCTTTTTCATCCTTACTAACTTTTTATTTCCATTTCTTACACTGCAGCTGTTTCATTCTTTAGTATATATAATTGATATTATACTTATGACTAATACAGACGATTAATTTAGCCCAAAATAAGACGTTCTATTAACAAAAGGAAGAAGAAGAACAACAACAACAACGACGACGACAATGACGGCGACAACGACGATGACTGATTTGTTTAGGCCGGCGAAGAAGCGTTATGGTTATGGTTGTGTAGCACTCGTCACAAGATCAACCTCGTGCGATGTTTACATTTATGCAGTATACCGTTCATAAGGTGCGGAAGGGCAAACACCAGATGAGGCGAATACTCAGTTAGAGGCGTCTGCGTAGTGATATCGTGAAGAGGAAGGCGACGTGTGATGCTTGTCGTAAGAAGAATGGTGACGACAGGTGTGTGGCAGCAGGGCAGTGCGACATACTTATTTAAATATACGGTGTGACCATTTTTATGACTTCCAGAATTTCTGAAACTTGCTTGTTGTAGACAACGTAATTCTAGTGATTGAGCTGGATTATTCAGAGCGGTGAACATTACTTACACGAGAAATCGGAACACATATTGCACTAATTTAAAGAAAACGCGCTAATTAGCTTAGTAATGAATTACATTGCGGTTAATATTGGAATTTTCGAAGTGTAGCTGGTGAGCTTGCGCTTAAAATGAATTTCCAGAGTGACACCAGTTTGCAGATAAGCGCCATCAAACTAGGCGTAAAAATGTACTGTTGTTCCACTTACTTTTTAAAGAACAATCTCTTTTACGCACTGAAGCCAAAAAGTAACTCGAATGCCCGTGTAGTTCGTCGCACAATTTGGAAAGTTATACCTCGAAACTGGTGTCATCCTGGAGATTGATTTCAAGTGGATATTTCTTGCGAAGTGACCGGCTACAGTTCGGTAATTGCAATATGTACGGTACGGTAAATAATTAAGAAATTAATTTGTGAATTTTTGTCAAATAGTCAATTATGTGTTCAGATTTCTCGTTCTGGTCATGTCCGTCTTTTCGAATATTGCTCAAGGGCAGCAATATTACTATTTGCCTCAGGCGATATTTAAAAATTCCCGAAAACTTAAGAATGACCCACTCCTCATATGAGGATATTACTGCTGTTGTGCATTCTATACGTTTTAGGGATTCTGTAGCTCCTCCCACATTATCACTGGCTCAAGAATATAATAGCCCAAACATAAGAATTTTAAGAAAATCAACGAAGGCGATCAATATTATGCGCTCTCCAATTAAGAGGTCTGTGTATATTAGAGTTTCCCATGAGCCGTCATTATATGCACATGTATTGCTTCGCTTTGCAGCATAAAGGCTCGATAATTCGATTCCGCAACACCGTTCAACACAGCACAGATCGAAAATCTACACAGCTTTGAAACGAATTGTGCTTTAGAATATTAGCTATAGTCACGACTCTCCTTCATTTGACGCGCTCACTTTGGGCTGGCATTGGATTCACTCAATATGGAAGCAGTGCGGCTTCAGATGACGAGACAAAATTAATCGCAGTGATGGTGGTAATTTTTCGTGAACATCATATAAGTGACGAATGCACGTAGCAGAGCAAGCAGTCCCATGAAGAAAAGGAGGCGCTCCCAAGCCTGGTGATTATCAGCTGAAGCCAAAGCTCTACGTTGTCGTGAACTCTAGGCTTTGGTGCGCCTTTTTTTTGCGTGCAAGAAATTCGGCACACGTGAAAAAAAGAGGCTCGTTTTCGAAATGAATGCACATTAAGCCACAGTGAACGCATCGTAAGGACACAAGACCAATTAACGCAAAGCACTAGTGCGCGTGTATTTCACCTTCTCGGTTGAGCAATAGTTCAGGGACGATATGGCGGTACGCCTAGTATTTGCAGTTACTTGCGTAACATCCCACGACAGCGTTGGCTGCGTGAAAATGCGGCAGTATCTGCATCTGCTGCCGGGATTGAGACCCAGCGGCGGAGCCGGGAGGCTGCTGCGGCACGATCCCGGGTTCTAGATGACGTCCGTGGCGGAAGAGCGTCCCGGAGCGGTCACGCAGCACGCAGACATGCCGCCACGTCATCAGAAGGCAGGCCCGGACGGCACGGTGTGACCTGACAGCAGTAGCTGTGGGCCCTTCGGCATGATGGCGAGCGCCGCCAGCTGCTCGTTCGAGGTCGGTTCCCGCTCGATCTTGTCGCGGCATGCCGAGAACATCGAAGGCATACCGCTGTGTTCGACAACAGGCCGCAACCATCGTTGGAAGAGCAATGGGAAACGAGTGGGAGTACTGGTCATGCCAGCAGTGGACCGTCAGCAGCCTTGGAGGATGTTGTCTTGCCTCTTGAGGAAACGTTAGTTGTAGGGTGAGCTGGTTCCGAAGGCTTGCTCTGGTTGCGATGACTAGAAAATGGCTCGACGCAGTTCCACCTAGCGTGGCCATCGACTCGGGCACTAGCAGATCGCCGAAGACCAATGTGTGAGGCAGCAGCACTGCGCGTCTGCTCCTCTGTCGTACATTTTTCGATGGCCTCGGGGCCAACGATTTAGAGCGACGGCTCATTGAGGCCGCCTGAGGCAGCCCTTATGAGCATGTGCCAGATGCTCTTGTGTGCCATAGAGGTTTGTTGCTGTGGTTGTTGTTGTTGTTGTTGTTGTTGTTGCTGTTACTTGCCAAGTATGGGGCTTCTATCCACTGCGGGGGATTGGATATGAATCGGGTGAGCTAAGAAAATAAGTTGTCGAATCTACAGACAAGGATTATCGAGAAATTTTTAAGAGATGGAAAAAATGACGTCACATAGATATTTACAAATTTAGCAAAAAAATCTTCCTGATTCAATTATATACCTCGCAAAAGGTTCACCAACATACCTATGATACATTTCAGAGAAGAGGCTCCCAAAGATAGAATAACGAATATAATTAGATTTAATCCCGCCGGAGGAAATTGTGCCTCTAAAGTCTGTTTTCTTAATGATGAAAAATAGAGACATGACAAGTAGAAGTGTTCTACTGTGTCATCCTCACCGCAGTATGCGCACAAGGAGGAGGACGGCAGATCAGATCGAAGGCGATAATAGTTTAATGCATGCTTTTCCCATCGGAATTTGGGAAAGAGGACTTCGCATTTTCTAGTACGGCAGAAGTTTCTGCTCCAAGGAAGTAGGAGGTGTCCGTAATCAGTTAAATTTGTTAATGATAGATTACAAGAGGTTTGCATGACTGCCCGTCTCCTGAACCAAGCAGCAGTTATGAATGCTGATACAGGAAGTATCGGGAGAATTACACAACTTAGGGCCACTCTCGCCAAGCTCGCTTAGCTGTGCTAATTCATTTACAACTAATCCTTTGTTACCAAGCACCCACATCAATCTAATTTGTGTTGAGCGTGAGAGCATTAGACAATGAAATGTGCGTGAAATATGCGTGCCACTATTGGCAGTAGCAGCGGAACATAAGTAGAAAGAGTCCGTTGCTATATTCACTTCCGAGATTGATGAGTTCGCTTTTCGTATAGGGCCAATGCGACCGCCAGAAACTGAGCTAAAAATACCGTTATATATGCAGTGAGGAAGTCCTAAGGTGCTACAGTAAGAAAAGAATGAAGGCACTCTGTGAGACCCTTTCTTTTACGTATGCAGGTCTGCTCTGGCACCGTCCCCACTGTGTCTTAGTTGTCAGGAACTCGAAAACATTGATCACTTTCTAATAGCATGCCATTGATCTAGAAATCAGAGGAAGAAATCAGAATTTTCGTATTGAAAATGGGTATTTAACTACTCATAATATAGTCTCCTTCGGCGCTTCTTTATTGGGCTTTAGCCACAGGAACATCAGCGTGGCCATTAGCGAGTATCTCTGTGGCACAAGAAGGATACAACATTAATTCTCGAAATCAGTAATTGGATAGATCATTAACTCGCTGATTTTGTGTTCGAAAGTATCCTAATAACAACCAAAAAAGAACACGAAATTTGCTGCTTATATACAATTAGAAATATTTTTTTTGTATTTTTATGCCAGCCACGTAAATCTACTTCTTAATTAACATGAACGTTATACTTCACGCTGATTCACCTTTCCGTTATAGGTTTTCCTCTCTCCATTTCTCTTTAGCGTTTAACCGCCGACTTCTTGGCCAATCCCCCGTAGTGGGTGAGCGCCACACTTGAGGAGCAAGCAAGCAAGCTTTACTGATGTCATAAATCATGGCATATAACCGCAAGGGGCGTTGACCATGTATTGTAAAACTTAATGAATATGAGTTGGCTACATGTAAATACAAAAAATAATGGTAAGAAAGGAACAAAACATAGAAGGTGGCAGAGAAATAATATTGTCTAAAACTAGCACGAAGTTCCTATCTCAGGCGATTAAAAAGTTCAGTTGCGTTCCACCAGATAGGTGACTGCTATTATCAGGCGAGTGAATTAGAATTATGTGCGTTTGCTGGCGGTGTAAATTAATATTTAGGAACGAATGGAATAGAGCAGAAAAAGAGGACTCAAAGTAAGCAATGCAGTTAAGCAAAAACAACGTTGTTTGTCCCGCGTGCCATGGTGGCACAGGTGGTCTTTAACATAATTGCCAGCAGCCTCTTGTGTTTAAGTGTTTGAGACAGTTGCTGAGCAGCAGCGTTGATCATGTAATAGCGAGCGCATGCAAGTCATTAGGGTTTCTACGGCGCAACGTTAAATATTTAAGTATGGCTACTAAAGAGTTACTGTTCAAGAATGTTCGTCATCTGTGTTAGAATATGCATGCTAGGTATGGGACCCACCGATGGTTCGTGACAAGGAATGCCTTGAAAGAGTACAAAATTTAGCTGCAAGATTTGTTACTGGAAAACATAGTTTTACCGTTAGCGCTACACAGGCAGAGAATAATTTACAATGAGAGTTTCTTGAAAATTGTACGAAAGAACTTCGTTTAAAATTTTTGATTGTTCCTTTCACAGAACAATTGGTATTGACAGGCAACAGTACATACTTGAACCTTTTTATGCATCAGCTCTAGGCGACCACGCCCATAAAGTATGAGAATTTTTTGCCACACAGAACTAGTCACGATGTCTTTCTACAGCGAAGCTGTATATGCCTAAGGTTTCGTGAATTTTTGTTCTCCGTGAACAAAAACTATCGTCATCAATGGCTCATATCCCCGTAAGCATTCATACTCCCGTAAGCAAGCAAAAAGTGCAATGGCTCATAGGCCCGTAAGGCAGAGACTACAAGCACTCAGCAAAGTGAAGCGATCAGTGCTTAAATTTTCTAGTCAACGATACGGCATACAGAAAAGCGTGTCAAAAACTGTCATCATCAATGGCTCATACCCCCGCAAACAAGCAAAAAATACAAGGACTCATAGTCCCGTAAGGCTCATGGCTACTCACTCTGCGTGAATTAGCTGCGATGACACTACCCCGGTTGTCGTTGTTGGTGATTTCAATGTGCATGTGTCGGTACCGAAAAGGGAGCGGTTTACGCGTTCAGTGTCGCAGACATATATATCCCTTGTGATACCACACCAATACGGCCCAATAGACCACCCAGCGGCGTACGTGTATCGATTTTACATTATCAAATAATGCGATTGCCGTACCGAGTAAAATAGTGGCCACCGATGAAGACCATAAATGAGTGTGCGTACCTTTCGTCTCGATGACAACCCATGAAGAGAATAAATGAGTTCGTACCTTTATTCAAAAATATGTGTCACCTCCGTGTCGTGTGCTAAACAGCTTCGCTCGTCAACCACCTTCACAGAGTGGAATGGCTCATGAATACTTCCTAGAACATACGACAGTGGAATAGACTACCATCGTCAGTGGACGTAGTAATATCGAATGATGCATTTTATGCCTAGTTGGACTGATGCCACTTTAGTTACGTTTTTCTCTCTGCATGCGAATAGTGTCTACAATTCTTTGACCATTATGCTTACTATGCGTACTGTGTTGTTCATCTCTAAGTCATATTGCACGAGTGCGCTTGATGTTAAGTATTTCCCCCCACTGTAATGCCTGGAAAGGTGCTGTGGGTATTGCATAAATAAATAAACTAAATACAATATACGAATTCACGTATAAAAGAAGGCGCCGCGAAGGGCGAAGAGCTGTCGTCTAAGCAAGCGAATAACCACAGGGCGGTGCAAGGGCAAGTCCCTTGCAAACTGCATGATTCCATCAGCCTTTTGTGCGGTAAAGCAAACATGTGCGGGAAGGAGAGGTATCACTTAAATGCACTGGACAGGCAGTCATGTTGCGTTGAACACATGCTAAAGAAGTGGACAACTTAATGAACAGCGCTGGTGCACGTTTATTTCCCCCTGATGGGTGTCGTATCGTTCATGAATGATTTGGCGGTACGCCTATGAATACAGTATCCTGGGTGACTAGCCTCAACACCATTAGGCAGCATCAAAATGCAGCTATATACACATCTGCCGCCGGAGATGAGATGACCGGCCGGAGGCGGGAGAGGGCTGCTGTACGATACTGCCTTCCATACGGCGTCCGCAGCAGAAGAGAGCCTCGGACCGGTCGCGCAGCACGCAGACACCACTGACGCGTCACCAGAAGGCACGCCAAGGCAGCGCCATGTCAGCTGACAGTGGTGGCTGCGCGACCAGCGGTGGGATAGTGAGTGCCGCGAGCTGCTCGTCCGAGGTCACTTCCGAATCGGTGATGCGGCACGCCGAGATCTTGGAAGGCGTCACGCCATGTTCGAGAACAGGCGCAATCGGCGTTGGAACAGCTGTAGGAATTGACTGGGAGTAGAGGCCATAGCAGGAATGCACCGTGAGCTCCGTCGGAGGCTGTAGCCCTGTAGCCCGAGACCACGTTCGCAGAAGGGCGAGCTGGTCCCGAAGATCTGGTGCGGTGAAACCCACTGGGCGCAGCTCGATCTCGCGTGGCCATCCACTCGGGCGCTGAGCGATTGCTGCGAACGGTGTCGTGACGTGGGACCACTGCGTGCCTTCTCTTCTGGCGTCTTTCTTCGAGGCCTTCGGAATCCACAATTCGGAACGACGGCTCGCTGAACTTGCTCGCAGCAGTCCTCGTGAGTGCGCGCCACCCGCTCTCGTGTGCCGTGAGCACTGCAATAAAAAGAGGATGAAGGCGCTGCACAGTTCAGTTGAGTTCAGTTCAGTTTTATTTCCTTAAAGACCCCTTTGCTAGGGGTATTACATAAGGGGTGGGTACAGTTGACAATGCAAACATAAACACAGGTATACAGAAAAATTTGTACGAGAAAGCTACATTTTCGCAAGTGCATAAAAACAAAAAGAATAACGCGTGAGAAAGCAGGTTACTGATTAGCCAACAAAGACACATTTTCGAAAAACGATGTCGGGCAAGTGATTGCAGCGACGTGGTGAGGAAGGGCATTCCAATCTGATGCTGTGCGGGAAAGAAAAAGACGAGGAAAAAGTAGTTTTGTGGGATCGTGGGCGTAAGACTTGTAATGGGTGCGCAGTTCGTAGCGATATGCGTGCGGGTGGTGTGATATATCGCTCATGAAATAAAGAACTGTAAAAGAACTTATGAAAGAGGCAAAGACTGGCAGTAGCGCGGCGACGTGCAAGGGGCTGTAGATCAGATTTTGCTCTTAAGGATGATAGGCTTACGTCATATGAGTAGGATGAATGGATGTATCTGACGACGCGCTTTTGAAAGGACTCGAGCTCGTTACCTAGATAGACTTGATATGGATTTCAGATGGGTGACGCGTATTCAACTTTCGGTCTGATAAGGGATTTGAAAGCTAGGAGTTTTACGTTCTGCGGGGCGTCACGCTAGTGTCGTCTCATGGTTAGCTGATGAAAGTATGTTGGATGTGCGCACCTGAACTGAGATCACGAGAAAGTGTCACGCCCAAGTACTTAAATGATTCTACTGATTCTAAGGGAACGTTTACTATTGTATAAGAGGATAGGAACGGGTTACGGCGGCGGGTAAAAGATATATGTCTACATTTGTTGGGATTAAGTGTCATCAGCCAATCTTCACTCCAAGACTGCACGTTGTTAAGACTTTGTTGTAAGGTGTTTTCGTCAGTAGCATTAGAAACTTGATGGTAAATCACGCAGTCATCGGCGAAAATTCGTACCTTACAAGATACGTGTTGGGGTAAACCATTGATATAAATTAAAGAAAGAAGAGGACCGAGAACTGATCCCTGAGGGGCTCCAGAAGTTACAGGGAGAAGAGTGGATGATTGTCATTAACAGAAACGAATTGGTAGCGATCAGTAAGGAATGCTTCGAGCCATTTGAGTACGTCACTGTGTAAGTTCAAAGAAGAAAGCTTTAGTAGTAAGTGGCGGTGAGAAACTTTGTCAAAGGCCTCTTCATAGTCCAGAAAAATAGCGTCAGTTTGTTGATTAGAGTCAAGGTTTACATGTAAGTCATGCAGAAACAGAGCTAGTTGCGTTTCGGTAGAGAAGCCCTTACGGAACCCATGCTGTGCCGAATGTAAAAATTGATTCGCGTTCAAACGATTCATGACCAGGGAGTTAAGGACGTGTTCTATGATTCTGCATGGAAGGCTAGTTAGAGAGATGGGTCGATAATTTAGTTCTTGGACAATCCTCCTGAGTAGACATGAACCACTCATGGAAGATACCAAACCAAACCAACTAAGGATGCAGTGTAGTAATGTCGTATAAATCTAGCGGGAGCTTAGTCATAGCCTTCTAAATGGCTTCATGAAAAGAAAATTTTCAATTGCTGTTCGCCAACAATTTTACTGCAGTGTTGCGCTAATGGAGATTTATTACTATTATACATACGAGTTCGCGTCTTTCGCACGATAACGCTCATTCGTGAGGATCATTTTGCGTATGAAGAAACAGGACATAAAATATAAACAGATGTGTCACGTTCACGAATTACACAGGAAGAAACAAAGAAAAACATTCGCATCTGAAAGTTGGTTGCTTTTTATATACCGAAAATAGACAAACACCTATCCACATTTGGGGTGGTGGCATGCCGTTTGGCGAACCAGATATGACAATCAATGCCTCTGGTATGGGGGGGAGGGGGGGAGGCCATCCTTGCCCCATGTGACATGGGAGTGCAAATCACGGCCCTGAAATTCAAATTCTCCCTAATTAGCACAAAATTCCTTTCGGAAGCCTTGGAGCCTTGGGAAGCCAACCTCGCCCGAACTGACCTGGAGACTAAAATGAGCCTCCTCGACCCGGCCCGGTGCGTGGCGGTGGCCACCGCATTCCTAGACTGAGGACCCACCCTCCGGCCCCCTTAACCCTATTTTTCCTAAATAAAGTTATCTCTCTCTTTTTTCTCTCTCTCTGTTGTCGTACTGTATGGCATGTCCTGCTCAACTGTAACTTATCTCACGTGACTGTCTTATTCAAAAGGGAAATATTTTGGCGAATCTGTACCGAAGCTTCTTTCAACATTATCATTCTTAATTTCCCCTATGGGCTTCCGGTGTCAAGCGCCATGCGGCCAGTAAGTGAAACAATCCATGTGTTTTCTACTTGATCGCAGTGCATCGCGACTATATGGACTGTAATCACGACAACCGACCTAAAAAATAGCGCTATTGCGCGTTTATTTAATTCTATCATGTATATATATATATATATATATATATATATATATATATACTTTGAAGCATTGCTTGAATGTTGAGTCCAATGTTTGTGGCCAACTGTACCATTTGCCACAACACTTTCGTGGCCGACAGATTCCGGGCGTAGACGCTTTCGCTCCAGCAGTCGACGTGATGAGTCCAGGAGAGGCCTAGTCATGCTGCGTTATCGGACACTCCATGACGAGTCCCCCAATGGACAACAACTTATCCGGGTCACGCAGCACGCAGATGGGTTGTTGGGTTAAGTGCACGCACCCTGAATTGCATGAGACGGTGCCTGCGGATGCCGAGGCGGAGTGGAATGGTGCCAGCAACTGCACGTCTGGAACACAGTTTCTCTGTCGAGCTTGTCGTGGAACAAAGAGAACTTCTGGAGCATCGCACCGTGGGGAAGAACAGGGATAAGGCTAATTTGAGACGCCGCAGAAATCCAAACAGTAATATTGGTCATTGTAGCAGTCCGCCGCGGGCTTCATTGGAAGTGGGCAGTCCTGGTGTATAATAGAACTTTGGCAGAAGGGCGGGCAGATCTCGAAGGCGGGTTAAGGTTAGAGGGAATTGGAACCCGTAAGGTGCCGTGTGTTCAGGCACGGGCGTCCACTGGTGTGAAGCGCTGGTGTGAAGCGCTGGTGTCCGTGAGGTGGCGTGGGACGACTGCGTTTCTTCGCTACTGGGGTCCTGTCACGTTGACTGCGTGGTTTTCTTCGCGTTGGAACGGCGCCACGTTACGGCGGCCATCTCGTGCGCGCGCAGGTTTGTGTCATGCGTGGTGGCCCGTGCAAGGAGATTCACGGGCCACCACGAGAGAGAGAAGCACCACCACCAAGAGAGAAGCAAGGACCTAAACTAAGGTTCCCTGTACCGGCAGCGGAGATCATAGGGGGGGGGGGCAAAGCGCTGCGAAATAATTTGGTGCTGGTCGTGAGAATGGTCGCTTCCAAGTGCAATGGCACAACTCACTGCAACAAGCGGGGGAAATTATGGGTACGCATAGTTATGCGTGGCTACAATTCGCAAATTTGAATGTCTGCAGTAAAGAAAATAATGAGGAAGTTAATTAGTGCTTATTTCTTAACTAGTCAGTTATGTGTTTAGATTTCTCCGGCTGGTAATGTCCGGCTCTTTGAAAAATGGAGCTCAAGGACAAGAATTACGCTATCTGCCACTGGTGATTTTTGAAAAATCCAGATAACTTAAAACTGATCATGTCGTATATATAAATATTATACCCATGGTGTATTATATACGTCTTTGGCATTCTGTAGCCACTGCCGTATCATTAGAGGCTCAAAAATGACGTAGTCAGACATAGGAATTTGAAGAAAATCAACGTAGGCGATGAATATTATCCGCTCTTCCATTAAGCGATATCTGCATTTTTTCAGAGTTTCCTACCAGCCGTCATTATATGCAGATGTTTTGCTTCGCTTTGCAGGATAAAGCTTAAAAACCTGAATAAGGCAATTTCGCAGCACCATTAAACACAGCACAGAGCGAAGCTCTATACAGCTTTGAAATGCATAATGTTTTAGAATATTACCTATGGTCACAATTCTCCTTGACTTTAAGCAAACACCTTGGGTTGGATCTACTCACTCTGGAAGCAGGCGCGTGAGGCTTCAGAAGATGACAGACAAAATCACTGCGATGTTTATAATTTTTTGTGAGCAGTATGTAAACGACGAATGGATGTAGCAGAGCAAGCAGTCCCATGGCGAAGAGGAGGCGCCCCCATGCCTGGCGATTATCAGTTGCAGGCAAGGTTCAACGTTCTCGTGAACTGCAGGCTTTGGTGCTCCTGTCGTGCGCGGAACAAATCCATCACACTTGAAAACAAGACGATCATGCTCGAAATACACATTAGCCACAGTGAACACATGGTAAAAGAACAGGATAAATTAACGCATGGCGCTACTGCGCGTTTATTTCACTTTCTCTTTTTAGCAATAGTTCTCGGTTGATATGCCTCTACGCCTCTGATTTGAAGTCAGTTGTGTGACTCTCCGCAACAATGTTGGCAGCATCAAAAGGTGGTGGTGTGTGCGTATGCTGTTGGGATCAAGGTGACTTGCCGGACCTAGTATCTTGCTGCTTTACGATCCTGTTTTCCTGATGGCGTCCGTAGATGAAGAGCGCCTCGGAGCGATGGCGCTGCACGGCAAACATGCCGCCACATCATCAGAAGGCAGGCCCGCACGGCACCATGTCACCTGACAGCAGTAGCCCTGGGCCCAGCGTCATGATGGCGAGTGCCACCAGCTGCTCATTCGAAGTCGGTTCCCGCTCAATATTGTCGCGGCACGTCGAGAAGGTCACGAAGAGAAGGCATCACGTTGTGTTCGAGAACAGGCGCAACCATCGTTGGAAGAGGTGCAGAAACTGGATGGGGGTACTGGCCATAGTAGTAGGGCACCGTCAGCACCATTGGAGGATGTAGTCTTGTCTCTTGAGGAAACGTTGATATCAAGGCGAACTGGTTCCGGAGGCATCCTCGGGTGGTGGTGCCTCGAAAACATCCCGATGCTGTTCCACCTAGCGTGGCGATCGACTGTGGCACTCGCAGATCGCTGAAGACCGATGTGTGAGACAGCAGCACTGCACGTCTTCTCCTCTGGCGTACCTTATTCGATGGCCTCGGCCTCGGGATTGAACATTTAGAACGACGGCTTACTGAACACGCTTGGGGCAGCCCTCATGAGCGTGCGTTACCTGCCCCCGTGTGCCGTATAAGCTTGTGGTTGTTACCTGTCAAATACGTTGCTCCTATCCACTATAGGCGATTGGCCATGAATCGGGTGAGCTAAGGAAATAAGTAGTCGAGTCTATAAACAAAGACCATTGAAAAAAAATTATAGTTAGAAAGAGTGATATCAAATGGAAATTGAGGAATATAGCAAGAAAATTTCCCTGATTGAATTATATAGCTCACAAAAGCTGCACCAAAATGCCTATGGTAAGGCACCAGAGAAAAGGTTCCCAAAGATATAATATCGGGAATGGTTATATTTATTCCAACACCATAAAATTGACCTTCTAAAGAGTGTTTTCTTAATGATGAAAAACAACGACATGACAGGAAGATGTGTTCTACTGGGTCATCCTCACCGCAGTAACAGCACCAAGAGGAGGACGCCAGACCACGTCGAAGCAGATAATAGTTTAATGTAGCTATTCGACATCAGAATTTGGGAAACAGGACTTCACCTTTTCCAGTATGGCAGAAGTTTCTGCTCCAAGAAAATCGGAGGTGTCGGCAACCAGTTAAGTTTGTTTATAATAGAGTCCAAGAGTTTTGCATGACTGCACGTCTCCTGAACCTAGCAGCAGTTATGAAAGCTGATAGAGGAAGGAGCCTGAGAATTACAACACCAAGAGCCGCTCTCGCAAAGCTGTCTGCTAATTCATTCACAACAAATCCTTTGTGACCAGGCACCCATACCAATCTAATTAGTGTTAACTGAGAGGGTATTAGACGATGAAATGTACATATGTGAGCCACTATTTAAAGTGAGAGCGGGACATACGGATAAAGAGTCCGTTATTATATCTGCTTCCGAGATTTATGAGTTCACTTTTGGTATAGAGTCAATGCAACCGCCAGAAATTCAGCTAACAATACCGGTATGTAGTGAGGAAGTCCTAAAGGTGCTACAATACGAGGAGGCTGAAGGCGCTCCGCGACAACTAAATGTTCAGCTTTAACTCTTTTAGTATGTTGTTGGGTGTTCGTTTGAATATATCCAGTGTAACCAATCGCGCTCGTGGGTACGAGCCATGCTGGGAGGCAACAGCAACGACAACTGCCCAAGGAAGTCTTATCTGGTGTCAATAAACATGGCATATAACCGCGAAGGGCATTGACCATGTAATGTAATATTGAATGAATATGAGTTCGGAAGATGTACAAGGCAAAAAATAGTGGTAAGAAAGGAAGATAGAAGGCTGAAGTGTAAAAATATTGTCTAAATCTAGCCTGAAGTTCCTACCTGAGGAAAGAAAAAGTTCGGTTACGTTCCAACAAATAGGTGACTAGTGTAATCGGTCGAGGGAAATAGAATTATGTGCTTTGAAGGCGGCGTAAATTAAAATTTAGCAACGAACAGAGCAGAAAAATGAGGAGTCAAAGTAAGCAAGGCATTTAAGGAAAAACAACGTTGTGTGCCCATTCTGTCAAAGTGACACAGGCGTTCTTTGACAATTACCAGTGGCCTGTTGTGCTTAGGTGTTTGAACTACTTAGTGAGCCGCTTAGAAACTATGAATTCCCGTATAAAAGTGGACGCCGAGAAGGCGAAGAGGTGCCCTGAAAGCAGGCGATGAGCAGCAGGGCGTTACAAGAGCAAGCCACCTGTCAACTGTGCGCTTGCATCAGCCTTTTGTGCGGTAAAACAACTAACATGTGCCGGAAGGAGAGGTTTGCGCTTAATAATAATGGACAGGCAGACATGTTGCGTTGAACACATACTAAAGAAGCGGACAACTTAACGCAGTGCGCTGGTGCGCGTTTATTTCGCCTTGATGGGTGTGCAATATTTGATGAATGATATGGCGGCACGCCTATGAATAGCAGTCACCTCCGTGACTTGCCGCAACGCCATTCGGTGGCGTCAAAGGGCGGCTATACGTGCACCTGCCGCCA
Organism: Dermacentor andersoni; assembly: GCF_023375885.2. Classification (NCBI taxonomy): domain Eukaryota; kingdom Metazoa; phylum Arthropoda; class Arachnida; order Ixodida; family Ixodidae; genus Dermacentor; species Dermacentor andersoni. The sequence continues at coordinate 98,668,085 of NC_092818.1, read as the reverse complement.
GAACTGAGATGACGGGCCGGAGGCTAGAGAGGGCCGCTGCGTCATCCCGCCTTCCAGACGACGTCCGCAGCAGAAGTCGGCCTCGGGCCGGTCACGCAGCACGCAGACACCGCTGACGCGTTACCAGAAGGCACGCCAAGACAGCGCCGTGTCATCTGACAGCGTTGGCTGCGCGACCAGCGGTGGGACAGTGAGTGCCGCGAGCTGCTCGTCCGAAGCCGCTTCTCGATCGATGTTGCGGCACGACGAGATCTTGGAAGGCGTCACGCCGTGTTCGAGAACAGGCGCAATCGTCGTTGGAAGAGCCGTAGGAATCGACTGAGAGTACTGGCCATGGCAGGACTGCACCGCGAGCTCCTTTGTAGGCTGTAGCCCTGTTGCCCGAGGCCCCATTCGCAGAAGGGCGAGTTGGTCCTGAAGGTGTGCTCGAGGTCTGGTGCGTTGAAAGCCACGCTCCACAGCTCTATCTCGCGTGGCGATCCACTCGGGCGCTCGGGGATCGATGAAAACCTTGGCGTGACGTGGAACCACGGTGTGCCTTCTCATCTGGCCTCTCTCTTCGAGGGCATCGGAATCCACAATTCGGAACGATGGCTCGCTGAACTTGCTCGCGGCAGACCTCGTGAGTGCGCGCCACCAGCGCTCGTGTAGATGTAGATGTAGATGTGGATGCTTGTGATGTACTGGCACGTACCTACTCTGGGGTATTGGCCAAGAATCGGGTAGGTTATAGTGAAGTGTAAAATAAGTCAAAATCATATAATATGAAAAGTATATTCGAAAGATAGAGATTGTAAAGCATGCAGGATTTTATCAAACTGACAATTCTACCATGACCATACAGTAAATAAAAGTCAAGTTCAATATTGGTGAAAGAAAGAGAGGCTAAAAATTTTTGTCTTCAGAGTGTAAATCTCACTGATCCTAAAATAAATTTTTGATGGCAGCGCTACACTTCTCTAAGCTGTGCCCAAGTGTAGAGGCATCGAAAGAAAGCTCATCTTGAACAGTTAAATCACCCCAAGAAAGCGGAGCAGTGTTTCTTTGGTTTGTTTTCTTAAGCTAATAAATGATCGACAAGAAATAAAAAAAAAATGGTTTATGGTTTTATCTTCCCTACACACATGACAAATCGGTGATGGAGCGAGACCAGTGCAGCATAAATAAAAATTTAAGGAAGGTGTGCGACAGTGTAACTTACTAATTTTTACTTCAGTGTTTCTAGATTGGGAAATGGCGCTTTTGCAGGGGTACAATAAGCGTTTAAAATCCGAGGAATTTGTTGTAGATGGCACAGAGAATTGTCGCGTCATCATTTGCCTCCGAAATCTTGCAGCTATGATCAAAACTGATCTAGGGAGAATTTGAATCGTTGGGCCAGCTAGCAACGCCTTCGGCAATGAATCAGTCGTTTCATTTAGAACTAGGTCTGTATTCTCAGGTACCCAGACTTAATGGATATTAGTTAAGTGTTTAGGTACTAAGAATTTTAACAGTCGCGGAATCCGAGATTGATTAGGTGCTGTGAGTGAAGTACGCAAGTACAAATTGAGTAACAATGTTTACATAATCTATTGCTGGCTTAATTTACGAATTTACTACTGCTAAAACTTCTGCAAGAAATGTTGGTACGAAGTCTGGAAGCCGCGCGGAAAATGATCAATCAAGAATGGGGCGGAATATACCAATACCACATTTTTCTTGGTTCTGCGTGGCATCAGTCGCCATGACTACATTTGTTTGTGACTTTATTAAACAATCCTGCAAAATAGCACTTAACATTCGGTAAGGTAGGTGTTTCGCGTTGCTTGGAAAAATATCTTCCATTATATGTTAAAATCCCGAAAGGAAATTCTTTACGGGTTGCAGGAGTGCATCATTGCTACAGGGGGACTGAAATCCTAAAGATCTTTTTCATTATTACTAACATTTTATTTCCATTTCTTACAATGCAGCAGCCTCATTCTTTAGTATCTATAACTGATATTATTACATATATGTAACACAGTTGATTAATTCAGCACAAAATAAAGCATCCTATTAACAACAACAACAACGACGACGACTGATCTGTTTTAGGCTGGCGAAAAAGCGTTATGGTTGGTACTCCGCAGGGATCCGTACTCTCGCCTATGTTATTCAATCTGGCGATGTCAAAGTTGGCTAATAGACTGGACACTGTCCAGGATATAGGCTATTCTATCTACGCGGATGACATTACTATATGGAGTGTCGGTGGTAGTGATGGAGAGCTTGAGGCTAGGCTGCAGAAGGTGGTAACGCTTACGGAGGAGTATCTGGGTCTCATGGGGCTCAAGTGCTCCACTAAAAAGTCGGAGTTGTTGATCTTCAAATCTAAGAAGCTAGGTCGTAGGCCGGGGGTTAGGTACCGGAAGTTCAGCCTTGCATTAGAATTCATACTAGGGAAGGGTCGGTGATACCCAAAGTTGAAGCAATCAGGGTCCTGGGTTTTGTACTTGAAGCAAACGGATCGAACATTAGAACCATTCAGCGTATTACCAAGAAGACGGAGGAGGCCATAAGACTTATAAGAAGGATCTCTAATAGGCATAGGGGTTTAGGAGAAGAAGGTGCGATGCGCTTAGTTCACGCATTTATTATGTGTCATTTCTCGTATGTGGCAGCTATGCTAAATTGGAATAGGGGGGAGAAAAATAAATTGGGGAAGCATTAATCAGAAAAGCCATCAAGGTTGCGCTTGGTCTGCCTATGACTACGTCAAACGATATGTTGTTACAACTGGGTTTGCATAATACTTCAGATGAAATTGCTGAGGCTCAACGTACCGCACAGAGGGAGCGGTTGCTAGGTACACCAGCGGGTAGGTATATTTTAGAGTCAGTTGAAGAATCGGAGGCTGTGTCGCACGATAGGGCGCCCCTACACGAGTTGAACGTGAACCTTAGGGCAAATATCATGGTTGGTCCGTTTCCGCGGAATGTGCACCCCGTGCGCAATGTAGGGAGGCGGGTCGCGAGAGCTAGGGCTTTGTTGCGAGAGGCAAAGGATCAGGAGGAACAGTCTGCGTTTGTTGATGCCGCATGGATTAATGGTAAAAATGCTTATTCGGTGGTGGTGGTAGATGGCAAAGGGAGCGTTAGAAATGCTGCTTCCATTTATACCAAAGATCCGGGGGTTGCTGAACAGGTGGCTATTGCTCTAGCACTAATTGATTCAAGAAGAGTTTTGGTGTTTAGCGACTCGCGATCTGCGATTACAGCCTTCTCGAGAGGACTTGTTGCGAAACCGGCTAACAGACTGCTACAGAGTAGGGATATCACTTCGTATACAGTTACTTGGTTCCCGGCGCACATGGGGACAGTAGAGGGAGCCCCGCGTAACCTCAACGAGGTGGCGCACAGGGAGGCACGAGGATTAGTGTGCCGTGTACTCCCTGAAGGGGCTGGATCTCCCGCTCCTGAGTATAGGGACCAACTGTTAACCTACAACGAAATCACCAAGCACTATTGCTTAGGGCGCAGGGCATTCCCGCTGCCACATCCTAAATTAATTAGGCCGCAGGCGGTTACATTAAGGCTTCTGCAGACACGAACGTACCCTAATCCGGTCATCATAAATAAAATTAATCCGGACAGCGGGGTTTCAGTCTATTGTAGTAAGTGTGGGGGTTTGCTCGATTTACAACACATGCTGTGGCGCTGCTTGGCGTTGGCCGGTGATGGTTCTCGAGGTGAACAGTGGTGGCAGCGGATGCTGCACAGTGAAGTGCTGGCGGACCAACTCAGGGCTGTCCAGAGGGCCCGTGTGATGGCAGAGGGGCTCGGCCTCTCTGTACTGACGTGGGAGCGGCCCGCATCAGTCCCAGACTGATCCCTCAGGACCTAAATAAAGTTCTTGATACCATACCATATGATTGTGCAGCACTTCCCCCCCCCTCCCCCCATCGCAAGATCAATCTCGTGCGATGTTTACATTTATGTAGTATACCGTTCATAAGGTGCGGAAGGGCAAACACCAGATGAGGCGAATACTCAGTTAGAGGCGTCTGCGTAGCGATATCCTGAGGACGAAGGCGACGTGTGATGCTTGTCGTAAGAAGAATGGTGACGACAGGCGTGTGGCAGCAGGGCAGTGCGACGTACTTATTTAAATATACGGTGTGACCATTTTTAGGATTTCCGGAATTCCTGAAAATCGTTTGTTGCAGATAACGTATTTCTAGTCATTGAGCTGGATTATTCAGAGAGGCGAACATTGCTTACACGAGCAATCGGTACACATATTACACTAATTTTAAAAAATGCGCTAATTAGCGTCCAAATTATTTACTTTACGGTAAATATTGAAATTTTAGGAGTGTAGCCGGTGAGCCGGCACTTCGAACAAATTTCGAGAATGGCACCAGTTTGCAGATAAGCGCCATCAAACTAGCCGTAAAATTGTACTGTTGTTCTGGTTACTTTTTAAGGAACAATCTCTTTTACGCATGGAAGCCAAAAGTAACCTGAATTCCCTTGTAGTTCGTCATACATTTTGGAAAGGTAAAACTCGAAACTGGTGTGATCCTGGAGATTCATTTCATGTAGATATTTCTTGCGAAGTTACCGGCTACAGTTCGGTAATTGCAATATGTACGGCACAGTAAATAAGTAAGAACTTAATTAACGATTTTTTCTTTATTCAGTTATGTGTCTAGACTTATCGTTCTTGTAATGTCTGTCTTTTCGAATATTCCCCAAGGACAGCAATTTTGCTATCTGCCACCGGTGACTTCTGAATATTCCCGGAAATTTCGAAATGATCCACCCCACATATGACGATATTATACCTGCTGTGCATTCTATAGGTCTTAGGGATTCTGTAGCTACTGCCACATTATTACTAGCTCAAGAATGAAGTAGTCCAAACATAAGAAGTTTAAGAAAATCAACGAAAGCGATGAATATTATGCGCACTCCCATTAGTTTTTTTTTTTTAGAGTTTTAGTGTTTTTAGAGTTTTGTTTTTTAGAGTTTCTTATGAGCCGTCATATGCATATGTATTGCTTCGCTTTTCAGGATAAAGATTAAAAGCCTCATTAAGGCGATTCTGCAGCACCGTTCAATGCAGCACCGAGTGAAGATCTATACAGCTTTGAAATGAATAGCGGTTTAGAATACTAGCTATATTAATAACTTTCCTTGATTCGACACACTCACTTTGGGCTGGCATTGGGATTACTCACTATGGAAGCAGTGTGTCTTCAGAAGATGACAGAGAAAATTAATCGCAGTGACGCTTGTAAATTTTCGTGAACATTATATTAGGGACGAATGCACGTAGCCGAGCAAGCAGTCCCATGGCGAAAAGGAGGCGCCCCCAAACCTGGTGATTATCAGCTGAAGCCAAATCGACGTTCTCATGAACTGCAGGCTTCGATGCGCCTCTTTTTTTTGCGTGCGAGGAATTCGGCACACGTGAGGAAGAGAGGCTCATGTTCTAAATGAATGCGCATTAATCCACAGTGGACGCATCGTAAAGACACAGTACCAATTAACGCAAAGCGATAGTGCGCGCTTATTTCACCCTGTTGGGTGCACTATAGTTCATGGATGATATGGCTCTACGCCTATTCTTTGCAGTCACTTGCGTGACTGACCGAAACAGCGCTGGCAGCGTCAAAATGCGACGGTGCCGGCATCTGCTGCCGGGATCAAGGGGACCTGTCAGAGACGGGAGGTTGCTGCGTCACGATCCCGCTTTCCAGATGGCGTCCGCATGTGAAGAGCGCCTCGGAGCGGTCACGCAGCACGCAGACATGCCGCCACGCGATCAGAAGGCAGGCCCGGACGGCGCCGTGTCACCTGACTGTAGTAGCTGTGGGCCCAGCGGTTGGATGGCGAACGCCGCCAGCCGCTCGTCCCAGGTCGGTTCCCGCTCAATCTTATCGCGGCACGCCGAGAACTTCGAAGGCATCACGCTGTGTTCGAGAACGGGCGCAACCATTATTGGAAGAGCTGTAGGAACCGAGTGGGAGTACTGGCCATGCCAGCAGCGGGCCGTCAGCATCACTGGAGGATGTGGGTCCGTTGGGAGAGCCGGCGTTGGCAAAAGGGTGAGCTGGCCGCGAAGGTTTGCCCTGGTTGCGGTGCCTCGAAAACAGCTCGAAGCAGTTGTACCTAGCGCGGCCATCCACTCGGGCACTCCTAGCTCGCTGAAGACCGAGGTGTGAGGTGGCAGCACCCCGCGTCTTCCCCTCTGGCGTACTTTGTCGACGGCTTCCGGATCCACGTTTAGGAACGACAGCTTGCTCAGCTGGTTTGCAGCCATCCTCTTTAGCCCGCGCGACCTGCTCTCGTGTATGGCGGGTGATACAGTAAAAAGAGGATGAAGGCACTGCGCGAGACATGCGCGAACAAGGCTTTTTGATATTGATTCCTTAAACATGGTACATATACTCAAGGGGCATTGGCCACGTAATGCAAAACTGAATGAAGAAGAGTTGGCTAAATGTAAACACAAGAAAACATGTTAAGAAAACAAGAAAAGTTAGAAAGTTGTGTAGAAAAGCTGTAACGTAGCAGCACTTTGCGTTTATTCGCGGTCTTTTTTCACGCTCAGAAAGCCAATTTTGTGTAGCACGTATCGAGAAAGAGAAAACGGTATCAGGAGTTTTCGTATCAGGCGCGCTCGTGACATGGCGTCGCAGCCAATTGGAATCTAGGTGCCGCCTCGCTGCTAGACGCCACCGACTTTTTCACTCAATTGGCCATTTGGCGCTTTTGCATCAATAACGGTTACTAGCAGGAAAGAACGAGCACACACTTGCCACAATGGCAGGCTTAAACCTCCAAGCTCATGAACGAAGCAGAGAACACATAATGAATGAAGGGCTGCTTTCCCATTCCATCAAAATTCACATCTTAGATAGGCCAAATTATCAACAAACATTCTAGGCACGGCATCAATGTTTCCGCACGCATAAGCTCCAGCACATGTTTTAGTCACTAAAGCTTTCGTACTTAGTCTTAGTACTTCGTTACATGCCGAAAAGCTCTTCTTGGCACTTGAAATGCCCCATTACAAGTTTGAAGTGAAATGCCAGTTGACTCAAACATAATACCAAGAAGTTTCACTCTGTCAACAAACAGGACTCCTCCTGAGAGCATCACAGAAAGCACCAAATGGTACAGCTAAAATTTTTTATGAGAAGTTTACAGCGCGTCCATGCTCGTAGAATGCTTCGCACGATATTCGGGCAACGTGCCCACGAATAAAAAAAGAAAAGGGTCCGCTTACTGTTAACGGAACTATTTGACAGATTGAGTAGATCAGAGTATCCTGGAAGCAACGCGATCTGACTGGAAGGTTCTCGCACTATTAGAAGTGTGATCTAAAACCTAGAGCGAGCAATGCCCCGCCTTTGATGCAAAGCAATGGGCTCATGGTTAAGCATGCAGATTTACAAACTTTTCTACGGGGCAGAAAACCTGTAATTCAATTTGGGCAGAAGTCATGTTCGATGAATATACAAGCCAAGGTTCTTTTCTTTTCACTGGCTGATATTTTTAGAGGGCACTATCTTCGGGATATGGCCAGGAGAACAACATGATAAACACCAGAAACTGAGTTGACTCGGGCGCACAGAGACTAAATAAAAAAAATTAGTTTCGCTTAGCTTCTACGGATCCTGGAAAAAAGAGCGTAGTATATAGACTGGCGCCAGTCGGATCATGAGTATTCTTTGCACTAATCATTGTTTTCTGCTTACTGTGAATACAGTGTATGTGATTGACAAACTTATTATTATTAATTGACAATGATATTATTGAGAATGAGGAATGCTGAATGGATAGCTTCACCTAGACAATAAATATATCGCCAAATGTGCCAATGTTTACATTGCTTTGCAAGCACTTTGACACCTGAAAATTCTGTAGACTGCAGTGATATCCGTGGAGTCGTTTTCCAACAGGGTGTGAAATGGACGCAAGTGTCACGTACCTCTACATTATTGCTTATTCTTTGATCAGGTAACGTTAACAGCTCACGGAATGTGATTATTTAACCCTTTATCAGTTACAGGAACATCGGCACTTACACGCAGAGGTTGTAAACAAGCAAAACTCACTCGTACTCACACTAATAGAAATGAGGTCCAGCCGCACTCCCTCGCCACGGTGGCTCAGTGGCTTAGCAAATGTGCTGATGAACACAAGGTTGCCGCTTCGGTTACCGGCCGCGTCGGTTGCATTCCGAAGGGGGCGGGGTGCAAAAACACTTTTTTTTTCTGTGCTTTGGGTGCGCAGTAAAGATACCCTGGTTGTAAAAAATAAATCCAGAGTATCCCACTATTATGGCGTGCCTCATAATCAGATCGTAGTTTTGGCACACAATTTATTTTAATTCCATCCACCTAGCAGCCACCACGACACGCATGGGCAAAGCACAAGTAATTGTCATTACAGACTCGCAAGAGGCATGTAGGCATTACGAGAAGGGCAGGACGCCCAAGGCCCGCTCTCGACCTACTGAAGAAACAAGAACACACGCCTTACCGGACATCCTATCGTCTAGGCGTCGTAGAACGCGTCCCTGGCGGGTAATCCGGCGGCTCACGTTGTTGCCAGAGATCACGTTCTCGTGGCTATACCGTCGAATTTGCTCCTACCGGCTGAGCCCGGACGAAGGAGTACAGAACAAACACACGGAAATGCTCGTCCATCAGAGGAACGCACGAAGACTCTACCCACCTCCTCGCCGTAAGCTCACGAGGGTTTCGTAAATGTAACACCCGGAAATCCCAGCCAGGAGACTCCAAACAGGCACATTTCCGGACTCAACACTCCTACACGCCACGTGCCCGACAACGGATCACTGTAACTGCATTTTTGAGACGTGTCCAAAACAACCATATACCGCGTGGTGAGGAAGTGTGGGTGCACTCAAAAACTAAATATTACGGTACCAACCGGTCGACTTAGGTCCGTATGGTGATCTGCTGACGTGCGCTGACCTACCGGACAAGCAACGCCTGGTGGACAGGGCTAAGCTGACAGCGCAGGTGCACGATTTCCTCGACTAGGGAGGTTGCTCATCTCGGGCGAAGATTAGTTGGCTCAAATTATTCAATTATGTTTATTCTCTCTCTTCATCTCCCAGCAAGACTCACTCAGACTCCTACTTAGCGTCGCTTTCAGAACTCGCTTCTATACATCAGTATTTATTTCTCAATTCAAAGCTTGCCCAAAACGATTGTCAGTGCGATATAACAGATGTAATTTCTGACCACAAAGGATTGCAAGTTTACTTTCCCTCTTCGTTGATCAATATGCTCCTCACCAGAGTGACTCCGTGCATGCCGAGGAGAGACCTACAACAAATATTTTAGCCTCTGAATTTGGTTTCTTTCAGACGCTTGGTGTTCATGAATAAACTGATGCACTGGTCGACGCCTTCGAGCGCAATGGAAAACTGCGTTCATCGGTTCATTTCATTAAAGACTAAAAAGTCAAATCCCAAGAGTCTCTCGATAAACCACGATATACTACAATCGGCAGAACGTGTTCATTGTTTGTGACTGCAGAAAACTCCAACAATCCAGATAACACTGTTCGATTTAACACTGCTCAAAAGGAGCGGTGTATATAAATTTAGGGCATATAAGCACTCCTATATACTTTCCTATTCGACTACCAGAATTATACAGACTCACTCACGTAAGTTCTTGAGTTCTATCACACAATCGAATGCCACTATAGCATATTTTACCTCAGATGGTACAACCATTTCTGATCCCATTAAGATAGCTAAGCAGTCAACGTTTCTTTCAATCCATGTTTGTACACGATGCCAACTCGATGGCGAATTGGCGATGTTGTATTAAGTGAAAACTGCATCCTGAGTCTGATACTAAACTAAGACACCAGATAATTGCTCAGGCAACGAAAATATTACAAAGTTTCGTGCTTCGTTACAGAGCTGTTATTAAAGTTCCCTGGCTCTAATATTGAACAAATAATTGAAGTGAGGCGTTGTACCCCAGTCCTGGTTGTTGGCTATCCTATGAATTTTGTCAAAAAGAAGTTTTACCTATGTATGTGACTATATCACTTAGTTTTAATTCTAGTAAATTACCATGCAGAGTTGCGGACTGGAGCCCTCCATCCCATTCCAACTTCATTCCAGAGAGCGGATATCCTCGTAATTCCACTTCCTTTACCTTCTCGGTATGGTGAGCGTTGGCCCATGCCATTCCTCCAATTCCAGTACGTGAAAAGCTCTTTCAAGAACTGTTTACCACTTGCGCTTTCGTGCCTAGTGACATGAAACAGCAGACATATTTTTGAGTCTTAACAACCAAACAAATGATGTTACGTATTGCTTTTTTTTCGCACAAGGACAAACGCGCTTTGTGACTTCGTATGCCTCCCCGACTTTGTTGCCTGTAATCTTTCTAATTATTATTAATTCGTGTAAACCAAAGTACAAAATAATCTGGCCCCATGCCGCTCATAGTGGGTGAGCGCCATTATCTCAGAAAAAAAGATGAGGCAAACAAAAATAAGATTTTGGTTATCAATGCGAGTGCAGCTGTCGTGGAAAATGAATTCAGAGCTGACGGAATCACTGAAGTCTGCTGCCTTTCCTCTTTTTCACATTTACTGTGGTATTAACGCACACCATTTTCCAGCACACCTGTCTGACCGCTTGTCATTGCGCCGTTTGGATACTCGACAGTGGGCGAAATAACATGGAGCGCTTTCGAAATCCTCAAGGGCTCGTGCAGGGTGCCATCGCTTGCGACGTGGCCGTTTTTCGCCTGTATCCCTTTATTGTAGGTCAAGCACGCTCAGGATAAAATGAATAATTCTTGGTAAGTTAACTCCTTAAATAAATGTTCCGGTGTTCACTAGGACTAAGAAGTGATAACTAACTTATCTCCTTAACAAAAAGTTAAAGGATTGATCACTATTAAACGTTTCTGTCTTTAACAGCATTTCATAAGTGTAGCAAGGAAATGTTTCCGGGTCATTAGAAGCGCAGACCGAGAAAAATATAATGTTATTTATAGTTACCGTGGCAGATTAGTCTCCTATAGGCAGATACTAAAATAGTCGTAATGGCTAAAAATTTAGAAATGTAGTAAATTGAGGAAGTCTAGTTCTGTCTACTTGACAATTTACTGGTTTTGTAGTCTATCTTAAAATCAACCTTAAGTGCTGCGGCACTATGTTCCCATTCCATTCCAACTCTATTTCCAAAATTTCGGGCTCCAATTACATTCTCATTCCATCTACCAAACTGGAGCCATCATTCCATTCACATCCTACTCCAGGTGTATGAAAATGCGGAATGATTCAGGAATCGTTCCGCATTTTCCGCATTCCGCGCTTTTTCAAGGAATCATCCAAGCCCCGAAGTTGCCACTTCTCAACTCTGCAAGATACTAGAGTACATTATACGTAAATGTCGAATTGGCGGCGTTGTTCCAATATTGATGCGGTGGTGTACGCGGGAGTGCCGTTGTGAGGGTGGACGCTCTTCTGCAATGTCCAACAGTGAGGCATAGCGGGAAAAAAACTCTTGGAGTGCTTGCTGGTCGGAAGAAGGGGGGGGGGGGATTTGTTACCCATCTTCCTAAACTTTGAAGAGTGGTCACTGAGTAGCGAGATTGCGTCCGTAGAAGTAGCAACCACACGAAGGCACATGCAGACAAGTGTTTTTCTGAGCGCGAAAGAAACCGCAAATACACGCAAAGTGCCTCGAGCGACCAGTTGCGCGGCATTTGGCGTGCATTTGCTGGCTTCTTTCACGCTCAGAGAAGCAATTTCAAGTAGCACGTATTGAGGAACAGAGACCTGTATCGGGAATTTTTCATGTCACTCTACAATTTTCGTATTCACACTTTTCATCCAGTTATAATATTTGAGAAGTTCAGTAATTATTTAACACTAATTATCTAATTAGGCGGAATGAAAAAAGAAACACAGTTTGAGTATCTCCAGACGACGGCAAACAGCATTACCTTTGTTCTGCCCAGCTACGTGGCATTTGCATATTTTTAAGCTCTGGCTAAAGTTAGCTGGGACACCCTGCATGTGTTGCTTGTTCTGCCTACTGCTTGAGCGCCGTGTTTGCTCGGTGGCTTTGGTGTTGCGCTCCTGCGCACGAGGTAGCGGGATGGAATCTCGGCGACGGCTGCCGCATTTTGATCGGTGCGAAAACAGACGTGTGCTTAGATTTAGGTGCTCGTTAAAGAACGCCGGGTAGTCCAAGTTATTCCGGAGTCTCCCACTACGGCGGGCCTCACAACCAAATTGCGGTATTGCGACGCACAACCCCATAATTCTTTTAAGCCTGCTTGAACTCATCTAAAGCCTGTAGAAATAAGTAAATGAATAAACAAGAAGTGTAACGTAGTGCCACAAATAGCCTTCTTGCGAAGCATGATAAACGCATTCTTGGATAGCAGTCGAGGTTGGGTCTTCATAACTTTCCGTTTTTTTTAACTACTGACTTCCACTCAACGCTTCAAACGAAACAACATTTCCCGGTTGCAGTATAATAAATCTGTAAGCTACAGTTGTTTGAATACTGATTAGGCCTCTGAAAATGCAATTTCGAAAAACCTATTCAAAGTTGACCATACAACTTAATGATGGGTGTCGTACAACCGCGTGTTGCACATAAGTAGGCGCGAAGTATCATCGCTTCGCATCGCTCTCTATGCAGCGGTACAGCGAGCTTTCACTAGTACTCCGCAATCTGAATTATACAGTCTTTTGTCAGCGCCGGACATGTAAGCTGTGGAGAATAACACGCCACTTTTTCCTTTTTGTTCGTGTTGCCTACTGAACGGCATGGAAACCTGCGCATCGAGAGAGCTGAAAAGGAAACTGTGCCGGGCGTCACAAAGAAGAGCTAAACGGGAAGCTTTCCAGGTTTCCCGTAGAAATAGCCGAGGTATTAAAAGAAGGGTCGGTTTGCACTCTCCTAGGGTGCCTAAAGTGTAGACGTTGGGCGTTCGTATTTTCCCACTTCATCAAAATTTTACATCCGAAACCAATGTTTTGCAAGTGCATTCGCGATGTGTGGACTTCACCATGGGACCGTGTAGGTAAGAACGCACAGAAACCCCGTTGACTTAGTCTCGCTGTAAGATTTTATGTAAATCTGGGCCTATGCCGGGCAACTGGTTCTGCTTAAGCGGTCTGCATTATTTGTGCGCGTGTGTGTGCTTTGACGTCACCCGCAAGCTGCGTTATACAGTGTGCGAAAGTGAAACCAGTTTAAGAAAAAAAATAAAACGGTGGTATTCTGCGGGCGAACTCGTTTCCTTGCTAGCTTTCTGCTCGATGGCGTCAAACAAGCTAAACGCACTCGCTGGCTTTTCCGTTAAACTGGAGATGGTAACACGCCACGCACATCGCCGCAAAGTAAGAAAGTTGACCGATAAGCACGAAAATAATGCAAGCTTCTTCGCGAAAACGGGAGAGGAGGCGTCGTATACACTCCTGGATGGAAGTAAGAGAAGGGACGGGAAGGAGGACGAAGGCAACGAAACGCGCTTACGCGCACGTGCTTCGGGCAAATGGAGGCACCAGTGAAGTCCGCAAATCCTGAAAAACAAAAATTACTTCATTTCCGAGCGAAGAAGGACGTTCGGGTTCCTTTAACCGAGCGCGCCTTGAGGTCGCGTAATCCCTTTCGCGGAGCCGGTGTCTGACGCGACCCGAACAACTGAGCGTGCAACGGCAGCGCGCTCGCATAAATAACGTGCGACCCACCTTCCCGGCAGCGGTGAATAGATTTCAAGCGGATCAAGTCGGCTTTGGCCAGAACGGCCACTGCTCAGGGTGGGCGGGTGGATCAGGCTCGGAGGAATGGCGTGCGTGTGCGTGTACGCAGTGAGGGGTTTCTCAAGAGGAAAGAATTCTGGTCCCTGCGCGCGCTCTCCCTAGCATCAGGGTCCACCTCCTTCTACGACCGCCTCAAAAGGGATAAAATGGACAGCTTCAGAATACAGCACCGCATTCTGCCTGGTCAGCGCGTGCGACGAGTGAAGTCGGCCTACACGCTCCATCGCGCCCAGCGTCGTAACCCGGCGCGGCAGTTGGCGACGTCGACCGAGTCTCTCCACGTGAGTGCCGTATACGTTTTCACTTCGTTGGAGTTGCGACGTATAGTCCTGCTGCGCATAAATTACCAAAATTTTGAGAACGCTGCAGTTGCAGCGTGATATATACTCTTCTGTGTGTATTACTCGAAAAAAAGAAAAGTTCGTTTGAAAGGAATAACTGATAAAGAGACGGCGTGGCTGAAAGGGCCAGGGCTTTTAGTTGTAACCTGTCACGGCTTTCTCACCATTCTCATCTAACTTCGCCCGCACGTATTTGCTTAGGTGGTTGGATGTTTACCGTGGGTGTCCTCTACGTTTATTTCTGTATTGTTTATACTGCGAATCCTCAGGTATCGTAAAAAGTCAGAAGGTGACGAAGATAGGTTCTCATTGATATGCCGGGTTCCACTCTTTCGGAATGCCTTAAGTATATATAGACCGTGGGTGTTCGTATTGCGCGCCCAAGGTTGGTTTTGGACGCCGTTTAATTTACAGTTTCTCATAACGGCGTCATGCGTCCACTTCCACGTGCGAAGAAATTCTCCAACTGCACACCAAAGAATATTTCGATCTCCAGCCTTTATACGCAAGGCGGCGATATCAGCGCCAGAAGAAATGACATTGTACTCTTCAGCCGGCAGCTGCAATCTTTCTTTACTTACACCCTCGCTCTCCTATAGACGACACTAATTAAAAGGCACTCTCGACGTCTTGAGAAAGGTTCAAACATGCAATTTGACCCTGGCGACGATCAGAAAGGAAAACGCCGAGACGACGCCATCCATTCAGTCTCCTTAGCAAAAAAAGTCACTTATCGGGTGCAAGGCGAGGTGCTGTGAAGCCGGCGGCTGTCTGTCATGACCTTTAGACGACACGCAGCAGACTACGATGAAAGCTAGTTATCTTCGCGTCGGCTCCGTTCTTCCCTTTCTCCGTGTCGGCGAGCGAGACGGGGCCAAATGAAGCAACGCTATAGAGCCCGGG
Source organism: Dermacentor andersoni (assembly GCF_023375885.2). Taxonomy (NCBI): domain Eukaryota; kingdom Metazoa; phylum Arthropoda; class Arachnida; order Ixodida; family Ixodidae; genus Dermacentor; species Dermacentor andersoni. The sequence continues at coordinate 98,653,018 of NC_092818.1, read as the reverse complement.
GCTAGCCGGCCTAACTGACTTAAGCAATCCACTCGTCGCAGAGAGCGGTAATGACACCTTCGTGTTTTGGCCTGCGTCTGGGCCTGCCAAAGGGACGCGGTGGGATGTGCTTTTCGTGGACGCGAACCGTTTAGGATGCAGGAGCGAAAAAGAAAAACCTACGAATTGTGGGGTCACACAGTCTGAGTCGATTGCAAAATGGTGATCATGATTCCGAGACTTTCACAAGACCGTTCCCGTCAGTTCGCAGAAACGCAAGATGAAAAGCCATAGAAAAGAGAACATTGGGTGCCCCTACATTAGGGAACACTTAAAACCTACCCTCAGCGAGCAGCCTTTTTCCCTGTATGGCGTCTCGTTTTCGCTGAAATCTAGAACCCTCATTCTCTATTCTGAACAGTGAAGAGAGAGGGATATGCGTTTGGCCTTGAAAAGTATCGGAAATAGAGAGTAGATTTGCATCCGCACAATAGAGCTCGTAAATTAGGTACGTCTGCTTCAAGTCCATTCGAGTATAGCTATCTGTCTACGTTAAGTTTTAGAGATAAAAGTACCATGCAAAGACACCGTTAATCACCATGACGTTTAGCATCCAAAAGAAGCACAGGGGTTTGGTTGCGATAACAGCAGCATTGGAGCTGATGCATCTGCTAATAGCACCAGGGGGCTTTCTGTGCACATCGTGCTCCTCGGTTGCTTAACTCACTCGTAGGGAAATATATCTTAATAAATAGCCTCAGGAGATCTCGTGTAGCTTCGCAGTGAATATTGCTGGAAACGTACCAAAATAAGGCGCAGTCGTTTAGGCACATTGGAGAAATCACACCGTTGGGAAAGTCAAGAATGAAATGGTCTTAGAAGTGAGAGTCGTGCCCTGGGGAGCGACACACGATGCTTAGGATTACAGAAAATAGGGTATCGCTGCTATATTCTAAGTGCACTCCTAGTGACGATAGGCTTTGAGGTACGTAAGATAGCGAATTGTAGCACTGAGTTGGTTGGTTTGGCTTGCCTCAGAAGTTTCTTCCCAAGCCGTCATAAAAGAGAGGTCGATTGCTGTCAAAAACGGGAACCCAAGTCTGAATACCGGGGCTTTTTGTTTAAAAGCAGCTCATTTGAATTTCAAATTCGAGTCATGTAGTTTTCTGAGGAACACAATGACTTCGTGCTTGGTCGAGATTCTTCAACACACAGCGGTGAAAAAACTCGAGACTGGGTGTAACGAGCCAGCACAAGGCGTAGAGCTCCTGGTGGTGTCACCTGCTGGATGGATTATTTTCTTAGGCCCATATTAATTTACACCGAGAGTAACATCTATTGTGAATATAAGGTAGTAATAAATATAACATTATTACCGCGCAACTTAGAATGTGGGCATGCCAAATGAGAATTGATTGATGTCATGCAATGTGAAGGCTAGTGTTTACGCCTGTTACAGGAGGCTTGATATCAAAATGCCGTATACTCGGCAACAAAAACAAATGTGACACTCATTTTGTAAAGTAGTATATACTGCATAAACTTAGTGCGAAAAGAAGGAAACGAGTTAAGATGCTGACATTCCGGCTATCTTTTAGGCTCCAAGAAAATCACCTCTTCATTTGTATCTTTGAAGAAGCGCCTACTCCAATAAAGTGTAATGAAATGTGAAGACCTCTTCCTTATTAGCCTACTCCATCTCTGAGGGTCCTGCGGCGCCAAGGATCAGTCGAGAAAGCAAGGATAGAGTAGGAACTTTGTAGTAAGACACCTTTTTAATTTGCGCATCAGGATCAGTAACTTATAAACACATAATGCTATATTAGTGTCGCCTCTAAAGTACCAAACGGTTGCTCAACACGATATATGCTAACACGCCGCCGCTTTCTGTCCCATGTAGTTTTGGTTTTCTTGGAGAAGGATACGACAGCGAAAAAATAAAAGAAGTGATACTAATAAAGGGATGCGAAAGTAGACTGTGCGCGACAATAACGCGCTAGATTCATCTTGGACTCAATGCCAATGGTGCCCTGCGATTCTCAGTGTTCGTAAATACCACCGAATCCTCGACAGCAGTCACTTTCGGGTCTCACAAAAAGTGATATAATCGCCGGCGTGTTCATCGCTTGAGATCACAGAAGGTACAACGTTAGCTGATGTCACTATACCCTCAAACCAGGATGTGAGATACAGCGCACATTCTGGTTGCATGTACGCATCTGTCTCCTTGCCTGTCTTTTCTCTTGACTAGGGCGCCTCGCCAGGCATTTCACCAAGTTAACCTCTCCAGTGTGCTTCCAAATCGACTTTCCTGCTCCCTCTCTTTCAGGAGGGCAGCCAGACAATGAGCCGCCTGGAGCGGTACTTGGCGCTGTCGGCGCTGATCCTAGCCAACAGCGCCGACCGCTGCCTCACCGAGGACACCACCGACAACCAGGACCTGTTCGTCGTGAACTCAGACTCAGCCCTAGGACAGTTCTCCGCCAGCGAGAAGGTGACTGCCATGCTGGAAGCTACAAACTGGCGATTCCGCTTCGGCGGAGCCAAGTGTCGTGTGAACTGCGGTTTATTTAATCACTTAATAGTTTAGTTGCTCTTTTTAAACTCACAGGACTGAATTGTAGAGGTGAGAAGCTTACGGCTAGGGAAGTATGTGCCAACGCGATAAATTAGCAGTAACCGCAAATATATGAAATTATAAAATAGGTTAATCTCCCCAACAACGGAATGCACGTACTGCGTTCATGCTTCATGATCTTGTTCACATGAAATCACGTGTCTCCATTCTCTGCATTAGTGGCCCCTGTCTTGTCATAGCCACGCTTCGCACTTGTCATATAGGGCTGCACAGCGTAGAAGTGCTTCAGCTAAGAGGCCGAAGTATTGGGAACGGTGGTCATGACGGCAAAACAATAGGGTAAATTCTTGCTGCAGGTGCAGATTTATAATTTAGTTTGGTTGGTTTAGTGGTCTTTACAAGCTATCCTTAGAGACTTACGGTTTACATCACCTATCACGACTTTTCATTATTTTTCATTGTCATTACTTGATTAACTTAAATTCGTAATAATAGAGCGCATTTGGTTCGTAGAGAAATAAATATTTGGCATTGCTGGCTTGCGTTACATTGTGCTTAATATCACAGAAAATAAAGTGCTAGAAATTGGCAAGAAACATGAGCCTTAATATGCTTTCGAAGGCGCTTTGGGCGTGAATAAAATGTTTCCTGGCCCGTCAGATGCAGTCGTTAGGCTGCCGAGCGTTTCGAAAGCAACAAGAGGGTTGGGGAGCAAGGAAAGTGAGAACTTCCAAAATATAAACAACTCTTCCCACACCATAGGGAACGACAGCTGCGGATGCAGTTCGAGCTAAGAAAATACCCAGTTCTCAAATTTCCGTTCGCCAATCCGCAATAATGTAAAAAAGCCGCCCTAGGGGCCCTCTAACGTAAAACTATTCCAATATGTTTTTATTCCAATCTCCTGATGTCAAATTTGCGTAACCGCCAACTCAAGCATCGGGCGGTCACTCGCAGGGTTGTCTCAAGAGACGAATCAAACGCTCTCCTCGTTCATAGGGGGTCACTTTTGTTTGCTTGAAAAACGAATAACATTGCCTACACTTTGCGGCTTGTCTTATCTAATTGGCTCACAAGAGGCGAAGAGCACGCTCAAGTGGAGAGGGATTCGATGAGACCGAGCCACTGCACTGAAAATCGATAACCGAATAAGGAGGGTGGTGCCGGTGTCTGTCATTGGTCCGTTTCTCTTGACTTAGCTTACGGTGGCTCAGTCGACAATCACGGCGGCATGCAACGGAAGCTTAAGAATGATGCTAAAACGGATCCTCAGCAAAGAAGAGTTGGCAGAACGAGGTCGTAAGCGTGCCGAAAGTGCTCGAAAACGTTACGCGACCACGCAATAAGCTTTATTACACCCAAATAAACCCATGCTCTCCGGCAGGTGCTAGTAGCCAGTGCCTGAGTGATTGGAGGCAGCCATCTTTTATTCGTTTGAGAACGGGGCACCCTGCGGCTATTCAGAAGAAAATTCGGTTTTGTTCGGCATATTAATGCATCTTTAACGCGTACACGTCACTTTGACTCGGTGAGTTGTTGCGGTTTTATGGCATCACGTGACTGGCAGGTGAAGTGGGTGCAGCCCGAAAGCTTTTGGCCAATAGCCGAGGGCTAATGGCGAAAAGGCATCGAATCAGAAATAACTATTTTTCTTTTGCTCGGTCAAATCATGCATAATCATTGTGTACACGTCATACCAGATAGGGAGCTATCGCGGTGTTCGTGACGTCGCCTGACAGACAGGTGAAGTGGGGGTGGTCCAAAAAAGTTTTTCACCAATCGCAGAAGCCTGATCGCAGAATTGGAATAGAAAAGTTTGGTATAGTTTTACGTTATAGCGCCCTAGGAAGCGCATGAACGTAGGTTGGTCACACTAGTCCTAAAGCGACACCCAAGTGGATAGTCTGTAAAGAGAACACTCTGCCCAGCTTGAATAAAATGAATGAATAAATAACTTTACTTAAGAAAAGATGGCTATGTGGCTGCTGCTGGAGTGCGGAAAAAGAATTCTACTAATAATGAAAAGTTTTTCACAGTCATTATTCGCAACTTTAGATATAGATACACATAATGAAATATGAGAAAAAAAAAAAAGGGAAACCAATGCTATAGTTAGTGCCCGCTCACCTAGTCCATTTTGCGCGAGGCATGGCCTGCACGTCCCCAGAGAATAGAAAACGGTGCAGCACATGAGCGGGAACTGAAGCAAGCATACTTGCGAAACAATTTCTAGCAGTACTCGAGACTAACGGTACTCCGTTCTGACACTCACAGACGCCTGGATTAGACATTCGTACATTAGCCTGAATGTATGAATGAATGAAGCACGCCTGTAAGTTTCGTTCACAATACTTCGAAACAGAGTGAGCACATTACACATCTGTGACACTGGTGCCGTGGTGGCCGACTACGTTAGCTTGAACAATTTAGTCCCGAAAACACCACGAGCTTGCGCACCAGTGTCATGTGACATTCTGCAAACAACCGTCCACGGCTTGTCTTTCCGCGAGGCAAGTGATGAAGAATGAGTACGCGAGAGGACTTAACTGCGATTTTTCTTTTCGGAAGTTAGTGAAGAAGAAATTTTATATGTGGCAAGAATAAGTGCTGGGGATCCAAAGGGCATTTATCGAACGCAGCAATTTCAGCTGCCCACAGAGTTCTCAACTTTCTGAAAGCGTGGCATGGTCAGTTTAGATATTTTCTTTAACAAAAAAGAAAATGAAAGAAACAAGAAGAAGCGATGATGAGCGCCAGAACCTTTATTGGCAAACCAACTGCGAAGACAGCTTGAAATTATATCTGTGTTTGTGGAGATTGCCCTTAAAATTTCGGACGTAGTAGTCTTCTATTAAATCTACAGTGTCTGCACCCCGCGCTGCGCGAATTGGTCGAGTTATTAGAAATACTAGGCGGAAGCGAATCATGAAAAGAAATCGCTGTAGACTTGAACATCTGCGTGGAATTTTAATCAAGCTTGTGCCCGAAGGATGCTGTAATGGGGATTCTCGTGCTGGCGCAGAGGACGGAAAAATTACTGCAGATTTGCTCGTGAATCTAAAACCCAATCTCGCCGCCATATTTTTTCACCCCTACCTCCAAAAGCAAGCAATGAAGAGAAAGAGAAAGTAAGATGACACGCCAAACCGCGGAGTAGTTCGCAAAGAAAGCTTCCTTTTAAAAGCAACCGTTTTCCGAAGTACCGCTTGGCGCTTCTGTTGAAGACCTGTCAGCATTGAGTGGTTTTGTGAATGAATGAATTGTGTGCGGGGAGGAATGGGGCATGTAATTTTGTCAGAGCTATTTCAGCAAGCACGCGAAGGCTGACCTCACTAGTGCATATCGCTGGCTTTGCTACTTCACTGTATCTTGCGTTGGTAGGCTCTTAGACGAAATGTCATTTAATATGTCGCGTATCATTTTTTTTCCAACAAATAATTCTCATAAATTCCCGTGATCTGTTCAATACAAATTTTCTGACCTGTATATTGTTTGATATGATGCAAGTTGACCACAAAGATGCTTATGTTAGAAGACTGGTTACGTAATGGGAATCGGTTTATTACTTAACTACTGACAGAATTATTCATCTCGTAGACCCACCGCGGGCAGGTGCCTGAGAATATCCGCCGTTAAGCTTACCGTGAGTTTCCACTGCGTTGTAAGCAAATGACCCGTAACGTTGGCTTAGTTATGGAGTTCTGCAACTGAGTGCGAGGTCAGGAGATCGACTCCCGACCATGGTGGCCGTATTCATATATAAGAATGGAACGCAAAAACAATTATAGGTTTAGGAGCACATAAACAAAAATAGTTGGTCAAAATTATACCCAAGAAGAGAGGTACCGAAAAAATGGTGCGCCGCAAACGGCTGAAAACAAATGCTTTCAAATGCGTTGCAAAAACATGATGCTGGTGCATATCGCCAATTAAGGGAGCCATCAAAGCTCTCTCATAATTTTTTCATTACCAAAGGCCTGAATTCAAGGCTGTGAAGGGGCCGTTCACGCACGAACGTTTATATACTTGCGTCCTACTTTATATACACTTCTTTCTCTCCCCTTCCCTCTGAGCAGTGTAGCAGGATAGAGGATTATTACCTCACGCAAAACTCCCTGGGTTTCCTCTAATAAGTTTGCTCTCTCTCTCTCTCTCTCTCTAGTATTTGTGCATAGAGCCAGTCAATTAATTTATTAGAAAGTAACTTAACATATTTACTATATACATCGCAGTGGGATGGACAGGGGGTCTAGTTGGTATTTCATTATCGAGAAATGAGAGTGCTACTGCGGCCAGACACGAAGAGAAAGACATAAGCGCTCGCATGTGTCCACTTTCTTTGTATTTCTTCGTGGCAGCATGGCAGAATCGCATTGTCTCACATGTATAAGTACTGAGTTTTTTAATTTATGCGAAAAGAAAGACACAGAACGCTCCTTGAAGTGGCTGGCTGATAGCAAGATGCACTTAGTTCCATCTGCCTAGAAGTCTCCAGTTGTTTTCTTCAACAAATATGACATGTGTTAGCTGGGACATTGTGTAGTTCGCACTATGAAGAGGTGGCAAGAGGCAGTAAAAGTTGATGACTACTATACTGTTCTATTAAAATGCCGCTAATGAAATGTTGCTTAATTTGTATTTCATTTGGTCATACTTTCGCACCGTTGTGCTTTCCCTCAAAGCTAACGCCATGCTAGCCTCACTCAAGCCGAGCGCGTGATGGGTGATAACGGACCCTTCCTCTTGACATTTACTAAAGGGCATGAGCTTGGGCTTTCATATAGCCCCACACTTTAATTAACTGCTGGGCACTTTCATAAATTTATTACAGCAGAGCATCCCCCAAAAAATTTGGGAATTGCGAAAGCGAAGTTTTCATCAGTTACATGGATTATACATTGGCTTTGTTATCACTCGCCATTGCTGGTTAATATATGGAATGTAAGTGCGCTCACGTCTTTTGAAGCATTCGTCGTTTCCCTGTTATAACGCCACCATGGCCAAAAAAAAAGAAAGAATATTCTTGTGTATTCGGATTATCATAACCCAGTGTTTAACAAAACAATGCCGGACATCATCTCAATGGGTGGATGCATTCGTAGTCGTTCGTTCAACGTTTGGGCGCCTCATGTGAACAAATCTCTAAAAAGTGTTTCAACGGCCCACGCCTGCACGCACGCACGCACGCACGCACGCACGCACGCACGCACGCACGCACGCACGCACACGCAGTCTTTATATATTAAAAATAGAAATAACACTTTAATTTTTTCGTTTTCATCGGCGTAGACTCTTCTATCCCGTGATGGTGCGCATGCTTGAAAACGGCGCTAACTACAGGAACTGTTGAAGAATCACAAGAAAAAATTTTTCCATCTTGTCATTGTTATGTTGACTTGCATCAGATACAATGAACTGAAGCTGACTTCACAACTGTTGCGGATGAGCAACACCGATGAACTGCCGTTGTCAATTGCAATTCAAGACTTTCTTGTTAACGGTTACGACGACGCAGTGACATCTTTATTGCCATAAATCTAGGCTGCTCGTAACTACGGGCATGCTTAAACAACTAAGCTAAGTATGCGCATGCTTGCAGAAAGAAAGATACATTAGAAGACTGGAACACTAAGAACTCTTGATCGTTGTCGAACTGCGCTTAATGATTTCTTGTTTCTGAAGGGTCATGCTTCAAGGCGACACGAGGCTCACAAAGCTGTGCTAGAATTCTTACGAAGTACGAGACTCGGCTCTCATTTGTAGTGCTCATACTCTGTGTGAAGAGACATGGTGTTGTTCATGATGATGTTGATAATGATGAGCGTTTAATATATGGCATGTACCCACAGCGGATATGGAGCATGAATCTCGATCCTGTAAGCTCAGTTATTAAATTACAAAAAAAGAACATAAGGAAGTCTAACTTTGTGCTCGAGGGTAGATTAATGCTCTTTTTCCCTTTACTATCTCCTTACTCCTTGCTTTACCTTTTTTGTTTCCTTTTCAAGCGCGTGCACGTGATGTCCTTCGCAGGACGCAATCGCTAGCATGCTTGTCTCTTAGTCTTCATTTATGCGTGCTCTTTATATATTTATTAGGAATGAAAAGTGGACATATTGCTACCGATCCATACTAAAACTGCACCGCTTACAATCGGGTCGAGCAAAGAGAGCGCAGGACATGTTCGGACTACAAATGACTTTATTACGCGATGCATTTATTAGTGTCTGATTTCTTGTTTCAGATTATGCAGTCTGGATCAAACATGTAGCGTGGTCAACCGGATGATATGGCCACCTTCTCTCGCAAAAAAAGAAAAGGAAAAGAAATAAGCACAGGGCGACGCCCCAATGAGATCAAACACGCTAGATTGTTAGGATGTAGGAGAAACGTAAGGAGAGGCTGCCAGCGACCGCTAGATCGCAACTGTGGACACTGGCTCAGTCCGCAATCGGTCACTCGACCACTCTATGCTACTGGGATTCAGAGTGTACGCGCAGGCGCTGTTCGCAAGCGGGATGTTGTGGTGTATAGTAACTGCTCTAATTCTTGTAATGAGCTTAGTCAGTAGCTAGCGCTTGTCCTGTGTCCACTTGGCATGTCCTTGTTCTAAGTGGCGCGTTTGTGGTATGGGTGTTGATCCTTGTTCACGTGATTAAAAGGACAAGGGCGTTTACTTCTTGGCACGCAGGAGAACACTGGTGCAGCTTACGGAGGCACCGGAGGTGTGCTCGCAGAGGAAGATGACGACCCGTCGTCGTATGACCGGCGTCTCCTACTCCAGGCGTTAATCGGCAAGCGGGGATTTGGCGAGCGAAAGCGGCGCGGGTTCGGCGAGAAGAAAAAGCGCGGCTTCGGCGAGAAGAAACGAGGTTTCGGCGAGAAGCGGCTTCGGACGACAGCCGCGGCCCACCGGAGCCTACTCGCCGTGCCCTCGGCCAGGACCCCGTCGGGGGCCCGGGTTCTGCTCTTCGAGAACCCTTACGAAGGCTCGTTGCCCTGACTATGGGCCGCAAATACGAAGACTTCGCACAAGTTGAGGGCGGTTCCGGCAGGAGACGAGAAGACCGCGCCCAAAGGAACTCACACAGCCAGCCACGTAAAGCGTTATCTCTCACAATGATGGGTATGGCTGGCAATTAACCGGCTGTAGCAACTCCTTGGACCTGTGGGTAACACTCAGCTGCTGTTGTCGACTCTGAGCCATTAGGATGCTCGAATGCAGTTTTGCTCGAATGCAAAACTCGGATGCTCGAATGAAGAACTGGGCCCACTTTCGAGAGGCCGCCATGCAGGGACACCGAATTATAAGATAATAAAATACTAAATAAAAGAACGAACGATCTTTGTCTTGCTATCTTGCGGAACCAGTTATAGGAGGCAGCCCATGTATGCACGAAGGACATATTTAAACAATGTTTCATTTGTTGTTCCAGTCTCTTGCACTGCACAAATGCTCCAGCATCCTTGCGAGAATTCAAGAGTACGGTCAAACAAATCTCAAGACTAACAAAAGACAATACGTTTCTGCTGCATAATTAACATTCTTATCTGATGTTCGCAAGCTACAAAACTAAGAAAATAAATCTGTTTACTTAATTATCATGATAGACACCTGTCTCAGGCATTCTATAAAGGAGACTGGTTTATTCAGAAAGACATGTTACTGGTAGAAAGGACACACAGGCACGGTAACACCACACATGCTAACGCATGGCTACGTGACAGCAACGCCTTCTTCGCTTCGAATCTGCTTACGACTGCCCACGTTTGACCCGAGCGCCACCATAGCTTGCAGGCACACAGAACATCATAAGAGCTCAAGCAGGGTGTGTCAGTGATTTGCGAACATCCTGCCATTCTGAAGATCTTAGCGTCATTGTTATGAACAACTTAAATCAATAGCCCATTTTCTCACTGTACCAAAGCATGCCTACCCTATAGCTTAAAAAACTACAATAATTCACACAGGAAAGAAACAGTTCACACAGTTTTGCCATAGTTCGATCTGGTGTGAAATAGCCAAATAAATCATGGTTCTGTACTAGTTCTTGACCGTTGTTTTTCCGGACGAATAAGACTTCCGCTTGACTTTCTCGCTCTAATGGTTGACGCTCTCTTATGACCATCTCATTGGCACTGATTGAGTACTGTTGCAATCTCAGCGCTGACGCCCGTTGTTGCATATGGGTCGCAAGCCCCAAGGGTAGCGTTGGTCTGGCGGCCTGGGGCACAACTGGAAGCATCCGAAGGTCCTGGCAAAGCATGAGTCGACTGCTAACAGAACAACTTGTTTATTCTAGCATCGCAAAAGAGCGGCCGGTCATGTCGACCGAAGTGGAGAGACGGGAGAGCACGTTACTCGACGGAAGAAATCGGAGCCTCTCTCTTGGCGTCCGGGGGCAGCTGCTCTTATACTCTCGGAGTTGAGGGCAAGAAGAAACGCCTCGATAGAGGCGCACGTGACGGGGCACGGACACGTTGAGAGACAGGTTGAGACGAGTGCAGTGACGCATCCGCCGGGCCGGCGCCGGTCAGACCTCCTCGCTTCACACTTGGGGAGCTCCTCTCCCCGGCTGCCGCGCTTTGACAAGCGTGGGCACCAACATGCACACACACACACACGCACACGCACACTTGAAGACACGTGGCATTGAAACATGCCTGGACGCGCTTGGCGGGGAGGCGTATCGGCGGCGCTGAACGGGCCAAAATGTCCACCGCTTTGAACGAAGCCCCGGCGTCCGTTGCATCCGCGCCGTCTATACCGCGCGTCGTAGGCGAGACGTAACAGACCGCCCCGCCGGGCCAAGGAGATCCCGATGGTCAGGGGACTTCATCCGCTGTCCGGAGGGATGTCGCTCGATGATGCTCATAACCGAAGTCGGGCGTCCTTCGGCGTTTCTTGAGCTCAGCACACAGAGAAGGCCTCGTTCTCTCGTTCAGGTTCACACAGGACACTGCAAAGTCACTTCGGGAGAGTTGACATTTTTGTTCTCGTTCCCGGCAAGCGTTAGAACTACGCCGAAACTCAACCGCTCAGTCAGCAAGCACGACACAACCCTCACTAAGCCATGCCAGGCTCTTTCCCCTTTTATACTACTGCCTAGTTCCTTACAGTAGTCTAGCAGCCACAAATTGGAAAATTGGATTGGAAACGTCCACAAATTGGAAAATTACACTAGAAAGCACGTCATCACTTTGAAACACTAAACAAAAGCAATATGTTAAAAATCCTGCCTCAGGAAGAAAAACATCAGTAACAAACAACTCTGAGGCTGATTCCTACGTTAGGGGCTTCGACTTAAGCCATCGACGTTACCGTTGAGACTCCCCTTTTTGTAACGCACCTCAAAGGAATATTGTTGTAAAGCGAGGCTCCAGCGCAGGAGGCGGCCATTTGTGGAAGAGATGGTCTGCAGCCATTGGAGAGGGCAGTGATCCGACTCGAAGCATGTGAAGTGGAGATCGCAGCGAGCGACCGTACACTAGCTCAGCTGGCGAAAACCCCGTAGCTGCATGCGGCGCGGTCCTTAATGCAAACATCACCCCAGGCAGACACAGCTCCCAGTCAGTTTGTTGTTCAAAACACAATGCTCTCAACACGCGCTTTATGACGGAGTGGAGCTTCTCAACGGAATTCGACTGTGGGTGGTACACTGAGCTGTGTAACAGCTTTACCCCGCACCTTTCGAGAAAGGCTGTCGTCAAAGCGCTCGTAAACACCGTGCCCTGATCTGACTGGATTTCCGCAGGAAAACCAACTCGCGCAAATATGGACAGTAGTGCATTGACTATCTCCACTGAGCTCAGTTCTTTAAGCGGCACTGCTTCAGGGAACTTTGTCGCTGGGCAGATCACAGTCAAAATGTGTCTGTACCCCGTGGCTGTTACAGGCAGAGGTCCCACTGTATCAATAACGAGCCGTCTGAAAGGCTCCGTAATGATAGGTACCAACTTCAACGGCGCCCTCGATTTGTCCCCTGGTTTGCCCACCCGCTGACAGGTGTCACATGTCCTCACAAAGTGGTCTGCGTCCCGAAAACACCGTGGCCAATAGTACTGTCGCAATAGTACTCTTGCAAGAGACGGTCCTTAGTTTTCTTAACTCCTAGGTGTCCGGACCACGAACCCCCATGCGACAAGCCCAACAGATCCTGACGGTAGCACTGAGGCACGATCAGCTGATCGAACTCCACTCCCCTGCGGTCTAGATACTTCCGGTACTGGACCCCACCTCTTTCCACAAAACGAGCATTTTTCTTGGCGATACCTTCCTTGACATTGCAGCGTATGTTTTCTAGGCTGCCATCCTTTTTTTGCTCGGCTATCAAAGCCGACCGGCTGACTTTTAGCAACCTATTAAGTCCGTCTGACGTAGGCGCGATGAGCAAATCTGCAGATAGCTCTTCCAACTTTCCCGTGTCGGGCATTTCCTCTCCAGTATCTGGTGCCTTCAACGCTACAGGCTCAAATTTATTCAGTTCGGACGTGCTCTGAATATCAGCTTGCTGCGCCTCTGATCCTTTCTCATTGTTCGACAACGTCGGCCCCGCAACTACCGCCTTTGCAGCGAGCTCCCGAACCTTCGATCTGGTTAAGGCCTGAACGCTAGCCTCACCAAACAAAAGCCCCTTCTCGCGCACATACCCAGGAATTCTGGACAAGCGTTTGGTTTCGTTTTTCGCCACCACGTGGCGCATCCACCTTAATGATTTGAAATTCGCGCCGTGACGTATGCCATGACGCACAACAAAAGAAAACATAATAAAAAGAAGCGCACCCTGAGACTGTTGCTTCACCTCGGTACTTGAAAACGAGCGCGCTCATGTATCGGCCTTATCTGCTACTTGCCAGACTGGCAATGAATCGACGATTTTGCTAGACACCTTGCCAGACAGCTCGTCGGCATTCCGTGTGAGATGTCTGGCCGAGATAACGGCTCCCGCAAAGCTTCCCTTTGGTTTCTATTATTTGTTCACCACTGCAGCCGTGAGCTTCCATATAGTCAGCTTTGTGCTTCGTGGGTTTCCGATAGAACTGGAATGATTGAATAAGAGGAAGCTTTAGCTAGGGCCTATCTTCGATGCCGGCCGCTCAAATACATGTAAAAGGCATGATTTTGTAAAAAACAGCTCAACGACCTGAATGAGAATTGCTGCATTGAAGAGAGAACGTGTAGCATTTAAGTGAGAACGTTAAATCGCAGTGATTGCAGCAAAAATAATTTTGATTTAGGCCATAGAAGTATTGACAAGACGTCGGAAATCAGTAAATCTGAAAAAAGAATAGAAGTACGAAGTTTACAAATCCGCTCGTTAGCATCAAAATCTAATATCACATCTCTGTATTGGAGCATCTCAATCGGGCAAGTTTGACGTATGAATTTATGACGTATGTGAAGTTGTTACAATGCTTGTCAAGGTTTTGCGAATGCCACATTCAGGAGTTAGTGATGTAGTTCAGGGTGGCATATTTTATATCATTTTCGTCCGCAATAAATGAAATATTAAATTCAGCTTAGAGAATTGCGACATTATTTTTAGTTGGTGAGGTGCGGGGTTGTATACTTCAGGTAGCGTTTCTTTAAATTTCGCATATTTTCAGAATTTAAATAAAGTGGAAGCTAAATAAAAATTCGTGGTTTCTGAAATCTCATTTTAACGGTTTCTTTTGAGTTCAACATAACTAATTAATTTCGGTGCAGTGATTGTCAGAAGAAACCATCGCTCATTTCCCATGTAGGAGCTAAAGCTTCCGGTTAGGTTCGATTTAGAATATTATTGCTGAAAGAAGAAGCAAGACGGGTAGCGTATTTACAGTATGGGGGCCGCAATTCGAAGGGGGCAAAAATGCGAAAACACTCTTGTACTTAGATTTAGGTGTACGTTAAGGATGCCCAGGTGGTCTAAATTTTCTAGATTCCCCAACTACGCCATGCCTCACAATCAGATCATGGTCTTGTCACGTAATACCGCATATTTTTTTTTATTTACAGAATGTACAGTTTTTTACAGTAATTGACAAAGCAGGCTAGTCATTAAACCGTTCACTTCTTCAGACCTAAGCTCGTGCTCATGTTCCTCAGCTTTGTGCAGAGCTGCGCAACATATTTCCACTTGGCGTAGAAGCGCCGTCCCGCTGCTTTTTAGGCAGAAAAAGACTGGTAGCGTTTTAGGCGGCTGACCTGAACGACGTCATTGGAAGTCTGGATGAAGCGAGTAGTAGGTGGGACCGGAGACATATCGTAGGTTACGTAGGTTACCTGACAGAGGAGCCGGTAAGCGCCGGAATAGCGGGATATAAGTTTTTCCGAGAGGCCGGAACGGCGGGTGGGAGATCGAAGAGGGACAAGATCCCAGAGAATATAATCGGCGTCCCGGTGACTACTGTCGCAAATGCTTTTACTCTTGTTCTGAGAACCACAAAGGCGACGGTGAGCAACTTGGCGTGTTTCTTGGGCTCGAGCAATGACATTGCTTGTATACTAAGACACGGACTCTTGAGGGGTAGACAGTATTGTATTAAAAAGCAATACTGAATCTCGGCCGCACAACAAATAAAACGGCGAGTAACGTGCAGTGTCGTGGCGTGATGAATTGCACGCTAATATGACAAACGGGCGAGCAGTATCCCAGTCACGATGGTCATCAGAAACATATATGAAGAGCATGTCTGTTATTATTCGATGAAGCCGCTCCTTAAGACCATTGGTCTGCGGATGACATGCATTAGTAAATTTGTGCTTGGTAGAATAAGGACGTAATAAGGAATGTGACTCGAGCAGCTGGTCGCGCAGCAATATTGCCGCTAGGTGTCACGAGCCAGCGCTGAAAAAGAAGTTGGGACTGGAACGCGCGCTCAGCAAGAGACGGGCGCTGGGGTAGAAGAAGTAGAAGCTGAGGACGCCGGCTTGAATTTATTGTACGCCATCTTGTACAACTGTCTGCCTCGCCTACGCCAGGCACATCTTACATTGTCTTTTCGTGACAATATATATATATATATATATATATATATATATATATATATATATATATATATATAGATATGTGTGTGTATGTGTATGTATGTATGTGTGTATGTGTGTGTTTGTATGTATGTATGTGTGTGTATGTGTGTGTGTGTGTGTGTGTGCATGTGCATGTTTGAAGAACTACGTAGAGTGGGAATAGACACGAAGAAATATACACCTTATTGACTCTCGTCTATAGACAGTCTAAAGACGAAGAATGAACAACAATAAAGAGAGACTGTATCGACTTTTTTCTATAGACTGTCTATAGACTGCGAGTAGACAAAAAGAAATAGAATTATTATCGACATTCGTCTATAGAAAGTCTATAGACAAATAACAGAGAAAAATAAATAGAGGCTGTATAGACTTTCGTGTATATGTAGTGTATAGAGAGGAAGTAGACAAAAAAGGAAGGAACACAGTGTCAACTTTTTTCTATAGACTGTCTATAGACTGCGAATAGACAAAACGAAATAAAAATCTTATCGACTTTTCTCTATAGAAAGTCTATAGACAAATGATAGAGAAAAATAAATAGAGGCAGTATCGACTTTTGTCTATAGGTGTATGTTGTGGGAAAGCAGACAAAAAAGAAACGAACACCATATCGACTTTTTTCTATACACTTTCTATAGACTGCGCATAGACAAAAAGAAATAGAAACTTTATCGACTTTTGTCTATAGACAGTCTATAGACTTTGTATCAACAAAAGTTCAAATCTATAGGTTCTATAGGATCTATAGAAAGGCAAGGTCGTCTATAAAAAGTCTATAGACTTTCTATAGACAGTCTAAAGTCATTTTTGTTAGGGTTAGCAGCCCAACACCACACACACTAAGCAAGCACGGCGCGGATATAGAGTTTACTTGAATCTTATTTATATCCACAGAGACAAGATTGAATGGCACTGCCTTTATACCATTATCACTTTCTGAAAGCGAAACCATCGCACAAAGAAAAAAATAGATATTAGGAGCCATTCCACTCTGTGGAGATGGATGACCATTTAAGCTGTAGCACATCAGATAGGATTAGACAAGGGGTCATATATTTATTTTCACCATTTGGTAATGGTAGTGACGATAGCCTTGTGGTTACTGTGATATATGCGGGTTGGCCCGTTTACAACCTTAGACAGAATCTTGGCCAAAGTAGAATCTATGCACGACCGTTGCTACTTAATTGAGTTACTTGGATTGGTCTAGCACTTCAAACCAAATTCTTGTTGCACAAGCTCAGTGAACCATTTCTTTTCTGGTTTTGAAATGCCCACATTGAAGCCTCCAATGGTGATCGCAAGGGTAGTGTCATCGCGGCTAACCAATGCAAAGTGCGTGGTCATGAACTTCTTAATACCACAGTTGGGTGTGCCTGAATATATATAGACAGTGGATATCATAATTCCGTCTTTCGTTTGTACAGCACACACAACTCCACAGTCGGTGCCCCTCTCCTCTTACGAGTTAAGGTTGTATGGTAGTATACATACATTTCCTCCTCTGCATATATGGCAATGCCTTCTGCGCGTGAAGCCATGTGCGATTCCAGCATACCCATCGACGGAAAACAATGCATCTTCATTATTATATTATTATTATTATTATTATTATTATTATTATTATTATTATTATTGGCGGAGCACTCGAAGCCTGCTTCACCTCCGCCGCATGACAGTCCGATACTCCGCAACCTCCGGGATCGGCCGGCATTTTTGCTCCCTGACACGACAAATGCATTTCGGGCCAAAGGTACATAGCTCCGCTGTGAACGCGCCTGTGCAGTTAGTACTGCCGCCCTGTATTTTGTCTCGACGGCACTATCACCATCGGCACGGTCTCGCGAGGAGCTGCTAGCGGTTCGCGTTCGTTATCTCCCTTGCCTCTTGACGGCGATGACGCGCTAAATCTGCACCATCATTGCGTCGTGCATCCCTCCTTCGACTAAGCAAGTTTTCGGCGGCACACGTTCGCTTTTGTATTGACATTAAAGCTTTAAACTGCTTGATTTCGAGAGCAAAAACGAATGTACATCGAAAGCGGACGGGCCGCAAGGAATGTACAGTACTCACGGACGGAGCGATGCCATTGATCAGATTTTCACAAAAGACTGGGCTCGGTCAGGTCGCCCTTATAAACGTTCTTTTTCAGCATCAGTTATGCTTTCAAATAGATTACTTCTAAAATATTTGTGCAATACAGACGCACGTTTAATAATTATTCGCTCAGCTAGATAATCTCGAAGACTGGCTCCAAGCTAATCATGTCCGTTAGCTGCCTAAGATCAATTATTGACAATTTAATTATCGTACCTTCGTTTATTACGCAAACAACTAATCAACTTACACCGTATCTAGAGGCTAGCAATTTCAACACTCGAATGATAACAATAATGTCAGCAAGATTTATATTGCTCTATTAAAGTTTGGCGCCGTTAAAAAATAACTGCCTTGATATTCATGGTGCAGTAGGCTTCTTAAAAAGCAGGTGCGATTGCTTCGATGGGTCTTCTTGGCGCACTTCAACTTCATCAACTTAAGCACCTGTGCCCAACAGTGCACTTCTGCTTCTGCTCCTACGCTATACAAGAAACACTTCAGCGCTACGGTATATCACAAAAGGTGTGCGAGAACATTGTGCGTGCTCCCGATTACTATATAAGCGTTGGTGGCATCAGGGTCGGTTTTCTGGCGTCATTAAGCTGCCGGGTGGAGAGCAACGGATAACTTTTAGTACATTGTATCAAATAGAGTAGCGCGCACATGTGTGTTAGAACAAAAAGTACTGAAGTATTGGGGTGAGTTCCTTGCCGCATATATTTTAAGTGTCTATTGTGAACACATAAAGAAAGAAAATACCGGATTTTTTTTAGAATTAATGTTGACATAAGTATGCTAGTCAAGGGAAACATGAGTTCCGACCCTAGTGCCCGAGGTGGAAGCAGCCCCAAACCACACGGCTACATTGGCACACGGTTTATTAAGGCGAAGGGCTCAAGTGGCTCGTAGCAATAGCTCATACACCCCCCTCCCCCAATAAGCGGTGTCTAGTCCAGTGATACAAAGTAGAAGAGTGATACAAGATAAGTAGAGGAATGGTACAAAAAATACCAGCAGCTCCTTCCCGAAAAAAAAACGACATAATCAGGCATGGCTAATACCGTCGTAAGGAAGCAAAGATGCAGTGGCTGAATATGAATGAAGAAACCAAAGGAAAAAAAGAACGAAGGAAAGAAAGAAGGAACAGAAGAATGAAAGAGAGAACAAAGAAAGAAACGAAAAAAGAAAGACAAAGAGAAAGTAAAAAAAAAATCATGAGCCATTCCACTCCATGAAGGTGGTTGACGAGCGAAGCTATTTAGCACATGACTCGGAGGTGACACATAATTTTGAACAAAAGGTACAAACTCATTTATTGTCCTGAGGGTCGTCATTATTTCACTCGCAATTGCAATCATTCTTTGAGAATGTCAAATCGGTGCACGTACGCCGCTGGATGGACTGTTGGGCCTGATCAGTGTGGCATCGCAAGGGGTATGTCTGCAACACGGAACGCGTAAACCGCTCCCTTTTCGATGCCCACACATACACATTGAAATCACAGACAACAACAACAGAGATAGTGTCATCGCAGCTAATTCACGCAAAGTGAGTAGCCATGAAACTTACGGGACTATGAGTCATTGCATTTTTTGCTTGCTTACTGGGGTATGAGCCATTGATGATGACATTCTTCGACATGCTGCTTTGTATGTTGTATGCGTGATTAGAAAGAATTTAAGTACTGTTCGCTTTACTTTACTGAGGGCTCGTAGCCTCTGTCTTAGGGGGCTATGAGGCATTGTATTTTTTGTTTGATTGGGAGTATTCGTGTTGCTATACAGTTTTTTCATTGGCACTTTTAACCGAATTATAATACTTGAGAAGTTGAATAATTATTTAGGGCTAGTTATTTAATTAGGCCAAATAAAAAAATTAATCTGAGTATCTCCAAGCGATGGCAAACAACATTACCTTGAGTCTGTTCAGCTACGTTGTATTTGCATATTTTTAATGTTTCTCTCAAGTTACAGGGGACACCCTGTATATACGCATAGGTATATACAGTGCTTGACTATGCGTATGACTTGCTGTTGAATTGACACCATGTAATTATTCGTCCTTTCATTACAGATTATAAGTCCCGATTTTTCTGTGTAAACTTAAGGTCTAGGTTTGTCGCTGCCTTGCCACAAATATTCGCAAGTGTCTAAATCACATGCGTTGTCCGTTAGTGGCAGAATGTCGTCATCCTACATCAATCCGGGGACCTTCTGTTGCGTGATTTGTCTATTACTCATGCAAGATAAATCAGACCCTAATTAACTGTTTTCCAGTCGCCCCCCCCCTCCCCCCCCCCCCCGCCCTCGACAACAGTGCCACATTGAAGTGATCGCGCATCGCAACCAGCTTGGAGAGGTCGGTTTTCACGCCTCCCATTTACAGCCACCCTAAAGCTGTGACTTCGGCGTGGCGCCGCTAAGTCAGAGGGTGTGGGTTGGAATGCCAGCCGAGGCGAGCGCATTTCCACGGCAACGAAATGCAAGAAGTGTAGCGTACCGTGCATTGTGTGGAAGTTGAAAGAACGCCCAGGTAGGCAAAATTAATCGGGAGTCTGCGACTACGATGTGTCTGATAATTATATCGTCGTCTTTGCTCGTAAAACCGAAGCATTTATTATAATTCACTTTAAACAATCAATCTATTCGCGGCAAAGCACTCAACTTAAAATTCCGATATTTTCCGTCCCAACCCAGATCTAATCGGGTCCGCACTGCCCCATCTGTTACGAATTACGGAAAAACATTATCCAATGCTTTCCCCCAGAGAGTTGCTATTAAGGTAAATAGCATTATTTGCCTTTATTCAGCCATTTCGAACATATCCGTCCGTCCGTCCGTCTGTCTGTAATCTTACGCCGACCCAGTGGCGGAAGTAGTCTACCTGCTTGGGCCCCTAGCTATGTGATCCTTTCATTCCTGATGACGCAAGGAAACCAAGCCTGATGCCACCAATGCTCAGAAATCTATTAGCGCAGATAATGCTCCCGCACACCTTTTTTGATGTACCATGGCGCGGAGGCGTTTCTTGTACAATGTAGGAGAAAACATTGTAAAGACAGAGGTGCACGGTTGGGTGCATCTGTTCTAAGTTCAACTTGAATTGCGTCAAGAAAACCTGTCAGAGTATTCGCACCTGCTTTATTAGGTGCCTACTGCACCAACAATATACAGGCGGTCTTCTTTAACGGCACCGAATATTAAGGAATAGATCAATGTAAATCTTCCTGACATTATTGTTATCATTCGAGTGTTCAGATAGTAACCTCCGGATACGGATCAAGTTGAGCAGTTGTGTGTGCAACTTACGAATGTATGTTAATTACCATTTAAATAATTGTTTTGGGTGGCTAAAGCAAATTAGCAGTCTGGAGCCTGTCTTCGACATATTGTAGTTGAGCGAATATACGCTTAATAATCATGCTTCTGTAAGAGCTAAGAACAAATATTTTGTAATTAAGCGTTCTCTGAAAGCCTAACTGACGCGGAAAACGATCGTGGGTAGCATCGACCTGACCGCATCCAGCCTTTCGAGATATTGCGATGAATGGCACGGCTCCGTGAGCATGTTCCTTGCGGCCAGGCGACTGTCGATATTTATTCACATCGTTTTTCCGAAGGCAAGCCGTTGAGAGTTGAAATGTCAATGTAGCAATGAACGTGCGCTGCCGAAAGCGTGCTTGTTCGCAGAAACGATGCGCGATTGAATGATAGTGCAGATTTAGCGCGTCATTGCTCTCAAGGCATTGCGCAGCCGCCAACGGAAGCAAGATAACGAAGTTGAACTGCTTGGCTGCTTCTTACGGGGCCGCGCCAGCCAAGGGCGGCAATACTGACGTCACAGGCGCATTTTTTTGTCGGTTTCGCTTTAACAAAGAGATAATGCTACAAATGCAGTGTCATTCGTTCTTGTCTCGAGGATTTAAACACGGGTTTTAATGCTCTCCACACCGCGTTTGTTTCCAAGAGTAGGTGTAAGCAGGAAAATGTTCACTCACACCCGAAAACACACAAACACCCTCGCACGCACACATACGCACTCTCTCTCCCTCGCACAAGCACACACTCTCTTCCTCACAAGCACTCGCACGCTCTCTCCATCGCACGCACATATATCCATGCGCGCACAAACACGCACTTTTGTCCGCAGGCATGCACGCTGAAAGACGAATACGCACGGTCGCACACGTGCACATTCACACGCCGCCATGCATGCGCCGCAAGCACGCAAGCGCACGCACACATGCACTAACACGCAGATCCAGGCATGCACACACACCGCGAACACTCACACACGCATACACGTACTCGCGTGCATGCATTTGCAAATATGGAGGCACTAGCACGCACACACACTCTCCCCTTGCACGCACACACACGCAGTCTCTCTCTCCCTCGCGCATACACACGCTCTTTCTCCCTCGCACACAAACACACTTTCTGTCTCCCCCTCACACAAACGCACTCTCCCTCGCATTCACGTACTCTCTCTCCATCCGTCATACGCACACACACACACACACACACACACACACACACACACACACACACACACACACACACACACACACACACACACTACGCGCACGCACAGGCATCCACGCAAACACGCACACATTTCTTCGCAATCGTGCATGCTGAAATTCGAAAACCCGTTGGCACGCGTACACGTTCACACGCGGCCACGCATGCACCGTAAGCGCGTGCACATGCGCACGCACACACGCCGCGAACGCTGACACACGCATACACGCACTCGCGCGCATGCAAACGCAAATACGGAGGCACACGCCCGCACACTCATACACAGAGCGAACATGCGCATAGAACCATACCCAGGCACGCTCAAGACATGCACATGCATAACCACTCTGTACCATCTCGGCTGCTTCTCAAAAGCCTGCACGTGCCAACAGGCTGCATAACACTCCCTCTACCAATACCTTCTCAATGCCAACTGTAATAAATCGCTTTATGGCTTAAATTTGGCGCTTTTTCAAGCCAATGTGCCTTCTGGCGGGAGGGTGCAAAACGATTTTCTCCTGTCGTTGGACTTCACCGCCCCTGTCTGACTTTCTTTAACTGCTTTAACGTACCACCAATGTTCCGACTAAGTGCCAAAATGCATATGTTGCTAGAAGGGACTACCCTCTTGTTGTAGTCATTTGAAACTTTTTGACCATCGCCCTATATTCTGAAATATAAATTCGAAAAAAAATTTTCCCATTGAGTTACACTTGTGCGTTGCTGTGAAGTTCCGAAGGAGAATGTCCAGAATTCCTGGACATGGGAGGTGATCGGACCTGTTCGAAAATAGGTACGGGTACTGGGGGGGCAGCATAGATGACACTGCCGCCTCCGTCTCAAGTGCTCCGAAAGGTCCTTCAATAAGCACTTTTGCTACGGGCAGACACACGCTATGAGCTTCCACGGCTTGCTTGATCCATGCGCACTCGCCCGTGAACATATCGGGTTCTACGTAAGAGGGGTGAACTACATCCATTGTAGCTGCGGAATCGCGAAGCACTCGGCACTCTTTCCCGTTCACGAGGAGGTCTCGCATGTAAGGCTCGAGAAGCTTCATGTTCTCGTCAGTGCTGCATAATGACAAAAACAC
Source organism: Dermacentor andersoni (assembly GCF_023375885.2). Taxonomy (NCBI): domain Eukaryota; kingdom Metazoa; phylum Arthropoda; class Arachnida; order Ixodida; family Ixodidae; genus Dermacentor; species Dermacentor andersoni. The sequence goes on along the minus strand of NC_092818.1, from coordinate 98,629,730 downwards.
GACTTTTGTTTTTGTTTCCGGACACTGCGCCGAAAAGTGACCCGGCTTCTGGCACGTATAACAAACGCGCGCTTGCCTCGTCTGGAACCGCTTTCTGCGTTCGGCTTCGGCTGCCGCCGTCTCCTTAGGTTCGGTCGGACTGCTTTCACTCGCATCCGCACTACGTGTGTTCCCCCTTGCTCTCATGGGTGTGAACTTTGGCCTCTCAAACTTGGAGCCAAATTCACCCTTTTGACCGTCCTTAGCTCCGCGAGCCCGACGCGTCACAAGCTCCTCGGCTAGCTCGGCGGCTTTAGCCACCGTACTAACGTCTGGCCTATCCAAGACCCAGTACCGCACGTTCTCAGGTAACCGACTATAAAATAGTTCTAGCCCGAAACACTGCAGAACTTTCTCGTGGTCACCAAACGCTTTCTCTTCTTTGAGCCACTCCTGCATGTTTGACATTAGCCTGTAGGCAAACTCTGTATATGACTCACTTCTGCCTTTCTCATTTTCCCGAAACTTCCGACGGAACGCCTCCGCTAACAGCCTGTACTTTTTTAGCAGACTCGATTTCACTTTGTCGAAATCCTCTGCCTCCTCTCTCTTCAAGCGAGTGACTACGTCGGCCGCCTCGCCGGGTAACAAAGTGAGCAAGCGCTATGGCCACGTTTCCCGAGAGAACCCCTGCTTCTCGCACGTTCGCTCAAAGTTAACCAGGAACAAACCAATGTCCTCTCCAAGCTTAAACGGCCGCATCAGGTCAGTCATTTTGAACAATACTCGTTCTCCTGCACCGTGTGCCTGACTTCCATTACGAGCGCGTTCCATCTCAATCTCGAGACGCTTCATTTCCAAAGCGTGTTGACGGTCGCGCTGTTTTTCTTTCTCTTGTTGCTCTCTCTCATTCTGTTCTTTACGTTCGCGCTCATCTTTCTCTTTCTGTTCTTTACGTTCGCGCTCATCTTTCTCTTTCTATTCTTTACGTTCGCGCTCCTGTCTTCTTGCCGTCTCCCTCTCCTCAATGGTCTCAAGGCATTCCGACAGCTCGTCATCCTCAGCTTCTAACTCAAGAATAGCCCTTAGCAGTTCTGGTTTTCTGAGTTTGTCTGAGACATCCAGACCCAACTCTCTTGCAAGCTCCAGCAATTTCGGTTTGCGCAACGACTTCAAATGCATGGCTGCTCTGAATGCTGCTTTCTCTACTGCCTACTATTGTCTTGCCGCAAACTAACCCGGCAGCAACGACAACCACAATTACCAGCTCTGTTTCTGACACTAACAAAAGCCTGGCAAAACTCAGAAGAAGAAAGTCCCGCACTCACCAAACCTCGCAGCCAAGAATTCAGCGTAGTCGTTCCGCTGCAGGCAACCAGTCATCACACAGGGCTCGTTGCACTGCTCCCGGATGGTCGTTGTGCTGCTCAGCATACAGTCAACCGCATATCTTCGCTGCTGGCCTCCGTTGTCGCGATCTCACCGCTGGCAGACAGTTGTGGCAAATGCACCGCTGGCACGAGTTGTTGCAATTGGGTCGCAAGCCCCAAGGGTAGCGTTGGCCTGGCGGCCTGGGGCACAACTGGAAGCATCCGAAGGTCCTGGCAAAGCATGAGTCGACTGCTAACAGAACAACTTGTTTATTCTAGCATCGCAAAAGAGCGGCCGGTCATGTCGACCGAAGTGGAGAGACGGGAGAGCACGTTACTCGACGGAAGAAATCGGAGCCTCTCTCTTGGCGTCCGGGGGCAGCTGCTCTTATACTCTCGGAGTTGAGGGCAAGAAGGAACGCCTCGATAGAGGCGCACGTGACGGGGCACGGACACGCTGAGAGACAGGTTGAGACGAGTGCAGTGACGCATCCGCCGGGCCGGCGCCGGTCAGACCTCCTCGCTTCACACTTGGGGAGCTCCTCTCCCCGGCTGCCGCGCTTTGACAAGCGTGGGCACCAACATGCACACACACGCACACTTGAAGACACGTGGCATTGAAACATGCCTGGACGCGCTTGGCGGGGAGGCGTATCGGCGGCGCCTAACGGGCCAAAATGTCCGCCGCTTTGAACGAAGCCCCGGCGTCCGTTGCATCCGCGCCGGCTATACCGCGCGTCGTAGGCGAAACGTAACAGTACATAGACACTCTGATTTCTCCTTGTGTCATGTCAAGCAGGTGATACTGTCCACGGTGCCTATAAACGACAGGAGCCGTAAGATAGTGATCACTAGCCAGAGTGATTCAGTTCACGGTATCTCTCCGGAGCACAGACTGCTCTTTGGCTCTCATTTGAAGTTTTGGGTGCTCTTCCAGGGGTCGTAGTGTTCGAACGGACAGTCATTTTGGTGATGAAAACAGATTGTATTTTCCAGCTTGCAATAAGTTACGAAAGGCAACTATGTGAAGCTTCTACCGACAATTTGCGCGTTGTCATGTTCAACAAGGACTAGATTGCTCTTCGCCTTTACGCAGTTTATCTTTATATCTTCCTGGCAGTGACCAACGCCTCCTGTACCAGGTACAGAGTTTCTGCCGAAGCCGTAGAGAAGGGTAGACTCTTACACAATATCGGTATCATATCGTATCGCTGCCGACGCAGAGAAAAAAGCCCCACAAGAACAAACTTGTTGTTGAGAGCGACTTGCTTTAGAAACACATGACCATTCCTGGTCTCGAAGCGTACTTCTTCAAGCTTGCCTAGTTTAACTAGGCAAACTTCTAATTCTAATTTCAACCTATAAAAATGTAACATCTTGTACGGTGAATGGTTATTCTAATTTGCCATCGCAAAAAGTTTGCAATAAGCTACCAATAGAAATAAAGCAGCTAGAGATTTTGAACTAAGTTGTAAATTGTAATACTTATCTAACTAAACAGAATGGTGAAATTTCTTGTTACTGCTGAACGTCAGTTGTTCATATTTCTTTTTCTTTCCTTAATGCTGTATTTTTCCTTTTTTATTCTTCATTTTGATGTTATGAAATGTTTGTCTTCATAGAATTGTATGTTGCATTGCATCAAGCACAAACTCGTGGCTGTTAAGGTTTGGTTTAGTGCTGCACGTGCATTGATTTTGCATCTGAGCATTGCTTGTGTTTTCCCTCTTACGCATAACTTTTATGCGCAGGCGATATTGCATCGGCTACAAGCTTTTAAGCTACCGGTCCAAACCGAGTTTTGTACATTTCCTTCGGCTTTTAAGTAAAGTGTTCCCTCCTCATCAAAAAAAAAAAAAAATACGACATTGGGCTCGTTACGCGAAGTCAACCGGCGTGGTCGGTTGCATCCGCCTGCTGCTGTTGCTTCATGTAAGAAACCACGTGCCGTCGCACCCACATTTTAAAGCTTTTGTGCGAGATGGCGGAGATTGTTGACCCATTGACACCGCATTGCGCTAGATTGATCTCAACATCATGTGCACGTGTGCACGAAAAGTGTAGCTGCGTGGTTTATCTGGTTCGCGCACCCCTAAGTGTGCGTGCAGTTCGACGATTGGCCCGAAAGTTGATCCCGCTCCGCTGTCATTCTCAGCGAGTTCATTGTCCGAGAACCACAAGAAAAACTGGCTGCCACCGTGACAGTAGGACTCACGTTACGTACGGAGGAAAGGACGACGTTCGGAGAGGACCCGAAGGAGAAAAGCCCCTTTTTCATCCGCTGTGGAAAAAGTACTTAAAAACAGCAATGTGGATGTGCGATGGAGATTTCTGAGACTTGTCGAGAGCAGCGTTCGCTCGGCTCTGTTAGCTCCCTCGAGAGAAATTCATGCTTCTTATTCGAAATTTCGCTTTTCTTGGCTTAATCCGTGTAATAGTGTAAAATAAGCCCAAGTTAAGTTTTCCGTCCTCGACCGCCTGCATTACTTCGGCGAGCTTCAACATCGATGGCCGGAGAGCGTTGGAGGCTCCCGACACCGACCTGGCAGGGAGAGCTACTGGGTCTTCAGGAGGAAACTGTCCAACATTTTCAGGAATCCAATAATGGCAAAGTAGACAATTAAGAGGGCGGCCGCGTTTCGATGGGGGCAAAGTGCAAGAACACGCGTGTACCGTGGATTGGGCGGGCGTTAAAGAGCCACAGGTGGTCAAAATAATTCGGGAGTCCGTCACTATAAGCCGTGCCTCATAATCAGATCGGGATTTTGACACGTAAAACCCCAGAATATAAAATGTTAAAAACCATTAAGAGGCCTTCTCGGCTCCGGACAGTCGCGTGTCTAAGCACTGGAACAAGACGTAAAAGGCACAATTTATATATTATTGCCATAACAACTCTAACTATGTATCACTGTGATACTCACCAATTTGCAGCCTCTTAACTTTTCTATGCGAGAATTCTTTGGTGGGCTTGAAATGAAACTGGGAAGTAAGTTACTGGGGTTATGTTAAGAGTCCTACCGTTGCAGGTGTAAGAAGTTAAAAAGAAGCAGGAGGTTAAGGATGAGAAAGAAGATAAGCAAATGACGGATCAAGAGGGTGCAATGGTAAAAAGAAAACTTACAGGGTACAACGTTGCAATGAAACGCATTTTAAGACAATATTATTTGCCATAGTAATATTGTTCCGCAAGCATCATCCTCTAGTGAAAGCTAGCATTACTAATCACCAAACAAGCCAAGTACAAGCGAGTGAGAGAGAGAGAGAGAGAGAGGGCTTATATTTACAGGAAAGACAGAGAGGTCGGCCTGAGCTGATGCTCGCTTCTGCTTCTCCGCACTGGGGGAAAAAGGGAAAGGGAAGGTAGGTAAACATGGTGATGAATAACGATGAGGATGAAAGTATAGTTGGGTCAAAGTTCGACTGCGCGTTCGTGAATCACTTTTCCTCACTCGACTTTTCAACGTCGCACCGTTTCTCCCAGTCACACTTTCGAGAGCTGGTGCTGCGATGCGTTCTTACGCAGGCCATCCGACCATGTTGGCTTCAACCGTGGTGTGGGGATGCGGGCATGAAAGGTTGACGACCGCAGTGGCGCGGTAAGCGCCACAGACTGCAACATTCTGGCTAAATGTGCCGACGCCGTCGTAATTACAGCCAGAGCTTTAGCCACGGTCGCCCCATTCCTCGGTGTTCACGGGCAGTGAGTGAGATAAGCGCCCACGTACGCGACGCATTGTCGAGCCGACGTGGGCAAACATTACCTGCGTGCATTCTTCCGGCTTGTGCTGCCCTCCGACAGCGGAGAAGAGCCCCGGATACGTCGCTGCACCGGAAGGCACCCTACGCACGCCAGAAAAGGCCTTATATAGCAAGAAAGAAAGAAAGAAAGAAAGAAATAAAGAAAGAAACAAAGAAAGAAAGGAAAAAGAAAGGAAGAAAGAAACAAAGATAGAAAGGAAGCAGGTTGCCTTCAAATTCCCCCACCCGTGCAATGTGTATACATTAATGACGCGCAAGCTCACAAAGCGAGTATCCGTGTCTGCGTGGCTCACTATAAGGGTGAGAATGCGTACAGTATAGCCCTTGGGCAAATATGCACAAGGAAGGGAAATTATTTATAACGGCTTTGCGGATAGGCTTAGCGACCAGGCAGGCAGCGTTGCATTATGCCTAAGTTAGGGAAATGTTTGCAGAGGCAAAGTATTCAGAAGCCGGCTTTTCTGGAATTTGCTCAAAAGAGATTGGTAGAAATGTGCAATAAGGGGGAAATATTAACTCAAATGAAAAAATTCCGCTTAATAGGTAGCACGAAGAGACGAAAAAAATTCACGCGAGTTCCTTAAAGGGAAAGCTCTGCAGTACGAAATTCCGTTTAACTGCCAACCAACTTCCTTTGCAACACGTAAGGGTTTCCTCTGTAGCTTTTTGCTGCTTTCGGGTAGAACACATGTATACCTTCCATTGTTCAGTTTTAACACATGTTCTGTTCCTAGCGGTGCATGGTTTTGCCGCTTTGGGTGAAAAGCTGTCGCATCGTTACTTTTTTTTTCTATCACTCTGCATGGAAGCGCTTGCCAAAATAAAACACATTCTCACGTTACCTGGAATAAGGAGCCCGCTAACCTAGGGTGCAGACTGCGCTTCCACAGAGTAAAAGGGTATTCCCTTTCTCTCTCTCTCTCTCTCTCGGATGAATGGTGTGTCAAAGCCACGATGTGATTACGAGGCACACCGTAGCGGCGAACTCGATCAATTTTGACCAAGTGAAGTTTTAAACGTGCACCTCATTCTAGTAATCATCATTCTAGTCATACCTATCTCTCTTTCAGAGAATCTATCTCAACGGTTCCCATCTATCTGTACTTATCTAACCTGCCCACCGAATCTTTGCTAGATTAGACCACGAATTCAAATTAGAGCATTTCTTCGCCCGAACAAAGCTGTATTTATTTACCCTTTAGTCCTCGCTGCTAATCATTGGAATCAACTACCAGAAGATATTGTCTACATAATAAACCATGTATAATTCACTCGCAAATTAAAGCTTCATCTCGATGTCTGAATGACTTTGTATAATTGTATCAGATTTGTTATGTGTTTATACTGACTTGTTAACACACAATATAACATGAAAAAATTCGTTCATTTGTCTACTCTTTGAGGATGTGAATGCTTAGCCTTGTTGGCTTATTCTGTTATGCTTTCCTTTTAGGTTCGTTAGATTTGTCTTTATAGTAAGTAGTTTATGGTTGTCCCTATCTATATCTCTTTTTGTACTTCATTGGTTAATTGATTTAATGTGTGTATACTACTCCCCCCACCTATGTAATGCCTTCGGGCCCTTAGGGTACATGGCTAAATAATAATAATAATAATAATAATAATAATAATAATAATAATAATAATAATAATAATAATAATAATAATAATAATATTCAGCAGCCTATTTTTATGGCCGCTGCAGGACGAAGGCTTCTCTCAGCGATTTTCAATTACCCCTGTCTTGCACTAGCTGATTCAAACTTACACCTGCAAATCTCCTAATTTCACCAGCTCACATAATTTTCTGTCGTCCTCGATTGCGCATCCATTCCCTTGACACCCATTGTTGAACTCTAATGGTGCACATGGTACCTGCCCTAAGGATTAGATGCCAGCTCTATCTTTCTTTTTCTTTTAATGTTAACAAGAATTTCGGCTATCCTAAGTTAGCTCTCTCATTCATTCTACTATCTTCATGTCTACGCTAAACATTTTTATCGCGTTATCAATTTTATGGACAATTCAGGCGCATTTCCGCCGTCACCGTCACCGTGGTGTTCCATATAAATTTCAAGGGCGATAACATCGTCGTTGCGCGCCGTATGCTGTAAGTGCGAGTGAAAGAGTGCGAGGTTGAGCCGACGTTGGCGGCTGAATCTTGCGTGCACAAGAGAGGAAAGCGAGGAGGAAGTGCGCCGTCTTCCGTCACACACAAGGCAGCAGGAGGGAGGGAAGGGTGAGGGGAGGGGCGTTATACTCCGGCGGCTTCTACGTATGGCGAGGCTGAACGCAGACACGCGGGCCTTATTTTGAAAGTGGTTTGCGGATTGTGGCGCGTCTAGGCACGGCGAGAGCTGATGTCTTTTGTGCGCTATGTTCTCACCGTTCAGTTTGCGTTCAAGCGAGAAGCAGCGCGAAAGGCAATTTGCTCGCTGCTGCTACCACTATTCGCTACGCCAGCGTATCGACAGCTGGAGTCCGCGGTCATCGAGGGAGATGCATTCATTTTTGCCTGTGCGCGCGTTATACCATGCTTGTTAATTTAGTTAGTAAGCAAGTGACTACAAGATTTACGGCTGATAGAACTATTCCTACATCGGATGCCTGTCAAATAATTTGCTATTGCAATCGATGCTTAGCCTTTCACTCGAAACTGCGACATTTTTTCGTTCCATCGCTCTTTGCGCGGTCCTTTCCTGTTCTCAAACTTCTTTGTTAACATCCAAGTTTCTACCCCATATGTTAGCACCTGTAGAAAGCAATGAGTCTAAGCTTTTCGTTTTAATGGCAGTGGCGAGCTCTCAGTCAGGATTTGCTAATATCTGCCGTATGCACTCCAGCCCGTAATTATCCGTCTGTAAATTTCCTTCTCCGGAAGAGGGTCCCGGTGAGTAATTGGTCTAGATAAACGTACTTCTGCACAGACTCCATGGGCAGATCGCTGATCGTGAATTCTTGTTCTATTGTCAGGCTTTCAACATTACCTTTGTCTTCCGCATACTAATCTTTAACCCTGCTCTTACATTTTATCAGTTAAGATTTTCAGTCATAAGCTGCAATTCATCCCCAGTGCTGCTGAAGAGGACAACGTCATCAGCATACCGAAGGTTGTTGATATGTTCGTGGTTGATCCACACTTCTAAGCCTTCCCATCCTAACAGCTTGAATACTTCTAAGCATGCAGGGAATAACATTGGAGACATTGTGTCTTCTTGCCTGCCGCTTTTCTTGATGGGTAATTTTTTTCCCTGTAGTTGCGGAGAAGCAACGTAGCTGTGGAATCTTCGTAGACATTTCCCAAGATATTCACGCATGCCTCCTGTACTCCTTGATTTCGCGATGCCTCTATATTACTGCTTGTCACTTTACTAAATCAAATGCTTTTTCATTGTCTATGAAAATCATATGAAGAGGCTGATTACACTACGCAGGTTTCTCAATGCCTGAATAATGACATGGACAGGATCCATTGTAGAATATTCCTTCCAGAAGCCAGCCTGTTCTCTTTGTTCATTGAAGTTAAGTGAAACCCTGATTCTATCAGAAATTGTCCGGGTGAGTACTTTATACATTACTGAAAGCAATTTTGGGCCTATATTTCTTCAGTTCTTTAACGTATCCTTTCTAATGGCTTAGTATAATGTTGGCATTCTTCCAGTTCTCTGGTACATTTGTAGTCGTGAGGCATTGTCCGTAAAGAGCCGCATGCTTTTCAAGCATATTATCTTCTCCGTCTGTGATTAAATCGACCATTACTCCATCTTCTCCTGCCGTTTTTCTTTGGGACATGTCTTGCATGGTGGTTATGACGTCATCGCTAGTTATAGAAGGAGCCTCATCCTATTCATCACTGATTCCAGTTAAGGTTTCGTGACTTTTCTGGGTATTGTACAGGTCAGGACAGGATTTTACTGCTGCTTTCGCTTTATTATTGAAATAACTAATGATATTAATCTGCTTATCTTTCTCTGCACACATATTGCTCTGTCCAATGCCAAGTTATTTCTCACTGATTTTATGCTACGGCATTTTTTACTGCTTCCTGAATATTTCCGACGTTATAATTTTGATTATCTCTTACTTCCTTCTTGATTATCATTTATGACAGTTATGCTAATTTTATCTAATCTCTTGAGTTGGACTCTTTCATGCTTTGTCGTTTCTTCATTAGGCCCTTTGTTTCATGGTAGAGTTTACCTCCGTGCTGCCTTGGTGCCTTACCTGAGACTTCAGTTGCTGCTTCTGAAATCTGCTTATATGGCTTCATTCATTACCTATATGTTATTTTGATCTTCCTGTTCTAAAGCTGCATATTTGCTTGCGAGCACGAGTATGAATTCGTCTGCTTTTACCCTTACTTGGTCTAGGTTGGCCTGTTTCTTTGACTAATTTTGCGCTTTCTCGTTTCAAATTTAGAGCACTCCTACACTTTACTATCGTATGATTACTGTCCTTTACCCTACGTAACACTTCTGCACCCGGCACTATGCTGGGATCGGCTGAGAGTATGAAATATGTCTCATTTCTTGTTTCGCCCCAAGCGATTTTTCGGCTCTACTTCCTGCTATGGCGCTTCCAGAAGAAAGTATCCCCTATTCGGAGTCTATTATATTCCGCGAATTATACCATAACCTTTCTTCTCATGTTCATAGAATCAATGCCGTGGTTACCAACTGCTTGTTATCCGGCCTGCTTTTCCCCCACTTTTGCACTGAAGTCGCCCATGGCGACAGTACACTGATTGCACATTTATCGGTGCTAACCCAACGTCTTCATCAATCTGTTCTATTTCTTCACCATCATGAATGGAGGTTGCAGCGTTGGCCCGCACTACCTTTAAACTAAATATAATATTTAGCTCTAGTACCACGACTGCTGCCTTTTCATTCATGCTGTAGAATTCATCAACGCTGCCCGCTATGTGTTTATGAACTGGAAATCCTCCCCCGTATTCCCTCTTATCTGGAAGGCCCCTGTATCAGAGGACGGGAGTGTTAGTCAGCACTGTATAAGTCACACCAGTTCTACTAAGCTCACTAAGGTAAAATCTGGTAATTTCTCAAACAGCCCTGCTAAGCCAGCTGCACTCGATGGGATTAACGTGTTAAACGTTGGCATGTTCAGTTTCCAATGGCGGCCTGTACGAATCCAGGTACTCTGAGCACCCTCTGCGCGTCGCAGCCCTGACCGCCGCCTCGATCAGGTGGCCCGCTGCCGCTGTGGACTCAGGGCTACGGGTTACGTGCAAGAGTCCTGAGGAAGGAGTTAGTGGCCGAACTCTGCACCAGGGAGGACAATTCCTGCTCTGGTGAGGGAGCGTCTGTTGAAGCATAGTGGGACTTGCTAATTTGGTCGCACCTAGACTAGTGCAGCCCCACTGCTTTCGGTATATTTTTTTAAAGCAAAAGCTTTTCTAGGCTCATGGTGAAGTTTGTGTCAGCAGCCCTGACCGCCGGAATGTCCGCCGAATGAAGAATGAATAATGATTGATAGTGACAGTTAGTGAATGATAACATTATAATAGAGATTCGTAGAGGTTAATAATGACTAGTAATGACTAATAATAGCTACTAATGACTTGTAATGACTACTAACGACTACGAAATGACCAATATGTCTAACGACGGCTAGTAATGACCACAACTGATCAGAAATTACTAGAAATGTCCAGTAATGAGTAGTAATGACTAAAATGGCTACTAATAACTTGTAATGACTACTAATGACTACCAAATGACCAATACGTCTAACGACGGCTTGTAATGACCATAATTGATTAGAAACGACTAAAAATGCTTACTAGTGAGCATTACTGACTAATAATGACTGAAATGACTTGTAATGACTAGTACTGACTATGAAATGACAAATATGTCTAACGACAACTTGTAACCACTACAATTCATTAAAAATGACTAGAATTGCTTAGTAGTGAGCAGTAATGACTAAAAGAAAGATGAGAAAGACAAGAGGCAAAGAGAAAGAGGCGAATGATAGGAAGAGGAAGAGTATGCTTTCGCCGTTCAACTCCTAAGAGAGATCTTAAGAGACCCTGTAGGTTTTGGTTGTTTTTTTTGGTGGTGTAAGGCTTCACTTTAAGCTAGTAAACGAGCACTTTCGCATTTGCATCCGTAAATAAATGGACCTTGCGGCCACAATTGAGCCCTCTACCTCGAGCTCAGCAGCACGACGCCATAACCACTAAGCCACCGTGGTGGGAATTGCTTCAAGTGGTGACATACACTAATACTAACGGTTGGCGGTGAAAAACAGGTAGATAAACCTAGAAAGTGAAAGCGCTGTTAAGCCCTCATGTTTACACTGGCAACAGCTCCGGCCAGGAGGTTATTTTGCTGCGTGCAACTAACACGTGTGCATGGCCAGTGTCGGGTGGCCTTTGTGCCGTATCTCTCAGGCGATAACGTCGCGTGACACTGATATGTCAGTTTAGCGATATTTAGGGTGTTTTCATGGGGGTGCTTGCCTCTTGCTCCGTGATGATTAACTTTGTTCGGCAACACAAACGATCATCACCTCTTGCGAGAACTAGCTCAGCAAAACAAGATATAACCACGCTATTGGAATCTAATTACTAGGGTAGGCGACGTTGAGGCAGTATCATCTCCTTGATACTCGAAATGACTGCTCCTCCATATACTCTCCCCTTCTGAAGTTTTCTTGTTGGTTTGAGGAAGAGGTACATGGCAGGTATAAAATGGATCGATTGTCTAATGCGTATCGTGCGCAAAGCGGAATTTTTACTCTCCGAAATCAGCTTTCTGGGAAACTGAAATAACAGTGATAATCTAGAAGAGAAAGCCCGAGGCCAAATAGCAAACGATGTCATGAACTGCGTCACTCTAACAGGACCCGTGTAGGTATGATTCGCTATTTGGCGCGTATGACTTGATGCAGTCATAACAGTTCCCACCATCCTGCATGTAGCGAGTCAATAAATTGTGCCAATGGATCGTCGCGCTCGTGCTAGCATTAAACAATTGTGTATTTCGGAATTTTTCTTTTTGCGCCCACGCCAGCAACGAAAAAAAGAAGGAAAGAACATTAGGTAGTCAAAATTAATCCAGAGTCCCCCACTACGGCGTGCCTCCTAATCAGACCGCGGTTTCGCGATGTAAAACCTGGGAATTTAAGGCCTAATGTTTTATTAAATAACGCACACTGGCCTCAGATACCCAGGCATGATCCCCAAATACCCGAAATGAAGTGAAGCCGGAATTAACAAAATTGTGGATAAATTATTTAACAAGGGATTGCTTTGTAATATCTACATTAGTGATTATCTGTATAACTTGACGCATGTACAAAGTTGGTAACAAGAAAAATTTTAGTGGAAGAGCTGAAATTTCAGCCAGTACGCGTACAAGAATGATCTGCTAGAGACTCCTTTGCGGCGTGTTTTAGGCGTTGGGAAAATGTGCTGTGAGTCTAGTCCGGAGGTCACGTTTCTACAATGTTTTACGATCGGCGGCTCACGAACCGATACGAAGAATGCGTGCCTTTCTTGACAAGGATCTTTATGTCGGCACGAACACCTATCGCAAAGTCTCAGTTTTGGCTGTCTGCAAAGGTGTCGTGTGAACGAAGCGGCACGTTCTTTTTATGCATCCCCTCTGTGGACTGAGCAGAAAGGGCGGAAAACAAAAACAAAGAAGGAAGTAGAAAGGGAGAGACAATCGCATTGTTCTGGGCACTGGTTCGGCTCAAGTCAGGAATCGAGCAGCCCAACTGCGGACGCTTCTGCAGTTCATATACTGCATTAAAAACGCCTAAGCGTGTTCCTCCATGCAGTGTGCTGGTCGAAAAATGGTGCTTTAAGTCAAGAGCCATCACTACGCGTGCGTACGGGAGCCGCATTTGAATCTGTAAAGCCTCTAAACATAGGAAGTTTTACTTTCAAAGAAATTTCTGTGTACCGAACAATTTCTTCACGTGTTGCGGAATATACGCTATATATATGATGATGAGAAATGACGCACATTTTGAAAGCATGGCTATCTTTTTGTATAATTTACGCGTTATCCCTGAAGTCACAACGGCTGGGGTTTAGCTTTAAAATATATATATACTGCCGCGCACTGCAACGTACTGCTGACGCCCACCGGATCCTTGGTCTTCAGTGGTGACTTCAACGTGCATCACCAGCTATGAGCCACCAAGATTGACGGCAGCCTAACGTACCGACGGAGCACTTGCTTTGATTTGACTGATTTCCACGCACTTTGCTGCGTGCACAGACAGTGCTCCCTCTATCCCGCTTCCCTCTTTCTGTTCCCCCTTTCCCTTCCCCTGGTGTAGGGTAGCAAACCGGACGCTCGTCTGGTTGACCTCCCTGCCTTTCCTCTCTTTGCTCTCTCTCTCTCCACGCGTTATCACTGCGCATCGCACAAACATTGTTCTACATTCTTGCACCCGCCTATATGGCAGCTGAGTCATGTCGATTTGTTTGGACTGTGTTCCTAGGTAGCGTTATTGATCTTCTTAGATGCGCTAATGAGAGGGAGCTTGCCCGCGCTACGTTCAACGTTACGACACGTTTAGCCCCACACTTTGAAAGGAGGCGCTCGGATGCGGAAATTGCCGGAATGGCAGTTACAATATGAGATACGCCTGCATCAAACACCACTCTGATTCTCCTTAAAAAAAAAATCAAATTCCGGTGGCGGTGACAGCACTCCCGACTTAATAGAGTGCTAAAGCACTACCTGAACATAACTTGGAGCCTGCTATGGGACTACGTGTTTCGTAATTTTAGCTTGCCCTATCAGTCCTGGTAGTCAGCAAATTCCTTTCCATCACTCAAGACTATCCATCATTCATCATTTATATCTAGTCAATGTTTTGTCATAAACTTGGCCACAGGGGTACGGCTAGGACAGGTAAAATGATAACACACTAAATACTATAGCAGGTTTTACGAACAGAGCTACCTGTTTACGCTACACTACACGCTTAACAATCGTATCCATGTAAATAAATATGTTCTTTGTCTAAGGGCCGCATTATCTTTGCAGGGACATAACCTATACGTGTGTAGTTTGAAAAGCTGCATGGGTGCCTAGAGGTAAAAAAATATGATAAAACTAGTTGATCAAATGCTATGACTTCCTGAACAACACTGACACAACAGGGTGAGCTTGGACCATGAACCAGCGCATAAACTTGATCCAGAATTTAGGTTAGTTTAATGGCAAACCCCATAAACGTTGTGGGTGAAAGTCTCGTAGAAATTTATCCGTCCCCTCGTTGTATTAGAGCCGAGCCCCGTGTATCGGTCTTGCCGGCCTGTTTCGCTCGCTGACGCGTACATGGCTCTCGTGACGAAAGCGTTTCCTGAGCCGCTATCGGCGCTATCTGGCGTTGCCGGGGAGGCATGTGATGCTGCCCGGCAGAGCGGTTGATAAACGGCGTTTGAGTCATACCGAGAGGCAAAAAAAAACCGGGTTCGTCACCGACCGAAGGCGCGGCCTTTGACAGCCGAGGCATTGTGTGGGACGCAAGGGCGGGGCAGCAAGGTTTAACAGGATACGCATTGCCAATTGTGCCGAAAGGGCGCGCACAGCCTTCCTTCTCCTTTTTTTTTTTGAGAAATGGAAGTTTGTTTAGAGAGCATCAGGAAAGCAGCAACGCGCCCCACTTAATGCTGAAAAGTGCAAGTTAAACAGCGTGCAATTACGAAGGCAGTAGAGAAGGAGAATTAGAAATGTTTAGTGATACGAAATTCAGAGACGTTGGCCTCAGGAACATTCCTGTAGTCAGCTTACTCTGCGTTGGTGGGAAGCGGGAACGGATGACGATCCCGATGGGTGGAGTTGAGAGAAGGAAGATGAAAAACACGCGACAGGAATGTTTACTCAGACACGTGCGCGCAAGACTACCGGTCAACTACCATGTGACATTTTGTTATTTAAGAGCATATATCAAAGTCATCTGTTCACGTTTGAAAAAATACAGGTTTACTTATCATTGGATAAGGTTTGCGCAAAAGATGCGCCTGTGTGGATGCAACCACACAACAATAAATGGAGCTACATGTTTTCAAATGTGGGGAGAAGGCATCTATATACGGTTGCCTTCAAGAACTACAGTTTCGTAGTTCAATGCTGGTTCTGCCCGCTTACTTGTCACTATTGCCTTAAGTTACTTTGCATCACACCAAGTTGCCCTAAAGGAGGTATTCCTCGCTTAGTGGATGCTGGAGGGGCTCGCGAAAGCCGCAGACTAATTGGGCATCACACCGCGAGGAACAATGATCTTTTGGCCTTGTCACCGGAGAAGTACACAGGTTAGAACAAGTGACCGCTGGAACAACTGATCAACCAGAACACGTTGTGCGAAAAAACATAAATGGTAATATTTGGAAGTACTGATACTTTCTCGAATATTAGTGTGTGGAGGTGGGCTAACCCTTATATGTTATTGAAACCTTTAACAAGCATCTAGAATTTCAGAAGAGTCTCAGAATTTAACCTGTATCTATTTTGTAGTATAGATATTAGGGCTTATGAGTTCCTGTGACTCGAAGGCATGCTGTTTTGGTGCTGAGCGAAATTCTACCATCGAGTGATGGCCGTTCTGACAGAGAAGCGTGTGCTGGTCGCATGATCGTGCTTTTGTATGGGTGCCGTAAATCCCTGAATGTTGCGTAGATGCCTTTTGTCCATGAAAGAATATATATATCTTTTTCTATGGCAGGGATGTCCGAATTGGATAATGGGGTGGAAGAGGTGAGGGAAGTCGTAATCTTTTACGGCTAATATTCACAGTGATAAATTATTACCGCACATAACGCTTAATAGGACTGAATGTTCAACGGAAAGGCTACTTGTTGCTTATTATCAAGTCAGATTCGTGTCCTCATTAAAGCTGCAGTCACTGCCTAAACACAACTTCAGTGAATACTTCCACCACAACAAAAGAGTTGAAAAACAAAAGAAAGAAAAACGTGCGTCCCGTTCATGCTGAAACGCACGTCAAACGCTGTCGATTCCCGCGTTTGACCTAAGCCGGCTAACGCCAGAAATTATGTTGCTCGTGTATTGCATTCTGAGAAACTTGAGAACTTCACATCTGCGGAAAGTTACGGTGGCGTCAATTACTACACTACAGACTGGTTCGAGCGCAGGCATGCGGTACTTTTTTTTTTCTGCCTGCATTCTTTGCACTGGTACTTTCCCATACTTGGTCTCGGAGCATCTACTGGTGGTGGGTCCGAAGTCCATCGACGATGGTGCTGCTTCAGGGCGAGGAGCGGTCGGTATGCGAAGTTTCAAGCGTGCGCACCCTCGTCACCTTTGGCGTGAGCAACAAAGAAAGAAAAAAAACACCTGCCGGTCGCCGTGTTGACAGAAGAACGCGAACGGGTCGGCGTAAAGATAAGGGTCGGTGCCCGTTATGCGTTTGTCTCGGCGGCGCAATGGCTTGAAACATGCGGCCGAGCCCTCTCTGAGCGACCGCCGCGCGTTCGCAGCCTTCGCCCTTCCGCTGGGGGGGGGGGGGGGGGGGGGACACACGCGACACGAAGGGCGGTGATAAGTCAGTAGAGCACGCGGTGTCCGCAGAGACACATGCAGTCGTGGCCCTTTATTGCCGGCGCCGACTGGTGTAGAACGGCGCGAGAGAACGTCGATGTTGGATGGATCGGTGCGGCCCACTATGATGAACATCTGCGGATCCCAAGAGCGGCAGGACGAAGACCCCAGCCTTGCCGCCACGGAACGTAGGTACCGATGTTTCACTCATATTACCGATGCAATATTGAATACACCGTTTGTACTCTTTCTTTTTGGAGAAAGAAGGCGTACCACCATTTTTAAAGGCTATGCTTGTTTAAGAAATAAAGGTTATCTTCGGCACACTTGATTCGACCAGATTAGCTGGATTGCTTTGAGGCGCGGACATTGATTGTCTAACTAACCGCAATGCGCCAGGGCCAATTAAATAAGTTGTATTACCATTTATACGAATAGATTCACGATACAAGTTGCAAATATTACACTGAAACCAGCCTTTGTTTTAGGCTTGTGTCCTCGTTAAGAATCCTGAGACGAGCACTAGTTTCGACAAATTATGACCTTGGTGCATTATATTTTCCAGAAAAAAAAATCTCATGCCACTGCGGTACGAAATTATCTGCGATTGCATTGCTTTTCCATTGAACTTGACATATATTGACTACAGCGAGCCATAGAACTTTAGCTAAATTGACGTACCTAGAAAATAGATAAGCTTTTAGTGCACATGCTGCAACATGCATCCCAACCTCATTACAATAATGTAATTAATTTATTTTTTATGCAAATATACACCTTGTATTTCTTTTACAAGTAACGCTCAACGTATAATGTAATGCAGGTTTGAAGAAATTACCGCTATCTGCCGCAAGGGTATAAAAAAAAAAAACAATCTGTATAGCCTTGCACTGGAGTGGTCCAGCTCTTCCAGGCTTAGGGAAGGCTGGTCGAGATGATCGCATGAGTTTAAACGTGTGGAGAAGAGTATTCTGGGGCATTCTCCGTAAGGATGAAGTGCGTTGGGGATATTTGTAATATCCTAGACGTGATAGTTCGCTCAGTCTGCTATCAATGTGGTGTTTGGTAGCACCGTTGAGTAGTGTAAGTGCTTGTGCCTGTCGGATTAGTAGCGCTCACAACAGCGTACCTTTGTGATGGGGGCGGTGAGAGAAGGTTGTTGTTTTTGGTTTATTGAGCCGGTCATAGCGTTGTATTCGATATTCGGCTCTGACACATAAGGTTATAGTTGTTTATGTGCGTCAAAATACTTGTGGCGCTTTAGTGTGATAGACCTGTACCGAAGATATTATATTGTGAGCACTATTATTTTCAAAGGTTCAGTTTAGTTGAACGATCTGCGTGCAATGCAAAGCTTTATTGGGGTACAGCGCCTCAGCCTAGTGCGCCGCCAGCAGTGGGCAGTGACTAAAACGTCAGGTATCGTCCAGGAAGACGGATGCTTGGAGTACTAAAAACGAAGCATTGAACACCAGAAAACTGAACACATTGGTAGGAATGCACGGTTAGAAGAAGCAGCGATTGTTTTTATTGAAGCGAAAATAAAGGAGAGATTCAGTCCCCCTATAATGGTGACCGCTACTCCTTTCAGTATAGCAATACGAACATGCAATGTAAGAAATATACATGTATTAAGGAAAGGAAAAAAAAAAGCATTCTAGGAGCGAAAATCCACAGCACACATTCCTATACACAGCCGAGCATACAGATATAAAAGGTGAAGGCAAGTTGCACCACAATGAGTTCGTGAACAGTTACAAACACACACAAGCGGCCGCGATTCAGTCTGCCATGTGTAGGTAAACAGGTGAGGAATACACACTGATAAAATAACGCACGCACAGAGATATGGCAGTAAAAGAAGTGAGCGGCAGCACAGAATACAAACGAGTATAACATGTGATAAACGTGAGATATTAATGCCAAATATTGGCATCAATTTATAGTTAAATCGTATGACTATTAAGTGCGGTATCTAGTACTTGTTAAAGAAGCCTGTGTATGCGAAAAAATGTTCGAGCGCGTTCAATGATTTTCGCTGCGCTATTTTCTATGGCCATGGGCCAGCAATTTTTACGAGTGAGAAAGGTCGGTGAGGATCAATGTAGTGTAGCTCTCGTCTTAGCTATCGTCCTTGCGTCGCGTGTCTGGGGCACTGGTGAACATCGTCATCGTTGTTGCCACAGGAGCAACCCGGGGATGAAGCCCGTTTTATGCGACATAGAAGATGCCATGTGTTAGGCACAGTCGATGGATTGGCGTTTGTGTTATCCCTTTCGTTTCTCCTATTTTCAAGATTTGGTCGTCCGCTCTTGCTTACCGTGTTATTGCTCATGTGAGCGCTGCAGTATGACCACATGGGTGAGTCACAGGCAGACGCGCTTCGAAAAAAATTGACATAGTCCGCCTTTTGAAAGATGGTTTGGGCGAGGATTCAAGGAAATACAGAGGGAATTGACTGCACAAGCAGATTTCAGTAAGTCTCAGTACTGCACAATATGCATTAGGCATTATGCGCCAAGAACTGCACACTTTCTCTTTTATCCTTAAAGATTCGCGCACCAGCTTGTACAGAATGTCTTTGGATGTGCGCGTTCATACGCGAATGTTTGCGTTTTGTACGACGTGGTTAAAGCCTAGTGCGCCACCAGCAGTGGGCAGTGACTAAAACGTCAGCTATTGACCAGAAGTACACATGCTCGGACTACTAACAATGAAGCTTCGGACACCAGAAAAGTGAACACATTGGTAGGAATGCACAGTTACTTTCGAACTTTCACGTTATTGGTGATCAACGAGAAATACACAGTGACGACGAACGTGGGATACTACATGAAGCTTATTTTTGAAAAAAAAAAAAAAAATGGTCGTGTCCTTACTGTGAAACGGATTCTTCGGTAAAAGCTCACGCCACAATTAATCCTGCCGACAGTACCGTAAACCTTCGCGCCTTACTCTTTTTCTGCCGAACAGCGAGTGAGCGTGGACTGTTTCGACGATAAGCTGAACCTGACAGCGATGGTTCTTAAACTGAACAACGCTACAAAACACAAGGAGAAACGACTAAATGAACAAATTGAATTCAAGCAGTTGAAACTTGAATTGCCTGTAGGACAAAGAACTCATCGTCCGCCTTTACAGGTTATCAATGTGCTAACGTTAGATTACTAATATTTGATGATATTAGTGATAGTCAAATACCAGCGTGTCAAAAACAAGAGACGAATGTAGAATGGCAATACACAACGATAAATTCTAACTGGTCTTTATTCCATAGAGGACATAGAGAACTTCAGTTAGAAGTCAGTGCTGTGTACGTCCCTTCTATGTTCGTACCTTGCTTTTCTTTTCTTACGCGCTACTATTTCAGGAGCATGAATAACAAATTAGCCCAAATTTCAGCTCTATTGGTGACACTATTCGTAGTTTGTCTCAAAGTAACTCTAGTTCTGTGAGAGACACCTTAAACAACTACAGTTTACATCATTACCCGGAGTTCTTAAGTATACCGGTGAAATATCAGCACACGATAAACGTGCTTTCAATAGCCGGCCTCCACCGAGACATGGCTGCAGCAGGCATGACTAAGCCAGAAGCCTCATACTTCGCAGTAGGTTGTCATGCCTGATGACCTTCCGTATCTGCTATTGCAATAAAAAAAAAAAATATCGCAGTAGCCTACAGGCCCTTTATCGCAAATGAAAATGACTCTCATCTCGAACGCGATGCGCCCATTACAAAAATTTTGCGTGTTTACGGAATAGAGACATTATCTGGTTTTGAAGCATGCCGTATTGGAATTTTGACCCCATCAGTGCCTTTAACTTGGTCCTAAATAGGTGCACGAGGGTTTCCGCATTTCGCCTCCTTCTCAATGCTGCCCCCGTGGCGGGGATCGAACAGAGGACCTAGAGCACTGTAGCGCAACGCCTTAGCCATTGGGCCACCGCGGCGGGTACATAAGCCTATTACCACGAACGCTGTCAGATAGACTGCACACAAAGCTAGACACATCAGCGGAATTATTCATATCTAGCAAATTTGGCAAATACTATAGTAATGAATGTCAGAAAGTAATCTGCTGGGCATGATGTCTCTACGTCGGTGTTCGTGAACGATGTCGTAGATGGGGCACGACTGAGCGAGGTAGGATACAACAAGATCATACTATTGAGCGCAAATAGAATTGGAAAATCAAAACTCGCTTGTGAAAGAAAGAACTAAACTAATTTAAGCGCAGTAAAACGCCGCACTTCTAGTCTAATGCCTCAGATACGATACAACCGGTTTATTACCACCAATAATAAAAGACGTCCACATGCTAACGTAAATGTTTGTTGATTTCGGTAGTGTTTTTGTAAAGTTACCACTACAATAGACTACCAGAAGTGTACGCGGAATTGTTTGAATATTTCATTGCTCCGTTTACGGACCGCTAATTGGTGTAAGAGGAAGTATGCCGCTATTTCAACTAAACTTAAGGGCTTTCTTACTGCCGGCAACAACACTAATTGAATGTTTATGAGCCGTCCATCGACAGGAGTACTTGGACTACTAGTCGCAGTTGAAGACTATGGCGTTTTGCGGCTGGGCTCCAGGTTGCGCCGTCTAGTTCCGTCCACGGTTGCGGAATAAAAGTCCCTAATAAGGGCGGATCGCGAAAATACCGTGTGATTTTTATAGTTCATGCTAGAGAAGACCGTGGCGTCAGAATTGCCTTAAAACCTACAGCTACCGTGCCATTCCTAGTATAGGTCTCTTACTAGGATGTAAAACATTGTAAATAATTTATAACTGTTAATATAAGGAACACCTGGACTTAACTAAATAACAACGTCTCCAAAAGCTACACTGAATGGTGACCTGGACCGACGGGAACAGATTTATGTTTTCGAAAGTGTGATCCGTATTTTCTTTTGCGCTCATTCCTGTATTCGCCTAAACACAAATAAGAAAATCATGAAATAATACTGTCCCTAAATGCCCGCTTTGGTTTTCAGGATCGTCATCGCCCGATGTCGACCGAGTAAAGTGTCGCTCGACGTACTTGACACCGGGTCTCTCGCCTCCAAGAGAGCAATCCGTGGACAGTGTGTTAACAATCGCGACTGTCATGGAGTCGCTCTCTTTAAGGCGGTACCCACAGTCGCCATTCGACCATCCCCCAGGATAACACCACGTCAACGAAGGCTGGCTTCAAGTTCCACTATCTTGCTGCATTTCTCAAACGCATGTGCTGGGTTGTATGGAAGTATTGAGTTGCACAAGATTCGACTAGCACATCGACAATTGCACAAGAAAGGAATTCCTGCTCTTCATGCAGTCGTTGCCATGCGGTCACAGTCGTTTCCTCGTCTTCATTCCTTGTGTTACACTGTGCGTCTGCCTGGTTGGTGTCTGGGTTTCGGCATAGGTTGTGAGCGTTCAAGTGCCTAAACATAAAATCGCGTTGCAATAAAGTTGTGACTCTTGTTGCGGATAAACATTAAGAAAGCACCGGATACATGTTGCACAGGATGCCTAACACATTGGTTCGTGGTTGAGTGTCCTCTTCGGCGACGGGAGTTCGTGGGTTTAAAACCACGCTGTCACCAGTTACCCACAGGCTATCCAAATAGGTACAGGCGTTCCCCAGTCTGACGCTCAGCCTTCTTTAGGGAATAAATTACCCTGGGAAAAGATCCGACGTCATGCAAATACATTCGAACCCTGTGGGCCAAAGGAAAACCTGAAAAAGGAGGTCATGACCGCTGCCATGGTGACCATTTTCCATGTGGCGTGCCCTATTGCACCTATTAGGTGGGGGCACCCACGGGTTGAGGTGAAGCATCCCTTTCCAAGCATTGGGATCCCATAATGGCGGAGTACATGACCGGGAAGCGCAGTTGTACCCATTTGACCGATAGGCACCAGCAGCAATTCAAGTCTACCTCCCACAGCGGCGGCAATACCGCTCGCCCACAAATCTCTTTAGGGTCCCCCTTCTGAGATTCGAGGCCCTGCAAGTAGCTGAGCACCAGGCCGGGGAACGTCTCTACCCACTAGAGAAACTAAAAACAAGAAGGGGCTGACAGATGGAATAGCACACTGTGGTATAAAGTTTGTAAACAGGGATAAAGTGCTTCAGAAAGGCTGGCCAACGTTTCGATAGGAGGACCTATCTTCGTCAAAGGCGGCCTCGTCATCCTCGGCGTGTTAGTTTTAAAGGGTTAGTGCAGTGACGTCACGTGCGGGTGTTGTCGCTGGCGGCTGGTTTTAAAGAGAGAGGCTATCAGAGGAAACAAGCGCTGTCGTCCGACGTCTGTGAGCTTCATTCCCAAGACGAGGGACAAGAGCGTGATAGTGGGCACGCGGGGAGAGAAGAAAAGAAACTAAAGCAGGAAAGAAAGGGAAAAAGAAAAGAAAAGAAAAAAGGGGGGGTGTGGGAAGCCAGGGCGGCACTAAGGCAGAAAGGAAAGGGGGGGGGGGAGGAGTGAAAGAAAAAAGAGAAAAACAAAATCCGACATTGTTCTACACAGTGACAATTACCAACAGGCTGAAATCACTTTTGGCTGATGAATTGATAACACCGTCAGAATACAAATTTCTTAAACCAAGCAACAAAACTGCCGGGCGTTTTTACCTCCTTCCAAAAATTCATAAAATTCCACCCGCTGAATTATACACTGCTATTATCCCAGGCCATCCGTTAGTATCAAACAACAACACCCCGACAGAGAGCATCTCCACATTCCTTAACCACTACCTTGGTGACTAGCCAAAAGCACTTCCGTCATTTGTAGAAGATACGCCCCACCTGCTGAGAATTATAGAGGACATTAATACTAAAGGTACACTACCCCACAACACAATTCTCGCAACACTAGACGTCACGGCGCTGTACACCAATATTCCAATCCCTGATGGTTTATCTTCGATAAAACAAACGCTGTCTAAACACAATGCACAACACTCTACTGAAGTCTACTTGTCTCTCCTTGAATTAGTTCTAACACATAACTACTTCGGATTTGAAGAGAGTTACTACCTACAGATGCATTGTACAAGCATGGGTACGCCTTTTGCACCAACCTACGTGAACATATTTATGGGGATTCTAGAAACAGATTTCCTATCGCGCTGCACTACCAAGCCCCACACATACCTACGATACCTAGACGACATACTCATAATCTGGGGACATGGTCAAGACAGTCTAGATAAATATGTAGCATTTCTAAACTCTGTTCACCCAACAATAAAATTCACATCAGAATCCTCAACTGAGCGCATAAACTTTCTGGACACAACAATATACATTGACAATGGTAAGCTAAAGACAACGCTGTATAGGAAACCTTTCGACAAACAACAGTACCTAGAATATACCAGCCACCATCTGAGACATTGCAAACAAGGCATCTTTAAAGGCCAAGCCACACGACTACGTCGCATTTGCGTTGAAAACCAAGACTACATAGATATACTCGACCACCTTAAAGAAACCCTATCAAACAGGAACCACCCAAACAGTGACCTTCAAACAGCCTACATCGCTGCAACCAAACTTGATCGAGCCGAGGTCCACAAGCCCCGCCCGAGGATCACAAGAACAACAACGACTCTTCTTACTACTAAATTCTCAAACGCACTCCCAAACGTGAATAACATCCTTAGTAAATACTACCCAATTCTCACCAGCAACCAGAAACCTAAGAAGATTTTTCCCGACCCTCCCAGAGTAACCTACAGACGCAACACTAATTTTAAAGATGTTCTTGTGCACGCCAAACTACAGACAAAGAGGAAGTTGGGAACCAATCCCTGTGGCCGCCCCAGGTGCTCTACATGCAAGCACATTCAATCTACTACTACAGTAAAAAGTACAGCGTCGAATTACGCACACAAGGTAACTTCGGCTTTCACCTGCACATCAAGCAACGTAGTCTACTGTCTAGAATGCGCCGCTTGTAGCAAACAATACATAGGTGAGACTGGACTACAAATTAGTACAAGACTCAACGGTCACCGCGCGGACACAAAACACAATTTACCCAAAGCAGTAGCCAGCCACTTTAATGAACATGGTCATATATTTGACAAAGCAAGGCTCTATATACTACAAACAAATTTCCGTTCCCCTCTCGAAAGGAAGTATACGGAATCATACCTCATACACAGGTTTAGTTGCCTACACCCGACAGGAATTAATTTGTCACGCGGCAACTTAGAATCTTTAAAAGCGGTAACTTAAATCTCAAATTCTCATATCATCAACCAAGACACAAAACACATTAGGCCACCAGCTAACCTTAATTCTTAACCTCACCTACTCTTCCATTTCGAAAAATTTTTTCCTGCCTACTACTCAATTTAATGTACTCTTTCAGGTTTTTACGTCTATACCAACTGTACGACCCCTTTCTTCCATGTACACTTGCCCCCGCCCGCTTCGGCCGGCGTCACCCTCCTGTTTGTTATTCCGGTTTCGGTCCCCCTCCCCCTCTCATTTCCCTTCCTTTTCTTTTTAATCTATATTTTTTTGAAACCCCCTCATCAACACATTGCGAAGTCAATATGCCTTTTTCGGCGCCTCAACCCAGAATATCGCCATTTCTGAATGCCGCCGTAACGACACCTATGTTGAGCGACCGGGGCAATGCCCCTTGAAAGACCATGCCGCTGCCTTTCAGTCACCCCATACATTGCACCGCAGACTCCTCGTCGCCATCTTAACTATTTCAAAATTACTCGACGTATTGCTGCTATGCTACTCAAGTCACTCTCAACTCATGTTCCTTTTTTTTTTTGTGTGTGTGTGTGTGTGTGTGTGTGTGTGTGCGTGTTTTCTTTTTTTTTGTCTTTTGTGTTACTCGCGCACTGACCGCCTGACCGGCCCTTGTAATGCCACAAAAACATGCCGCCAACGACTCCCCCTGAATGCTTCCTAACCTCTCGCTTCCCCAACACGCTCCCAAGCCCCCGTCTTTCTTAAAAAATTTTGTTTTTCTCTTTCTTTTTCTTTCACCCCCCCCCCTTTTTTTTCTGCCTTGGTGCCGCCCTGGCTTCCCCCACCCCCTTTTTTTTTTTCTTTTTCCCTTTTTTTTCCTGCTTTAGTTTCTTTTCTTTTCTCCCCGCGTGCCCACTATCACGCTCTTGTCCCCTTGTCTTGGGAATGAAGCTCACAGACGTCGGATGACAGCGCTTGTTTCCTCTGATAGCCTCTCTCTTTAAAACAAGCCGCCAGCGACAACACCCGCACGTGACGTCACTACACTAACCCTTTAAAACTAACACGCCGAGGATGACGAGGCCGCCTTTGACGAAGATAGGTCCTCCTATCGAAACGTTGGCCAGCCTTTCTGAGGCACTTTATCCCTGTTTACAAACTTTATACCACTAGAGAAACTAGTGGTTTATCGACTGCACGGGGAGTCGAACCCAGTAGCTCGCCCTTACGAGGCTGATGCTCCATCACTACACCACCACTGTGGCACTATCATACGCATCGCGTTTAGTTGCGTAGCATAAAAAATACATATAGCTCCTAGCATAAGAGAATAATGATTTGCTCAATACAGCCATAATGCGGCGAGTTACAATAGGAAAGCGCTGGCTGCATGTAAATAAAGAAAGGAACGACTCTTCTTTTTTCATGTTTAGACCATATTTATATCTCTGTTCGATGAAATATTAAGCACTTAAAAAGCCTTAGCGTTGCAAATTTATGCTACATGCAGAAAATAAGATCAGAAAGAAAGGAAGGGGGGGGGGGGCGGACATCGGGAGAATCAGTTCAGCTAATAATGGCGCCTCTTAGGCAGATACGCAAACGCAATGTAGCTTGTGCTTTATTTTTATATATTACATTGGGCGAAATCGTATCCCTTATATACGATGTCCTGTTTATGTGCACGAAACATCTACGTGAAAAAATGAAGGTTTTGGAAGAACTGACTACTTCCTCATACATGACGCTGTACGCTATTTCTCTCAGGTGGCGAAGAAACTGCCGAACGCGTTCTGCATAACTGCAGGCTGTCTGGAAATTAAAAACTCGTCGGCCCCACCACTCTGAGCTAGCTAGACAGAAAACCGTTCTTGTTAGACACGATCATGAGTCCATGGGGTCATATACCACAGCTACAGTAGGCTGCAAGAAAGCATGGCTGCAATTCGTGAAGGTAGGTGGTCTGAGCGCCCGGCTGAGTCAGAGCTGATGATTTTTCCTATGTAGGCGTCAGCAGTTGACTTTCTTTCCTTCTCTGAATCCTTTTCTCCCCTTTCCCCTTCTCCTTGTGCAGGGTATCGAAACGGGCTCAGTCCTAGTTTACCTCACTTCCTTTTAATTATCCTTCTCTTTCTTTCTTTACCTCACTCCCTTTTAATTATCCTTTCTTTCTTTCTCTTTCTTTTGTCCGTAGTAGTAAGGTTCTGGTTTACATTCGCAAGGACCTTACGTATTTTTCCCAACACGTAGCGCCACACGACGGTAACCAATACGTCTGTGTTACTGTGAAAAAGAAGAAGCTGTCTTTTACTCTTATTGCCGTCTACCTTTCCCCAACAAGTCAGTTTGATAGAAAAAGACTGGAAGATATTATGGCTGATACTCCCGGTCCTTGGATAATAACAGGGGACTTCAACGCTCACCACCATATATGGGGAAACTCCAGGATAAATTCGAGGGGCAGTTCACTAGTATCCTTTGCATCAGGCCACAACCTGTGTCTTCTAAATGACGGAAGCCCGACATTTCTGCGAGGAACTACATACAGTAGCTGCCTTGAGTTGACTTTGGTGTCACGTTGCCTGACTTTGAGCGTGCAGTGGTTCACTGATATTGAAACCCATGGAAGTGATCATATTCCGACCTATGTGAGAATCGATGGACTAGACGCCGCATTACCGGTAGTCTCTCGCCAAATCGACTGGTCAGTGTTTCAAAATCGCGTGGAAGACACATGCAAGACACATATTGCACGCAGATTAGAAGACATAATTGCAGACGCTATGCAAGATTGTACACGCTGCTTCACACATCCATTAAAGCGTACAGAGAATGACATTGAATTGGAAAGGCTTCGTGCAGTACGTCGCCGAGCTGAAAGGAGGTACAGGCGCACGAAGTCAATTCTTGACCTCAGAGAAGCTCGGCGCATGCAAAAGAAGATCAAACGCCGAATGGATAGGCTAGCGGATCAAAAATGGAAATGCTTTTGCGACTCACTAGACCCCCGCAAGCCATTGTCCTGTGTGTGGCGTACCTTACGGGGTCTTTGCTCAAGTCCCCAGCAACGACACCCATTCAACGCCCTTGCTCTCTATCAAAACCGCCGCGAGATAGACGTCGCAGAGGAATTTTGTGCGAACGTCGCCGGCGGCACGGTTTTAGTCCCTGACATGGCTCTAGGCAACATCCCCAGCCCACGAGATGCAAGCATGGACGCTTTATTCTCTATGGAAGAGTTAGAAGCTGCTATGGCGCTATGTAGGTGTTCGTCTTCACCAGGACCCGATGGCATAACATATACTGCTTTGCGCCACCTAGGAAGAGAAGCACGAAGAGAACTCCTTAGCCTTTTTAATAGTTCATGGCAAGATGGTGTCGTCCCACAGGAATGGAAACGCAGCCGCCTGGTACCGCTTCTAAAAGCAGGAAAGTCACCGCTCGAACTGGCATCCTATCAGCCTATAGCTCTTGCCAGCTGCGTCGGGAAGCTCATGGAACGTATAATCCTCATGCGTCTCGAATGGTACCTTGAACACCATAAAATTTACCCTGACTCTATGGCGGGATTTCGACGCGGTCGTTCATCGATTGACAGTGTCATCGATCTAGTATCATCTGTGGAACAACAAAAATCTCGGAAGCGATTATCAGTAGCGCTCTTTCTTGACGTGAAAGGCGCTTACGACAACGTTTCCCATCAAACCATTCTAGACGCACTTCTGACAATTGAACTAGGAGGGCGAGTATATCGATGGGTCAGTAACTACTTGACACAAAGGTCCTTGTTCGTACGAACGGAAGATGGTCCGACTACCGACCACTACACATGCCGAGGCGTTCCCCAAGGCGGTGTTCTAAGCCCTATTCTTTTCAACCTCGCGCTTCTTGGGCTGGCCGAATCCCTACCGGAAACAGTGAGTGTTTCAATCTACGCCGACGACATCTGCATCTGGACATCAGCGGTCACTCACCTGCAGGTTCGCGCACGGCTACAGAAAGCAGCAACACAGGCATCTGACTACCTTCACAAACAAGGCCTTACCATCTCAACAGAAAAATGTGCATTAGTCTCTTTTACGCGAAAAACGATGACTCCTTATCCACTATGCATCAATGGTCAGCCTATCTCCTACAAGAGAAATCACCGGTTTTTGGGCGTCATTGTAGACCGGGACCTCACTTGGAGCCCTCATGTCGCCCACTTAAAGAAGAAGCTCACATCTATTGTTCACGTCTTCAAGTTCATCGCCGGCAAAACATGGGGATCGTCAGTGGGCTCCATGCTACAGTTATATCGAGCACTGTTCATCGGATTCCTACGCTATAGCTCCCCCGTGCTTGCTAAAACATGCAAGTCAAATCTTCGAGAACTTCAGAGCGTGCAGGCGCAGGCACTACGTGTTTGCCTAGGCCTTCCGCGCAGCGCCTCGACAGCTGGAACCATTATATTGGCTCAAGACCATCCGATCACGACTTACATTAGCACCGAAACGCTTAGAGCCCATGTTCGTCATGTTTCACGGATGCAGTCAAGCTCTCTTGCGTGCCTGCCAGAACGACGACCACAGGCGTCCTTCTCCAACAAGGTCAGCATCCATCGTGCCTCCTTACCATCGGGTTTCACACCCTCTGCGCGTTCAACCTCAGCTTTGTGGTGCTTAAAACAACCTCAAGTGCGTCTTACGATTCCAGGGATAAGAAAGAAGACCGACCTGCCTACCTTGGCCTTGAAGCAAGCAGCTCTGGATTGTTTGCACACTTTCTACTTTGATCGAGTACATATATATACGGATGGCTCTTCCACTCAGACCAGCTCCACCAGCGCAGTGGTTATACCATCCCGTTCACTAAGCATCCAATACAAGATTTCTCACTTGACAACATCGACTAGTTCGGAGCTTGTTGCCCTCCGAGGTGCCGTTGATTATATTAATAACCAACCGGCTAATCGGTGGGCTATATTCTGCGATTCGAAGGCGGCCTTACGATGTCTTCTGGCATCTCTTCGTCGCGGGTCATGTGAACAACTCGTGTCGGAGATACGAGAAATGCACCATCACATGATCGCGAAAGGACACGACGTCGTGTTTCAGTGGCTGCCTGGTCATTGCGGTATCTCCGGCAACGACCTCGCTGACGAAGCTGCTAGAAAAGCTCACGAGGGAGCAACCCTTGTTTCAATACCTTTATCGCGGACCGACGCAGCCCAACACTTAGGCAAGCTAGCGCACTCTTTGACATTGGAGAAGTGGCACACACCTGAATTCACTCACCATCGCTTGCATTCCCTCGATCCCTCTATGCAACTGCGGCTGCTACCAGGTCTTCCGCGAAATGAGGAAACAATGCTGTGCCGCTTACGTTTGGGCGTCGCATTCACAAATGCTTATGCATTTCTGATTGGAATGGCTGATAGCGCCGAGTGCAATGCCTGCGGTGTCGAGGAAACTATAGAACACCTACTGTGCTACTGTCCATCTTATGAAAATGAAAGGCAAGACCTCTGCACAGTTCTCAATCAGCTAGATGGAAAGCCGTTCACCTTGAACAAGATCTTGGGATCATGGCCTCGCATATCAAAGCTACAAAAGGCCACAAAAGCGCTGCTGCGATATTTGAAAGCGACCGGATTGAGTGAGCGTCTGTGATCCGGACTGAGTGACCGACTGATATCTCCAGTGGACTTTCTCTCTCTTTCTGTTTTAAATCTTTCCGTCCCCCTTTCCCTTTCCCCAGTGTAGGGTAGCCAACCGGACTCAGTCCTGGTTAACCTCCCTACCTTTCATTTATCATTTTCTCTCTCTCTCTTCTCTTTCTTTGTTGGTCAAACATCAGATGAGTTCTCATGGGAAAGATAAAAAGAGACAGACGGAAAATAAATATTAGACGTTCCATACGTTCGCAATTTTCGACTCGAAGTGATAATATTGTAGAGAGATTCTGCAGATTATCATATGAAACTTCTCTGGACAAGACTAGCGCTGCTTCGGCTGACGGCTCCCCCTCCCCCCTCCCCCTCCCCCTCCCCCCACTCCCCCCAGAACTGGTACGGGCGAAACATTGCAGCCCGTTATCACTGGCACTCGGACAACCACAGAGAAAAGAAATGCGAGTTCATTTCTTTTTTTTTTGCAGTGAGTGGAAGGGGTGCGGAATGCTAAGAGATAGAGCGCTTTGGTCTTGTCTCCAAGTTCGTTCAGCTAGCTGGCGTCGTCCGTCTTCTGCACAAGCTACCTGTCACCTTGCGAATCCACCCTTGCTACTCCGCTTCCGAACACGCTCCCAGATTTCTTGCCGATTCTTTATGGCCTATCAGTTCTGTCTTTTGTTCCTGTCAAAACGCTCTTTTGTAGTCCACGTGTCTCCTTCTACGCTTTATGAATGGCCAGCCGCAACTTGGCACGTACAATTGTGTCATAAAACAGCATCAAAGCGTGAACCCTGAGACCGTGGTGATGTCGACGTCAACATGCAAACATGCAAAAGCTAAAGCTCGAGAACCACAACAGCAGCTACAACAACAACAACAACAACAGCAAAACCCACAGATAAACAAAGGCGCAAAAAAAAAGAACGTCCTTTAGTCAGGTGTACCTGGACTTTGCCAAACTTGAGCTCGTGGAATCTTTCTCTCTGGCCTGGCGAGCGGACTTAACAAGATTATCGAGCCAACGTGATTACGGAGTCAACACTGAAAGAGTAACGGATCGATGAGCACAGCAAGCGGAATCACCGAGGTCACCATGACGAAGTTTGCATGTCGTGTACTGTTCGCTTGTGGTAGAGAGACTGCAGCATGAGCTACATATAGGCCCGGTGATAACACAGATGAACGTGTGCGGAGAATCAGAGTGCGTTGGTCTGCTAACACGTCTGGACGTAAGCCTTCCAGCCAAAAATAAAAAAATAAAGGAAACAGAGCAGACATTTTATTGTACACCGCAGGTCAAGAAATACCAATACAAAATTGTGAACAGGGAATATTTTATGATCTCTCCATGTCGCCAGGAAAGGCTTAGGGTAGAGGCACAATCCTTAAATGTGTATCTTAGAAACAAGAAACGCAACTTCCGCTTTCGAAAATATTAAAGCAACGGTCAACTTTGAGCAGGTCCACGGCAAAAAATTATTTTCGATTTCGTTTTTCTTAGTTTTTTTTATTTCTCTTTAAAGGCCCGAGGGCCTTCCATAAAGCTAGGCTTGCATACTTGTTTCCTTTACTGAGAACACAACAAAAACAAGAAAACACATGCTTTGCCTCAAGCGGGTAAGGAAGCTTCACTGGGAAGATACGTAGAATGCCATGCATGCAGTGTACTACGCCGCAAGTCAAGGGATAGATACCTGGTAATTGGTGACTCTCCAGGACTTCCTGCTAAACAGGCATGCTTTTCGGCGTTAACAGGCTTTGGCTTCTCAGTTACACATACGCTGACTTGTATTTTTGTTTTGGTTTTCTAGATTAACAATAATTTCACTGCTGTTGTACAGGAGAAAAGATAAGCGGTACTACCAACTGAAATTTATTCTCCTCATACGTGAACATTACACAAAGAGCACACCTGAATGTTCATGGCAATTCAGAAATACGACCAGCTTTCCCTTTCCTTAAAGAAAAATAAAAGAGCAACAAACAAGCAATAATTAAGCATTTAACCAACTAACGTTTCCGTACCTCGCATCTCTTACAAACTTGCGATCGAGTATGTTCATCAGTCTTCTAGATTTTCGTTCGATACCTCCAAATTGGGTGGAGTGCGCCTATAATTTTATAAAGACATGCGCGACCGATGGTACGATCGAACGTCTGGATTTCCGTACAGCAGCCCAATGCTCTGCCTATTAGGCCATGATCACACGCATGCTTTTCTTGCGGCAAAGTCGCTCTGTCGGATTTCTGTCGCGCGCGCATTCTTACCTCGTGACAACTAGGGCTGTGATTTATCATCTTGCTCTTTCTTTCCTCTTTCCTCCCCTTCTTCTATCCCTCTCTGAAGACAGGCGTTGTGCCTCTTCAGGTGGCAGTTGCCAGCTTTCCCTTTCCTATTCAAGTGTATATGGGCTTTCAAGACAAATAATAATAATAATAATAATAATAATAATAATAATAATAATAATAATAATAGCGCTGTGAGAGGCTGTGTTACAATGCACTGCCTTTGGGATCGGCACATACCCTCGCTCCTTCCTCTATCCACTTTCCCTTGACCCTCCCTCTCCCCTGAAGACGCAGCGCCGTGCTCCGTCAAAGGTTGCAGAATTAAGCGTCATTCCGATGAATATTTGACGATTAAGCGACAACCTCCGATAGATCACTATATATTTCTTTTTCAGACAGATACGCACAAAATAGATCGAAAACACCGCCTAGCACCACAAAAATATTGTCACGTTGTGGTGACTGTCAAGAATACAGTAGGAAAACTGTGAATGGCGAAACTAAATTTTATTGGGTGAACTTGTGCCCGTAAAAGCAAGTGACAACGAAGCCACAACGAAAGCGGTGAACACAGTCGGCGATCGTAGGAAATCTGAGCAGCGGGTCAAGCGCGTCGGCTTTTATACATGAGCCATCGAACGTTCCAGAGAAATCGCCGGTGCCAGCGTGTCTTGCAGAAAGTAATACAAGGTTCGCGTCGCGCATACATGCAAATCAGATTACGTAAGGTTCGGTGACGACAGCGGATAGAACCATCGATTACATTCCAGAAACTTCAGATACACGTAGGCGCGTCCTGCGCTAAGCGACAACATTTGTTAGACGGTGAAACGTGGTCACCCGATGAAAGAGAAAGAAGTACGTTTCAATATCTTCCAGGCTAACTTTCTTTTCTGTATCGAAATATCCACTTTCACCTATTTAGTTCTGACGCTAAACTGTTGCAAGAAACAACGCGGTAGCACAGAAATTTGATTCTGCGTAGACGGGAGAATTGTTCGCGGTGTCGAAATCTTGCTGTTTGTGGAATGCGTTTCTATTTCAGAAAGAAATTGGAAAAACCGGCTTCGACAGTGCCTAAGCAACTATTAAAATCTATGAAACACCAGAGGGTTTTATGAAATGACTCGCTTCTTCTGCATTCTTCTATGAACTCATGGACAGCCTTCTCCCGTGAGGCCGAAATTATTTTCTTCTGCTAGCGAAAACAACAGAAGTAGAGCAACGGATAAGACGGGAGCGCGGAAGTTCCTTCGGTTTTCGTTGCAGTTCGTTGGCACGGAGGGTATTATCGACGGCATACTGGGACGCAGCCAAGGAATGCACGCTCCTCAGAGATGGAACGAGCCGCTTGCATCGAGACCGACAGTGCGCAGTTATTGATCGAAGCAATCAAGCAAACGGGGAGAAAAGGTGGAGGGTGGTATTTTCTCTACGCCCTCCCGTCATTTCTGCCTCCGGGCCAATCATCAGGCGTAATCTGGCGCTTGTGTACACAGTGTCGGCAAGGGGTGATGTCGGAGAAAGAGGTAGGGATAACGAAAGCACGGGGCCGGTATACAAGAGATAGGGATGAATACAGACAGGAGCAAACAAGGTTATGCTGTGTGACTCGCATTGTTCGTTCCCTTAGGACCATCCTGTCAAGCGGACAAAGGGTGCTTGCCTACATATGGGAATCGGATTGACGAGGCGGACAGCGCCCGGCGCGATATCAACATAGTGTAGACAGAATAGGTACTAAGACGGGAGCTCCTCTAATGAGACACGACTAGAGCACAGAGAACATGGATTTACTTCGGATTGCTATAGACTCCTCGTGCGAAAGATGTGTGCAGTGAATGCAACAAGACACTGCAGTGGTAAACGTATTAGACCTGCAGTGACTCAAAGGTGCTGCTCGCATTATTATGTCAACAAAGAAATACGATGGCCAAAGAGTATTCTTCTTCATTGGCCCTTGTAGCAGTCTGCTGTCCAGAAAAATGAAGCACCTAATAGGGAGTCGCATCCTGGGTCGGCCACTGGTGTAACAAATCACTGTTGCTGAAGAGACATTTTTCTACAGTGTAGATTCGACTTAGCTATTGGACCCAATGGCCGTAAGTGAGCAGATTACAGAAGCATCCTTAGTTATAGGGAGGACATTCAGGAGCAAGTTAGTTAGAGACGTTAATCCACCCGCCACTCATTTACCGTCTGATCCGCAGTTGCGGACAGTACATTTTGTTGGCAGCATCTATTCCCCGCGCTCCGTTTTCGAGTTCGCCACAGTAGTAGGAGATGTATTTATGCAAGATTGTGCCTTGTATCTCGGCAGCACCTACGCTGGCAACTTGTCTGTCTTTGACGAAGCGTTGCAAGTCAGCAGCTGGCGTATAGAATTATGACCTAGTTTCCTAGTGCTTGTCTTCCGAAGAACATTTTCACTGCTTCTTCCATAGCTCTGCTTGAATGCGGATGGCTATGAGGTGTGCAATATTTTCCCATTTTAGAAAATCTTGCATATTCGCGACTTGTATAAACTGTGGTCTATTTTCAGAGACTGTCGTTCCTGGCAAACTAAAGCAGCTGAATCTGTCATGCGAGCTCTTGGTTGCGGTCGCTGAAGTTGCCTGAAGTAGTGGCGAAACTTTTTTCCAATTTGCGTGCCTGTCCAAAAGAAGGAAAGTAATTTCACCTGCTATATAGGCTCGGCAAAGCCGAATTTAGTGCGGGACCATTTCTCGATTTTTACGGGCCGTTTACGTGCTGGGGGCTACAGGCATGGACCAATTGTCGATGCAGCTGTTGCAGAGAATTAAAATTGCCTCTATAATGTGGCCTCCATCTGACCTACAAACAGCAATCACGCTTTTGTCTGCAGTACCGAGGACCCTCATCGAGTATCATGCAGCAGTTGTAACCGCTGCATCCGAACTGCGACTGGCATGGGAACACATTTGTCTCGGTAGCCTAAGTAACGGGGCAGCGTAATTTGTTACCAAATAAAAAAAAAGGTCATCTTATCCTGTTCTCTGGCTGTGATGGTAATCATTGGTATAGACATTCGGTGTCAGGTCCTTTATTTTGCGTGCTGCCATTATGCCTTCACCCAAGCAGTTTAGTCAACTCGCGTCCTGTTGAGGAATGCACATCGTAATGGTCCAACCAAGTGCGGCGGTGGCCTGCTTAGTGTGTCCGAATGCAGTAGCTGCTTTCTTAGAGCAAACTGGAGCTTGTATTGGTAGCCTCCCAGGTAAAGCACCCAGTGTTGGGGGAGAGCTGTGCTCTTGGCAGGCGTTCGGCGGTCAGGTCTCACAAACCCCAGGAGTGAATGGTGCTCGGTAACCAAAGGGAATAAGAAAAGTTCAGCAGCATGTTCACTCCTGTCACACGTGAAAATGAAAGCCTGCTGCACACTTGGTAACGCGCCGTCTCGCATCGTCGCGTTGCTGCTTTCGCAGTTCGGCTTTCTCGGCTCGCTTTCCGTGCTTAGTGGAGGCTTCGCGCGCTCGTAAAGCGGAGTCCGACTCGCGCCAACAAAGTTTCTCTTCGAGTTTACGTTGCATCATTTAAGCAGAAGATTGAAACGTGTGCTGTTCTGTGTGCTGTATGGGTGATTTCAATGAATATATGCACTGTTCGCTTCACTTTGCTGAGCGCTTATAGCCTCAGCCTTACGGAGGAATAAGTCATTGTATGTTTTTGCTTACTTATGGAGGTATGAGTAATTGAGAAGGTCATAGTTTTTTTTTTGTACCACTTGGCTAGACGCCGCGCTTTTATACGTTGTATGCGTGATTCCAATGAATGTATTCACTGTACGTTTCACTCTGTTGAGTGCTTGTAGCCTCTGTATTACAAGAGTGAAGAGCCATTGCATTTTTTGCCTGCTTAGGTGAGGATAAGCCATTGCTAATGATGACAGTTCTTGTACCATTGGAGTGAACGACACTTTCTTTTTTTTCAAAGCTATCGGGCCATCGGGGGTGTGAGCCACTTATGAACTGCGTCTTAAAAACTAAGAAGAAATAGCAAAGACTACTAGCAGGGGCCCTCGTTCTAAATGAGAGTAATTGGCTCGGCTTTTGTCAATGTTTTTCAGAGAATCCCTGTAGACCAGTGAACGCTTCCTATTGTGTGGCAAATGACCGACTTCCTGCCATAAGGAAATGCATCACATTCCAACTTCAGTTCTATCGACGAATCACAATTCACTAGGCATCCTCGAGGTCCTTCAAACATTGTTTAGCTTTCTTTGTTGCAGCATCCTGTGCGCAATTGTACTGCCACCACGTGTTTTTTTTTTTACAAAAAACTAATGCAAAAGCAAAAGTGTATCGAGCATGTTCGGCGGAAATATTCAATAAAGTATTACCGTTGTAACGAAGCTGCGCAGCTCACTCACGTTCTGGGAATGCAACCAATTTATGGTCTGTATATATTACGAAGGGACAGACTAAGTTGATACGGTGTCCAAGATAATTTATAGATGACTTATTAAATTTATACTTATCCTACCCAAGTTTCATGCCACCACTCTTTGATCACTCCAACACTTTGTTTTTCAACGAGGGTCCATTATCTGCAACTTTTCAGACATGAAAATGGCATTAAGATAAACTTTAAATCGAGATAGGCAGCTATTATTATATAATCTTCGATCTGAAGAAAACTTGAGCGTAGAGAACGCCAAAAAGAAGCGTATTGCAGCAAAATAACCCTCAGTGCGAAGTGCTTAGGCGAGGCTACCGAGAGCCCTCGTCCAAGGGCTCCACTTCTTGCGCACCTCAAGTTCAGTGTATGAAAAGCACGCCACCACGTCGCGATGAAAATGTGTCTCCAATTTCTCGCAACAGGTATTTTTGAGTGGCGCAAGCAAAGACATCTAACCGTCTGAAGAAATATTACCGTGAGGCTTGCTCCTGCCCAAATGCGCGACAGGTGATATTATGCCAAGGGACATTAGTTGATGAAACTCTGGCGGTACCTGGATACATAGTAAGCCATAAAGAACTTCGTAACAGCATCGTTCTTCAGCCGGGTGTTGGCAGGAGATCTCTTTATTAGGTCCAGGCTTTTCGAAAAAAAATTGTCGTACCCATTGCAGCCCCTGCAGCTGCTGAGTACGGTGTCCTTGTTGGGGCTGTTTGCTTCGTTCGCTGTTGCCTACCAGTTGTGTGCCGCTCGTAGCACCATAACGTCAGTATTTTTCAGCACCAGCGGCAGGTAAGTACCAGCGAGGCTTGGTTATGCGCCTTTCTAGTACTAGCAGTTTGCAATCCGCGGATTCAACTCGCTGTCTCAAACAACGTTGAACCTCCCCTATCGCCGGTAAGCTTCTATACTATAGCACGACTACTTCGCACACGAATACTCCATGCTCGGCCAATGCCTGCGATGTTCGCAGATAAGCTCTCCTGATATGACACACACTAATGGCCTTGTGCCAACTTCTTGTCTACCGAAGTCTCCTAACGTGTGCAGTCGAGCTCGATTTGAAGGTTATCGTGCAAGCGTCGACAAGCCTAGCACTCCAGGCACCTGGCGGCCGGTTTTGGAACAGGAAAAATCATGATTTCGCACTCTTCTCTCCCTCCTTCGATGTTCCATACAACAACCATCACCCCGCGACAAACTCACCGCCCTTTCTCTCTATTCGAAGCTTTCCGTTTGTTGCGATAAAGTGTGGACGTGGTTACCTCGTATCTTCGCGGGCGATAACAAAATTGGTGGGAAAGATCTAGTAAAGCCAGTGCTTGGGACTTCTTGATTTTAACGACTTTGAAGTTGGAAAAAATATATCAACGCAGCATCGCCTCGTCATATCGCCTTTTGTCACCAATAAATTTCCGCAAAACATTTTTTCATAAGGGTATATAACTGCTGCAATGATCGATGCGATCCCAGACCACTTGTCACAAGGAAAATGCCATGACGACTTACGGCAGAGGAGCGCCAAGAAATTGTTTCATTGGGAAAGTTTATGTACTTGCGAGAGATATCCCGGCAGGTGAACCGTCCTCAGAAGACAGTAAACCGCATTCTTCGAGCGTTTCACCGGGAGAACCGCTTGGAAGGTGCCCCGCATCAAAGGAGGCCTAGAGGAACAACTGAGGAGGAAGACGCTCTGATAATAGCGACCGCCGTCAACGATCCATTCACGACAGCGAAGAAAATCAAAGAAGAACTTGGCCTTCGCCTAAGCCTTTCGTCCATCCGAAAGAGACTTAACGCTGCGGGTCTTAAAAGCCGCGTGGCTGCGAGAAAGCCACTTTTGACCAGCGAACATCGCAGGAAGCGTCTGGAATTTGCGCATCGGCACGAAACATGGAGCGCTGAGGACTGGCAACACGTCATGTTTAGTGACGAATCGACATTCACTACCTGCTGGGACCAGATACTCCGTGTTTGGAGAGTCGATGACTGCCGGTGAGATTTACTTTTCTTGCATATCATTTCGCACCTAACTTTCCACCTAACTTTCTGCTGCCCCCTGCTACGCTTTTCTTCTCTTAAGATCCAGCCCGTTACCCATCCCTTAATGACCATTGGTTGCCTTGCCTTCTCAATACCTGCCTTGCTCATGCCCATTTCTTCTTGATTTCGACTGAAATGTCCTGAACTCGTGTTTGTTGCAGAATAAGGGAGATATTGAAAAGTTGGTGTGGTGTCGTTTTTGAATTTACCGGAGTCAAAGACAGGGACATGACGTTTATTGAAGCAAACAGACATTGAGTAACCGCACAAGCATGTACCAAGCGTGGCTTTAGGACCGCCATACCATAGCAGAGTTTCAGTCGAAGTGCGAGTATGTGTGCAAACCTAAAATCTGTGTACGTCTCCAGCTAGAAAATATGCACGTCGCTGTGAAATTCTTGAATTGAATTGAATGTTTGATGTTTAATGGCGCAAGGGCCAGGTATGGCCAAAGAGGGCCAATCTAGTGTTAATGAGTTTGTAGTGGTCTAATGGGATCTGTGAAGCTAGTGTGACGTGACTGCAAAGGGGCCTAAAAGACGTTGCTGCACATGGCATAAGATCTACGCGTCATAAAATTATGGCAATGATTAATGACGTGTACTAAGAACACTAAAATGCGTTGGGAAAAATGATGCAATATATAAAATATGTGAGATGCTAAAATTGTCTAAGAGCACTACTGCCTCGCCAGAGCCCTTGAACCCAAGGGCCGAGAGGCATGTGCTATACGAAACAACTATCACAGCGCTATCCTCTGGAGAGAGGAGGCGCTACGAACGTATGGGGCTAATTACATGTAACACAACATCTTTCAGGAAACCTAGGACTGCGTTGGTATCAAAGAGCGGTTCTGCACCGAGTAACATAACAGGATGAAGGGGGATGTGCTGCCGGTATGCTAAGGGAAAATGTTTCTTTCATATTCGACTTCCCGACACTCCAGGAGGACGTGGAGGACGGTCAGCCTCTCCCCGCATCTACCATAGGTTGGAGGCTCATTTCCAGTGAGTAAAAAGTTATGCGTGCAAAATGTGTGTCCTATTCTTAGACGACAGAATAGGACATCTGTCCGGCGTGATTTTGATACAGGAGGCCAGAAACCTAATTGTGGCTTTGTTACATGCAGCTTATTATTTGTTTCCAGGTCCCACAAGCGTTGCCAGTAGTTTCGCAGTTTCCTTCTTAAGAAAGGCTTCAGGTCTGTGACAGGGACTGCAGCGGTAGAATTAACAGTGTGTGATGCAATTGATGTGGCAATCTGGTACGCTAGAACGTTACCCTGGATGCCCCTATGGCCAGGCACCCAGCATATAATCACAAGCTGGTTAGATACATATGCTTTACATAAGACGGAATAGAGTTCAATTATTACAGGATTTTTGTGCTTACAGAACGATATAAAAGACTTCACAACACTTAGGGAGTCCTTATATATAACTGATTTTTTTAGTATTGATTTCCTTGTATGCTTCACGGTCGACAATATTACGTAGGCCTC
This sequence comes from Dermacentor andersoni, assembly GCF_023375885.2. Taxonomy (NCBI): domain Eukaryota; kingdom Metazoa; phylum Arthropoda; class Arachnida; order Ixodida; family Ixodidae; genus Dermacentor; species Dermacentor andersoni. Next base: position 98,588,953 of record NC_092818.1, on the reverse strand, counting down.
AGCCGTGAAGATACTAGTTTCCGGATGCAGTAAATCGGATTCTGAATAGGATGGACCGACGGCTGCATAGGACACCCCGTCGTGCGACTTTGATGCGTGTGTGTAGAATTCCGTGCAGCAATGTTTATGCTGGAGTTCCAGGAAATATATTGGGATTTCAATCTCTGGAGCGTGCTTTGTAACTTGCATGAAAGATATATCGCATTGTATCATCTGCCACTCCCAAGGAGGTAGCAGCTTAGCTGGAGGCAGTAGGCAATGTCTGAGGAGTGGGACACCCATTTAAGCGCTAAGCTCCCTCACACGCAGTGAAAAGGGCTGTCTTACAGTGGGACAATTGCGAAAGAGTGTAGCATCTGTTATATCGTTAGCGGTATTAAAACACGGATGTTGAGGATTAGAGCGAACATTTAGAAAATATGTTTGGCTGATGTATGTTCTCTGCAGATGGAGTGGCCACTCATTTGATTCTACATATAGACTTTCAATGGGACTTGTTCTGAAAGCGCTCGTGGCCAGTCGGATTCCTAGATGGTGAACCGGATCTAGCATCTTTAGCGCGCTCGGGGCGGCAGAATGATAGATCACGGCACCATAGTCCAATCGTGACCGAGTTAGGCTCTTGTGGAGATTCATCAAACATTTCCTGTCGCTGCCCCATGTTGTATGGGATAAAATTTTCAGTAAATTCATTGTTTTTAAGCATTTCACTTTGAGATACTTTATGTGTGGAATACATTACATAGTTTACAATCAAGTATGATGCCTAAGAACGTGTGCTCTTTCTTCACAGGGATTCGCTGGCCATACATTTCGATATTGGAATCTGCAATGAGCCCTCTCTTTCTTGTGAAAAGCACACAAGAACTTTTCTTCGGGTTCACTTTAAATCCGTTTTCGTCTCGCTCTGAAATTCTTCACCTCAGTATATCACGAGCTGCAAATACCTTAGCAGCTTTCGTTCAGTTTCCCATTATATAGTGGTAACTGCCCTGTGAGTGTTTTGGTTATTAAATTCGATGCATCAGTTTTATTGCAGCTATGACGATGAAAATGTCCGCGATGTCGCAGCAAGCGGGCATGTCTCGGTGAACGTCTGGGGTACAAGAACCTACGACGGTCTGGGTCCGCTCTTCCGCATCCCAGGGAGGGTCACGGCCGCAGTTTATGACGAGATCGTCGACACTGTTCTCCTTCCTTTCGCCGTGAATGGACCTTTCCCTGACGGGTGTTTTTATTTCCAACACGACGGCTGCCCTGTTCACACTGCATCCTCAGTGCAGGAAAATCTGAACAAGTCTGGAATTGCACAGCTCCTCTGGCCGCCAAAGAGCCCCGACCTGAACATAATCGAAAATGTTTGGGGTTTAATGAAGGCACGGTTGGCTCGCTCCACCTTGACGAACACTGACGCAGACACCTTGTGGGCAGCCATTGAGAGGGAGTGGAAGTTCCTCCGACAGGACCCAGAACTGGCAGAATCTCTGTTCGCTTCTATCCCGAAAAGGATAAAAGACGTGAAAGAATGGGCGCCGCGTTGAGGTATTAGGTCCGAGGTCAAAGGGTCAAGCCTGGGATAATGCATAAGAAGCATTAGTCTCTTTTGGAAGCCAATAAAGAAGGATTGAAATGAATTTGCGCCTAATGAACATTAATGGGTAAGCATCGATTACACGGCCATTTTCAAAGGCAGTTCGTTGCTTAGCCCTCTCCCTATACGATGCCACTGGCGTCGAAAATGAAATAATTTTTTACACAACCATCACTGAAATTCGCAGCCCCATTTAGGGACCATAGCAGCCTGAACAGATATCGAAACGCTTAGCGTTTATCGAAATTCAAACGCCTTAGTGACTCTGTCGTTCCTCATTTGTCTCTGATTTGTGACCCGCTGCTCCGGCTTGGCAGCTGCACACATTCTAAACACGATCGCATTGTCTGTTCTCGGCCTCAGCGACCAGCTTGCACAGGTGGATCCTTTCATCGGTGATGATTTCACTCGTCTTCGCACGTGTGTAACTACAGAGCTTTGAAGGGAACATCATAATTAGGAAATGTTTCTTATTTATGCATAAAATCTATCCATATCTAGTGCAGTTATTCAAATTATTATACTGCGTCCTTAACTGTTTTTTTAACCTAACGGAAAGACTTCAGTAATTACCGTGAACGCCCTCACATAGTCATCCCTTGGGCCTTAAATAGTTCATCAATTCCACACGCACACACACACACACCCACACCCACACACCCACACCCACACCCACACCCACACACGAAGAATTTCAGAACTTTATAGAACTCTTCAATGTATTACGAGGCATTCGCGAAAAGCAAAATCATTGCGCTGTCGTTGATTCCGAACTTCCGCAGACGTGTTACAGCAACTGCAGGCAAAGTTGAAACTGAGAATGTCAACCGCAAGGTTCATTCCTACGATTGCCGTTTGTCGTTTTTAGCCAACTGGAGCTCTTATCCTCTGGTCGCTCCTTGCAACAGTGATAATAAGATGAATCGTGCTGTAGTCAGAAAGACAAGAAAATTGTGATGCGCCGGGACAATCAGACAGTTCTCGACGACCGCACATAAAACATATTCATGTTTAAAATGTTTAGAACATACCCGGCTACAATATTTCGTCATAGTACAATTGGTGGCGTGAAAGCTAGGAAAAATAATAGAGATATCGAGCAGTTTATCCAAACTGGCTTTTTTACTTTCCGCGTGCTTCGTCGTTTTCCTTGGTTTCAGCCTTCGAAAAGAAAATAAAAAAAAGTTGAGGGAAGCCGCACATAACGGACACATCGCGGGCTTAAGCTAATGTTCTTGGTCACCCATTCTTCCTGGTTCAGCAGCAATGACGTTACATAGGCTAGATACAGCTTCGTAGCGTCCAATTTCAGATAATACCGAAGAATACGTCGTGCGCACTATGATCACTGCCTGTTCGCAGAACCAAAAAAAGAAACTGATAGCCCAGCAGGGAGTGACGGCTGCTGAAGGAACAGCAAAAAGAGTGAGGGAAGCTGGCCTGATACCTCCCTCGCCTCGACAGAGAATTCTGGGCCATGGCGCTGTTCATGTTCCCGGTCGACGCTCCCACGATAACTGCGACAACCTTCAAATCGCGCTCGACTGTACACGTGTCGAAATACGCGATTTGTAGACACCATCGTCCAGATATGGGCGCCGTGGCGGCTGTTCTCCCCAAAGGAGTTACCACGGTGGCTACGGAGATAAAGTTTGCGGCTTGATTCAGCTATTTATCTGATGGTGTCACGCTTGAAGCTTCCACACCTTCAGCCATACCTGTCCCGCGGCCTGTCCCATGCTTGCTCTCGTCGGCGACCCGTGATGCGATTCCAATTTTCGCAGAGATATTATTCAAGAATACGTCATCCGGGCAAATTTTAAGCGCTTTCAGCGAATACTGCTAGAGGCTCAGCTACATTCACTATTAGATGCCTCTTTGCGAGAAATTGCTTCTGTACGGTACCCCAACTCACTTGACACAATTCCATTCATGATGAATTTATTAATTTGTTCGACAAAATTGCGATTGTTTACTACGGGAAAATGCGCGATGACATAGGCTTAAATACAGTAACCCTTTAAATGATGGTTTTCTCGTTCATTTCATTGCGCTACACCGCTCATAATGGTGACCCAAAGTCTGTTTTACCTAGTCATAACTCCTTGGCTTCACAGGCGCTGAAGATGTTGCCGGAGGATGTTGCCGGTGCAAGCGCTTAGAGCAGTTACAAGAATAAGTGATCACACCTTAGAATAGTCTAGAAATAGCGTTTAGTTCGAAGAACGCTTCTGCGTTAATGTGGCAAGGCTTCCACTTACCCATGCCTTCGTCGAAGTTGAGAAGCATGCTGGAGGCCATCATGTTCACCGACATGGCCATCACTGGAGGTGTAGGGTCACTATTTTCCTTTACTGCGTGGAAATCTTTCCGGCCCGTCGCCATTGTAGGACTGTGGCATAGCCGCGGCAAGATGTACCTGCGGTCACGGCATAAGCACACGTATACGGGCAATGCCGATTGATAAGCGAAAAGGCCTTGTCACACGATGGCAAGGTGCATGTTGGTTGCGGGGAGGCGGGGATTACGACTGGAAGCGTCGGCGCTGCAATCGTTCTTGCGTGGAAAGCCCGTGACATTGCCCACATCACTTCGTTGCGTCGAGAGCATGAGGGGCAATTTATCTTGCGATTTCGGAAGTTTCTTATATTTTGGTTGATGTTAAACGTTGCCCCTTATCGCTGGATAGTACTAACAGCCGTATTAAAACGGAATCAAGATTGCCCGGGGCCTTTTATATCCCCTTTATTGCGCTTGTCATCGCGGAATATATGCAGTCAATGCAGAAATTTATTCTTGTTTTGGATTGACTCTTCGTTGAGAGTGCAGTGACAAGGCCTGGTCTTGAAAAAGTAAACTGGTCAGAGATTTCCTCCACAGTGTGGATGAGTTAAAGGTCTCTCCTCGGAATCTTGTTATCAGTAAGTCAGCTTGTGTTCAACCATTGTCAGCGTTTCAGATGCAACCGCATTGCAGTTGTTGATGGTGTCTGCTGTAGGGAAAAATATTTCATTTGTTTCATTGTTTTAACAGAAGATTAAACGAAGACGGCCTTGACTACAACATATTAGAAAAAGAAGGCAAATTAATGTAAATGTTAGCGCGCAAAGCAAAAATATGACAAGTGGTCGCGCGCTTTTATTTTTGTCTTGTTTTCTTGGTGCGTTTGCTAAGATAAAAACCAAATATTGCTGGAAGTTTTATTGTTTATATTATGGTGTTCTAGGGCGTATGCGAAGGCGACACGAGTACGCGGTACGGTACGCTTCTTATGCCGGAAATTAATAAAGGCGTGCGTCGATCCCGAAGGACTTGCATTGCATGCGAGATAAAACCGAACAAAGCCAAAAAAGATTTATCCGCCAGCGATGTTGCTGGTACGCGAAGTAGGTAAGATACTTGCAGCGTAATTTTGTGCAGATAATGGCGCCGCATTTCATGATACCCACACGGTCAAGGACAACAAACTGACTCAACCGAGCGATGCGTGCTCATGCTGTCTGTGAGAGAGAGAGAGAGAAAGAGAGAGAGAGAGAGTAAACATTTATTTTGAGAATCGGCGTGGAATAGTTCCTTCTTCACCCAGGGTCCCCGGTTCCCTTAGTCCAGAAAGCCGTTGGCAATCGCTGCTTCCCGTGCCTTACGCCGATCTTCCTGGTCTGAGGCTGCGGGCGAAGCCTCCCACCATTCTTCGCGGTGCTCTTCTGCTTCGTCCTTGTTTTACGTGGCCTCTTATTGGTTCTTGGATGGCGCGGACACTACACAACCGCGCGGCGGAGAGTGTCCGGCATTCCGCAGTAGCGACAGAAGTAGGGGAAGTGAGTGGGGTGTCACCTGTACATTATAATGCCGCGCATATACGTGTTGGTATGGAGGCGCTACAAGGTGATTCTTGCTGCTGAGTTTCCCTGCTCCCTGCTGAGTTTTGGGTGACGTAGTGCACATTCTCTTCTTTCCAGTTTCGGTACGATATTCAAATATTTCCTGGCAATGCCCTCGGGCGTCGTCACCATATGATTCCCTTCTGGTAGAAAGCCTTAGCTTCTGCGATCTCGGTCTGTGGCTTGCGCCGCTTCGTTTCCCGCCAGGAGTTCATGACCCGGAGTCGAGACGACGTAGGCCTCGGGAAGTTGCTTCTGGCTTGATATTTGGAAAGATTTTGAACGAGATCGTGGATATGCGACATTTCTGGAAGAATGCTGATTGGGAGTCGCTTAGTAAGATGGGGTTGTTGGCGTACGTCGATATTAGTAGCGCGATATCCATTTCTTCGGCTGTGTCGGGGCTTTGTGCTAGGATAGTAGCAGCGACATCTTTTTTCTCCTTGAGATATTGTGGTGGTGGTGCTTACTGCGTAAGCGGCGAGACTTCGGTATTTGCCTGCATCCGTATATCGTGTGTTGGGCTCCGCAGAGTATCTGTTGGGAAGAAATAATAATAATAATAATAATAATAATAATAATAATAATAATAATAATAATAATAATAATAATAATAATAATAATAATAATGATAACATACCAATAAGTCCCGAACATCTACGGCAGTATCCCTTCACATGTTCGAACCAACAAAGCGCGGTAGTTTACGACATATGCCACGCTATGCCACCTGCATGACTGGTTGCATTAGTCATACACCTCTTGTTTTTAATGTTCGGCTGCTTCACACTTGCAAATGGTAATTGCTACTTTGTACATGCATCAGCCGGGGCAGTTTGAATGTTGCTGCCAGAAGTTAACGATCATTGAGCTCCTGTAGAAGCTATCATGCTTGCTATTTCTGCGATAGTACGTACAGCAAAACCAGGCCGAATTTGGAGCGGAGGAGCTCTCTTGTGCTGTCAAGCACCTGGAGGACAAATATCAAAGGGCCTGAGAGAATGCAAGCTCAAGCGCTTAGAACATGTCTGAGTCTATGTTGAAGCACGATGCGCTTCAACAGCTGCAGGAATTGTCATCATCAGGGAACATCCCATCAGTACATATATCGTTAGAGACACTCTTAGAAATCATCTTCTTCACCTCTCCCGACTCTAGTCTGAACGCCTTGCTTCTCTCTCGGAAAGTAGATCAGAGGCAACTTTTTCGGGCTTTGTAGCTTCGTACCGATGCTCTCTTCCATCCGATTTCACGCCTTCAGCAAGATCACCTTGTCCTTTGTAGTGTCTCCGGCAGCCACAAGTGCGGCTTTCCATTCCAGGAGTTGGAAAGAAATCCGACTTGCCAACTTGTGCCCTGAATCAAGCCGCTCTACATCTACTGCATGATTAATATTTCAATCGAGTTCACATTTATACAGACGACTCTTCGACTCTATCCAGCTTTACTGGTACAGTGGTCATTCCGTCGATGTCATTCTGCAAGAAGTTCAAGATCAGCCACGCCACAACATCGACATGATCCGAACTTTCCGCCCTCCGTAGCTAGGCGTGCAGCAACAATTACCAAATCACTGGGCTATATTCTGTGATTCAAAGGCAGCCCTCTGGGCCGCAGCCTACATGAACAATTGGTAGCAGAGATACAATTACGCTACCATCAGGCTGTGGACGGAGGCCACGACATTGTATTTCAATTGCTACCCGGGCACTATCTGCAACGTTGCTGGCAATTAAAGTGCCGACAAAGCTGCCCGTGAGATACATGATGTATGTGAAAGCACCTCGATACCATTGTCGAGAACGGATGCAGCGCAGAACCTCAGTAGTCTTGCCCATATTATTACTGCAAGAAGATAGAACACTACCGGAGTTCACCAACCAGCGCCTATATATGCCATGGACCCGCAGATGACATTGCAACTTTTACCTGGTTATAACCGACAGAAACAAATGCCTCTGTGCCACTTGCGAGTAGGAGTTTCTTTCAAAAACGCCTATTCATTGCTAATTGGAATTGCGGACAGTCCCAATCGCAGCAGATGTGGTGTCGAAGAAACGACCAAACATCTCTTGTCTGACTGACCTACATATGAAGACGTGTGGAGTGCCCTTCGTAGAGCTTTGGAGTAGTTACACGACCGTCCTTTCGCAGAGGAGATCTTGGGCACGTGACCTCGTGCGTCTGCTATGTACAAGGACACAAACGCGCTGGTGCGTTTCGAGAAATGCACCAGCCTGCATGAGCGCCTGTGACTGACTCAGTGATGAACGCTTGTGTGCGTAACAGTGCAGACTGTGAACTTCTTTCTTCCTTCTCCTCTTTCAATCCCCTTTCCTCGTTCTCCAATGCAGGGTAGCCTACCGGGCTCAGCCTGGTTGACCTCTCTGCCCTTCCCTTATGACTTCTCTCTGTCTTTCATACAATGTATACAACCTTAAAAGCAACACAAAGAACCAGCGCAAACCAGCACAAAGGTCCGCGGCATGGTGCGAAGAAAAACGCATCACGTGCGACGAACAGATACTCGAGACACGATATAGAGCAGATACACGAGCAGATACTCTGACGCACTATCCGACTTGACACGTCATTCAGCCGTTGCTAGCAGGCGGCGCCAAGGTATGTCCTCGCACCCAATGTGTACATAAGTGAAAACCGCCGAGTGGCTGGGGAAAAGGCAGGCAAGTTATACTTGGTGCACGCGTGCACATTCACTGCAGATTACTGTTACGCACACAGGGCCTCTTCGATTATCCGTCCCTGACAGTCCCGAACTGCTCGAGACGCTGAATACGGAACGATATTGGCTGAAAACACCACCAAAGGCAGTCCGGGACTGTCAGGGGCGGATAATCGAAGAGGCCCTCTGCATCAGCTCGTTGGGAGAAGCGGCGCTACTATTTATTTCCTGACTACCACATACGTATTTCTTATAACAGCGTGGTCTTGACATGGGCTTGGACGTATAGTTATGTCATTATAAATGCCAAAAAGAGCGCATTGCTCTGTTAATACCGAGCGCGATCCTCTAAAGGATTAGCGCTGGCGCGGAGTACGCGATAGTACATGGCTGGTGCTCAACCACAAAAGGCACATGTAATTGCACCTTCGGCACACTCGTGCCTGCAGTCAAGTAAAGAAGGGCGGTGCCATGATATTATTTTTTCAAAGCTGCCTCTTGGCTTGGCGTGGCTTTTTTCGTTATGGCGCTAAGTGGTTCATACCTTAGAAGTATAAGAAAGCGAATTTGAAAATACTGAGGCGGAAGGAGGTCAGCAGGTCACTCTTTTGTATTTCTGAGTGATTGTCTTCGAACTCGCACAAAATAATAATTTATCGTACTCTTTCTATATATAGGGCACGCATGATGATGCTCTCAGGTCTACCAACTACAGAAAATGTTGCCCGACGAGATCGTAAAGATGGGATCTCGGGGCGTATACATCCGCCTCCCCTCCCCCTCCCCCCGCTTAAAAATATTAGAACACATACTATTACGGCGGCTATGCTGAGCGCGAGGTGTTTCGGCGGCACTGTAGAGGCCAACACTGTCCTTTTTTGACCATGTGCAGTCTTCTAGAACTTCTAAGGAATGACAGTAGTAGGAGCAGCAGAACGAGAGCGGGCTAAAACCAGCCGCAGTTATATTGGTAAATATCCGCTCCTATTCGTAGGGCACACTCGTAGGGGTTCATACTTTCTACAAAAGACCGCACATAGTACACAACTATGTGATGCCTAACAAAATACAATGCCGTGGCCTTTCTACACCGCTTGACGGTAGCCTAATCGTACCTCTGTTACCAGTTGCTCATGTGGGCTGCGGCGCAGGGCTGATAAGAGTGACTGCAGCGTTGCCTTTGAGTCACAGTATATAACCCATTGATTTGGTCACTGTTGGGGCACATAAAGCACTGCGCTGCGGAGTGCGCCAAGTTCAGACCCTGTCGATGTTGTGACGTGGCTGATCTTAAACCTCTGACAGAATGATGTCGACGACTAGTGGCAGAAACAGAACAGAAACAGATCGGATTAGTTCTACGCTATGGCGCCCCATTTTGCATTAAGAAGTCCTGTTATCGAGACGTTGGCCCCAGCCTCGGTCATCGCTTGTTCGACAAATACTGGCCACTGGATGACAGTGGCTGCGATGAAATCATCGTTGGAAGTCGAAGACATCGTCATTTGCAGTTTGAAGAAATCAAGACGGTGTTGTGTCCCAAAACGGCAATGCGCATTCTTTGGGTGCTCTCCACGGGGCAGCTCCTTCATCGGCACCCGCAGAGGCGGTGACGGGGCCCGACACCGACTGTAACGACAACGACTCCATAGAAGCGGCAATGACCGAGAAGGCAAGTATCATGACCATGACCGTCACGAAGAGCAATCAAGCAGTGTCGACGACTTTCGTGGAAGGAGCTTGAGCCCCTGGTTCTTGATTGCCTCGTTCTTGCTTTGAAGGTTGGACATCAGAGGTGGAGTCCAGCAAGGTGGTGTGACTATGGATGGGATTTTGCGAACAGTTTGACCGTTATGATTGGCCGACACGCAGTCGTCAGATTCTCTCGTATAGTTACGTAGGGAAAACGACTGTTATAAGAGTGGACACCTTTAGAGCGTGCTGGGCATGTGTATTCACACATGTAGTAAGCTCAGACATTTAAAATGCTCCTACTTGGAGTGTGCTCACACATATGGAGCCAGTTGTGTAAATATGTCAAAGAAACCCGTTTCTCGTTTCCTTCAGCCGCCCGACCTCATCCCTTCATCAACAGGCAACTGCCGGCGATAGATACGGACGACGGCGGGGTTCCGCTTAGGCAGCAGTACGACGCCCCGGTATAGCGCTGGTTAGCTACCATGTTCTAAGTGCCCCCCGGCGGCGTAGGCAAGCGACCTTCTGAGTGACGCCCGAGTCCGAACCACGAACCCCAAAACGAGATCACAACAAAGGTGACTCGCCTGTTGCCGATGGGAAAGCTTTTATCTCTGTTGCGTACCTCAATTAACTTTAGAAATTCACAGCTGCTTTTAAAGAAACTGATTATAAGCTCAGATATTATAGCGATAGTAATAATTTCGACGCTGACTTCAGTAGAAGCAAATTGAGAGCACGTTGTCCGAACACTCTACGACGTCGTCCTATAATCTAATAAATATGACAAAGAAGTATTCCTCTTTCCGTTTCTTGCATTCGTACTATAAGGCACAGTTCAAGAGAGATATTCCATGTGACTGTGTTAGTTATCTGGGTTTTGCTGATGCGCTCAAGAAATACCTTTTTGAAAACAGTACAAATATCTTGAGCAGTGGGCATGGTCGTCAAATATATGGCCTATGAAAAACGTTCGTCACTGGCTTTGGCTTTGGCTTTGTAGTCACGAAAGTGACGTGCAGAAAAAGGATTTAGATCCAGATTGCTCAAATGAGACAGAATCTCCAATAGGCCACGTGACCGGCGGGATGAAATGTACAACGTGACGGATTGTTCCACTACAATAGCAAATGCTTTGGTTTTGGTAGTACTGATTGAATACTCTCGGTATTCGTAGGCAAATGGAGCTATCAGCATAATCCCCACAGTCTCATCTGTCATGCCACGAAGAAAGTGGCACGATTAGCACAAGTACTAAGTGTAAATAACGTGTCATTATTTAGTATACTTGGCGGCACCTCCACGACACCAAAGCTGGAACACGGACTGGTCTGTGGGTTTGGGCTCACTGAGACCTGCGCATGCCAGGGGTGTATAAGACAGGCTGTGCGCTATCGCTAACGGTCAATCCTGTAATGAAACATGCCTTTGCACGCTACGGCCTTAGCGCTCCCAATTTACGGACGACCTTGGTTACAGCTCAATTTCCCCCGCTGCCCTTGGGTGCCCCGGAGATCCAGCACCACCTGTTTTATTATAATTTCAGGTGCTCTCCTGAGGTTGCTGGTTACATATGCCCTCCCGGATGAGTGAAATAATTCAATCCTCACCAGGTGACAGGGGTGGCTAATGTTATCGAATTACGGCAAGACGGATTGTGTAATTGAGACGAAATGCCCAGTATTAGACATTCTGTATCGTTCGACTTTCAAGCTCGTTGGACATTCTCGTTGCAAGTAGAGAAAAGGGAATTGCCCGAAAGGTGTCAGATAAGGAGGTAAACAAATTTCGCAGTTTTGACTGAATGGCCGAGGTATTGAAAGCGATGGCAAAGTCACGAACGCTCGATCAAAAAACGCACGAGCTGCTGTTTTCTGCGTAGTGCGGAATTGGCGGGAGGCACTTAGTTCTGTCATGGCTGGTCGCTCTAATTAAGCTAAAAGCCTAATGAAGAAAAAGAGAAATAAGCATACCCTACTACCATTGTTAATTATTAATGTTGCACGTGGTCTACACAGCGTCCGCCCAGAATGTAAATAAGCACTGAAGAGAATGCTAGGTGTGACTCTATGATTGGTATTGTATTGATGCCCTTTCTACTACAACGGCTTGCGTTCTTTGTTACAATGTTTGTCGCTGGCGGTATACGTAAAAGACCCACAGTGAAAGCCACAGACTTCGGGCTATCCTTGTTTCACGCTCGCTCGATCAAAACATCGGCCAAGCTCGGATCCTCAAAGGTGCAAAAGAAAGATGGCAGGGGGTACCTATATCTGATTTCTCTTGCCTGCCTAGATGTGTGAGCCAGCCACCCTTGGCAGAATTCGGCGACCGCAGAAAATTCGTGGTAGCTCAAGTGGGCATGCTTTCTTGCGTTCGACCGACAAGCCTGTGCGCTGCAGTTTTTTTTTTGTTTTTTTTTGTTTTTTTTTTAATAGAAGAAGGTGCAGGATTCAGCCTGAATAACACCGTTTTAAAATGCTAGCGCATGCTGCAGCTCCCGTTTTCATGCTAAAAACACGCGCTGCGTTTCGTAGCGGCGTCACGGAGAGGGAAATCTGAAAGGGAAAACCTGGAAAAGAACACCTCTAAGATTTGGACAAAATGTAGGCATAAAGCAGCAGGAAGTCGGAACACGTTCCGGGACAGTGCATGGCGCACCAAAATAGTTTCAGCTTGCTTATATTGCCATCAAACTGTTTAACATGCTTTAACCCCCTAAACACACACTGCCTGGTCGAGATATTATCTGCCCCTCAATTAATCTAAGAACATCTCAAACGGCTGCTCCCTCAACCTTCGTCTTTCACTGCTAAGTTTTTCTTAAATTTGACTGAAGAACACGAGTTTCGCGATGGTATAAGTGCATACTGACCAACGATTCTCGACCGCACAAGGGTGTGCGCGCAAATGTCAAGCGTGAACCCGCCATGGTTGCTCAGTGGCTATGGTGTTGGGCTGCTGAGCACGAGGTCGCGGGATCGAATCCCGGCCGCGGCAGCCGCATTTCAATGGGGGCGAAATGCGAAAACACCCGTGTACTTAGATTTAGGTGCACGTTAAAGAACCCCAGGTGGTCGAAATTTCCGGAGTCCTCCACTATGGCGTGACTCATAATGAGAAAGTGGTTTTGGCACGTAAAACCCCATAATTAACATGTCAAGCGTCAGTAGTGCTCGGAGTAATGCACGTACGCATTATTGCGGGACTTCATAGTGAGCCCTATCGCTTGACCTTGAATAAATAAAATTTAATTACGGGGTTTTACGTGCCAAAACCACCATCTGGTTATGAGGCCCGAAGTAGTGAGGGACGCCGGATTATTTTGGGCCACCAGGTTTTCTTTAAAGTGCATCTAGATCTAAGTACACGGGTATTTTTGCATTCCAACCCCATCGAAACGCGGCCGCCGTGGCCGGGATTTGAACCCGCGACCTCGTGCTTAGCAGCCCAACACCATAGCTACTAAGCAACCTCGGGAGGTCCCTTGAATGACTTCACACTTGGTATTGTAGAACTGGGCGAAGCATACATGTGCAGTACACACGTGACACAAAGTATTGCGCGCCAAGGTGAAATAGTGAGACATTTTTACGGCAAACCTCTGACATTTCGCGCGCGCGAGAGAAACAACTTTATTGAAATTATGATTGAGCTTGGTTACTGCAGGTGGAGCCCCTCTTCCAGGGCCCCACTGGCTATTGCGGCTCGCCGGGCCTGGTCGAGGGCCATTAGTTGGCTTCCCATGTACCCTTCGGAGAGTCACGCCTTCCACGACCAATTGCTGTGTGTGTCGTTAAGTAGCGGCGAGGAAGCATCAGCCGAGGAAACAGGCAGAGGAAACCGCTATAGTCCTGCCTGATCAGGCTAAAATATCACCTGCAGTTAAATGGCAAAGCGAGTACAAGCACGCCTGTTATATCACTGGAAACAACATAGGCCAACCTACGCAACCGGGACAATATAATTTTCCGAGACTCTCAATGTATGTTCCGGACATTTCAGGAGAGTGCTCTTGCTGAAAACTCTTCGCAAGCTGTTTGGAAGATGCACGTACGTAACTGACGCTAATATCAACAAATTTATTCAAACTGGGACGTGTCCCGGAAATCCCATCACTAGTCACGACCATAAGCGCTGATGCGGGACAAAATAAACACAGCGTTCCCGCCCACGCCCTTGCGTTTCGGCGCGACGCAACAGGCCTCATCTCTGCGTTTTTGTTCACGTTGCTATAAATACAACTACTCAGACATTGGTTTACACATCCATTTACGCACACTATTTTACAGTATACTGCGCAGCAGGAACAGCGGCCTGGCCGATACCAGGTGTCTCATAACGCTAACGCGGTGAGGAGCGTTGCCAGTGGCGTTGCAAGTGTCGCACCGCGGTGGTCAAGACACGAGGCCGACGGGAAACCATCGTCGTTAGTCAGCGCCCAGGGATAAATTCCGTTCCGCTCAGAGCAGTGAATGCACACACCACCCCGAAATGAACGCCATTGTACTTACAGTGGCGTGAGCAAAACGCTGATGTTAGCAGCTGAAGGCAGATCGCTATACCTTGGCAGGCTGCCATTGCGGCGATCGAGAGTAGCGATGACGAGTGCGACGAACGCACTCCGAGCTGAGCATGCGCCGTACAGCACCAAAGCATGACAATGGCGCTGCTGACGGTATAATTGCAACCCTTACAATTACTATCGCAACATAACACGTAGCAAAGACAAACAGGCAATGGCGATGGAAGTTTAATGTGGTACTGAAGAAAACAAAACAAAACAAAACAAAAGGCTGACTCAAGCGTAACAGTGCCAGGCACATTACGTCCGAAGCTTCTCACAAGTGTCCCGTTACTGAACACAGCGACCAACACCGTCTCACCAACACCGTGACTGTCGTTAGGTCTGTGACCTCCACCATTCACATGCAGTGAGCAAGACGGCGCCTGTCAGATGGTACCAAGCCCATTGCTGAAGACCTTTTTCAGCACTTCCATGAATACAGTGCGCTCTTGGAGCTCGGAGCGAAGTCTCAGCTCGCGCTCCTGGCGTTCGATTTCGAAGCGAGCCCTCTCCAGCGCCAGCTTGTCCTCCTGAAGTCGGAGCCGTGCCTTTTCTAGCTGCACCTCCTCACGACGGATCTTCAGCTCGCGCTCTCGCACCTTAAACGAGAATGTAGAAACTAGTCAACCGGGACTCGAGGATAAAGACCATATGAGTCACTCCAGTACCACATGAGTCACTACCACCTGCCGGATGAAACCCTGTACCAGATAAAGGCTGAGGCTTCTCACAAGGATTTCCATCTGGGAAAGGTGCGACTGCTTCCTGCACTTCGCTGCCTAATTTCATTGCAGAGCAATTTTGTGGTGAATTCTCATCTATTTGCTCGATATAATAGTACGCTGTTTCAACTACGGGGCGTATCTTTCCTGCGATTTTTAAGGACCTCCAGTATTTATTACCACAATATCCTGAACATGGCCCCGTAACAAGAGCTCTACGTTCTGCCCACTGGTTCGATTGGCAATTAAAATGGGAGCTACATCTACTGGCTTCATTTATAGGTGGTAGGTTAATTGGCTCTTGTTTCAATAACAGAAGAAATCCGTGGTTCGTAATCTGTTTCTCTTCGACACAACATACATAAAGGTGCGCCCTTCAATTTCTACAAAATATACTGCCACCTACCTATTGGCTTCTCGCCAGCCTGTTCTTCAATTTGAAGTTCATGTTTTATAACTTATAGTTAATCATTGTTAAGAGGAAGCTTTAGCTCGGCTGCTCCTATCTAAGTACATGTAAAATGAGAATTCGTTTTTCTCGGCCATTACTGCACCAAATATAACGAAGTTTGTTGTATTTAAAAGAAAAACTTGACCCGTGACCATCTGTTTCAAATGTTTTATTTAGGTCGTCAACTTTTTATTAAAAATTGGCAAAAATCGCAAATTAAAAAGAAAACGAAGCTACCGAGTTTACAACTCTGTAACTCAACAATAAAATATGATATCACAATTCTGTGAAATGAATATAATCGTACATCTAAAGCGTCAAACATTGATATGTTGCACATGAATCTAAAAAAATTTCGCAATATGGAAATACTGCTTTTGCAGAACCTTTGTACACAACGTAAGGAATTCTCATTAAATATAAATTTACAAATTGAATTTGTCCACTTTCAATGATCTAATGGATTCCGTTTACAGAACCGCGATATCTGTCCGTGATGCAGAGCTATTAATTCGTAAACTTCGTGCTTCGATCTTTTTCGATCTTTCGAATTTTTGAAAATTATTTGAACAATACTCATGCCCTAAATAGAATTTCCGCTTCAAAGAGTCATTAGAAATTAACTTTCTGTTAAAATTCCACACATTTAATTAAGATCGGTCCCCGAGTTATCTCAGGAAAACGTTTTTGCTTTTACATGTACTTGAATAGGCAGCTAAAGCATCCTCTTAATCACAGGCCGAACCAAATTTAGAAAGTGTAGGGAGGAGGTCTTGCATAATTAAATCACGTAACTAAATTAGACCAAACCGTTATGTTAACTTAGTAACAAATGGCAAAGAAAACTTTCCTTTTTATTAGGCAAGTAATATCAGATAGCAATACAATAAATATCGAAACTGAATAGACCAAGCAGCATTGTTACAATTCTTAATATGGTGTAGTTTGCCCATAGAGATCACTCCTTCCTGTTGGTGAACGTGGTTGAGATCCTCGCAGAACAGTTCCGCAGTTACAAGATGCACGTTCAGACGACGCGTGCATGTGTGTGCATATTTACTGCATTGCCTCAAATAAAGCCATTTATTGAAGTTAGCGCAGCTGTCCTGTGCTCGTTCGTTCGTGTGCTTTATTGCACTGTACCTTTAAAGTTCATACGCTCACACAACTGCCTTCATATGATAAAGAATGTGTTCTTTCGTAAGTGCTCCAGTTACAGGAAGCAAGCACGCCGAGACGCATTCAAGGCAAGGTCCAATCAAAGGAAGACGCTTACCGACTCGCGACTCGGAAATACAAGCCGCAAAGTTTGCTTGTCGAAGGGACAACACTATCATCCGTCCCCGCCTTATCATGTTCAATTTGAGATTCAATGCCTGTGCCATTGAAACATCCGCGTCGGTCAACGACGACAGCGATTTCAAACACAGCGTGTCCGGCAAGAGGAAAATACCAGCGCTGTCACGCAGCTCTCATGCGCGACCAAATAAAAGGAAGAAATGATCGATTTGGTCGAGCTCGCCATTGTTGATCGCACTGCCACACACGTGGATAACAATCGCCAGAGACGAGCGAGGAGATGCCACTGCGGTAGTAGCACGCTTGGCATACCGCCAGGCAAACCTATTCAGGATCCATTAAATCTCTCTCTCTCTCTCTTCACTAGGGTATCATTGTGATAGGGTGGATATGGAGGTATAGCTAAATAACACCGGAAAACCTGGTGTAGGTAGTGCACTAAAAAGGAGGACAAAAACGAGAGACGGCGATACACTTCGCGTGAGCTTTCAACCGCTCGTTTATTGACGTCATTCTGGCATCATTATATAGGGTCATACCGTACAAAGTGGCCGAAACCATTACGTTTGTGACACAGTATGAAGAAGAGAACGCACATCCCAGAACTCCACTGTAACCGAGAGAACAGCTTGTGGGCAAGAGACTTGGCCAACCTAATCACTTACATTCTTTTTGTGGGTGAACAAACTATACTACTGTTATTTTAACGTATGCAATAAAAGTTAGATAAGGTAGCGCAAAGACCTACAGAGAACGAACAAGAGAGACAAAACGACCGAGCAAGGGGCTGGCTTTCAACTGGCGTAATTTATTGAAGCGCTCGAGCTTTCTATGTCGTGATGTAATGACAGGATTCACAAAAAAAAAAGAAAAGAAGAGTACATACAGGGATAAGAACGACGTGTACTAGGAGACGAAAAAAATGCGCAGTGCTGCTGGGGCTAACGGAAATAAAAAAGCGCGACTTCATTGTCTTTGGCAGGCACGAATAGACTGATGCATGCTCATAAAAAAAGGCTTGCTTATTTGCTTTTGCTATTTTCTTACAGTGTTGATACAATAGAGCACATGCACTTTGTTAAATTTTAATTTGTATTCAGTAAAAAAAAAAAAACTGCATCACTTTAAAGCCAGCGCTTCATCGGAAATGTCTTTCTTTCGCCTTCGAGTTACCCTTCAAACACGAATCAGTATCGATTTGCCCTGTGTGCAATGCTTCTTAAAACCATGGCCTGTTTATTATGCGCTTCCATACAGGAATATTTTACCATGCTCGAGAAAGCAACAGTTCTCACTTTAGAACAAGAGCGCTAATAAGCCTAGAGCTTTCTCGTGTCGTAATTCTCTTAAAGCCTAATTGCAAGCAAACTTTTAAGCACCTAAAAACCTGGTTTAAGATAGTGTAGATATAACAGGAGCCTTCACGATAAATTGGACATTCCAAATACGAGTGAAAGCGTCACGATAAACCCGCGAAAATAGCTGCTTTTGATACCGAAAAAAAAAAAAATCTGTGAAGAGTTAGAGGCACATGTGAGACAAGCATTACGTCACACTTTGATGTCCCGAATCCATGATTTAAACCGCGTTCGCCACATTGCGAAGTTTTGTTCAGGAGCTTAGCAACATCCTGGCTCTTCAAGAACGATGTGCAAAGACTGACGATGGTTCGAAGCAGAACACCAACTCTCTCACTCTCTCATATATATCATCGGGAGTGTCAAAGCGAAAAAAAGGTTGTGAACCAGAGCAGCCCAGACAATCTCCAGCTCGCGTCTCCCCGGAGACTGGCGATGTGGCTGCATCGCCAAGCGTTCCTCTTCACTATATGATAGTGAAGAGGAACGACGCTTGGCGCTGCCGCCACATCGCTAGTCTCCGGGGAGGCGCGAGCTCGAGATTGCCTGGGCTGCTCTTGTTCAAAACCTTTTATTCACTTTCGACACTCCTAATGTTAACGCATTTAAGAAAAAAGAAGACTCGCCGTTACCGGTCGCCGGAAGTGAAGCATGACCTAGAGCGGACGGCTCCTCGACATGACCACAGAAATAAGGCGGCGCCTGCAGCGCGCTAAAATCCTTGGAGGATGGTGCGCGGGGACTTGCTTCAGGGCGACAATAACCAGCTGCACGCATGGTCTGCTTAGGTGCTGTATAAAAGGTGCTAATATACAAAAATTACCAGCCCTGCGGCTTTGTCAAGATTGTTCAGCGGTAAGTACTAAGTGATAAAGCTAGCCAAAGTGGAACTATGCTGCAGTTCGACGCTAAGGAGAAAAATTTTTTTTTTTTTGAAGGACTCATAGCTGCGCCGAACGTGCAAGCTGTGTGAATCGTCGCGACGTGTTCTATACTTTTGTGGCCGACTTTTTTTTTCTGTTTTGCGCTTCTGTTCTAAGATGAATATGTTGCGATTCGCCCAGCTCGCGGTATCAGCTTAACGGGCTACACAGCGTAAGGTGGTAAGTTCTTTTACATTCCGTTCGAAGCGTATAGATGCTTGTTCGTGCTTGTGGTATGCAAAAAGGCAGGCGTGCAAGCACGGAAACTAGAAGAGTGATAGGAAATTGCCCTGAATAGGAGCAAGAAAAATACGCATATAAGTTGTGTGTGTTCCTCCTTTTCCGCCTCTGTGCGACCTCTCAGTTGATAGATGGCGTTTGTGCTGTCATTTATATTGTACTTGTATCCGTGTTCGCAGGCGTGCCTTCGAGTAGCACGAATCCTTACCAAGTTGCTCAAATTTTAACCCCCGTATTCTAGAACGTTCCTGCACTCAACACTCCATCTCAACCCGATGATGATGATGATGATGATGATGATGATTTATTTGCATCCATGTTGAAACGGGTGGCGACAAATAGCAACCTAGCCTGCTTAGCAGGTGGCATCGCGAAGAAAGCGAAGGATGGATGGATGAATGTTATGAGTGTCCCCTTTGGGACGGGGAGCAGAGTTGCTCCACCAAGTTCTTCCTATTATACTGCCTGATGTCCTACCTAGGTTAAAAAAGAAAAAAAGGAAACACGATGAAATCCCATAACCAAATTTTCTCACCCCCTGTTGTGAACTTTGTTCTTGTACGGCTCCGTTTGTTTTTTCCCCTACTTTTCTTCCACCAATCTTCAGATCGCCTTTTACTAATCTCTATTGTGGACATGTTTACTTTTCCGCTGCTCTCGCTGAACCCAAGGGCTTCAAGGAGTGCAGTAGTGCCTAAATCGACCGCTGGGCAGATATCTTCACTTTCTAATAAACCATGGTCCATCGTTTCCCTAGCTTTACCGCAGCAAGCACAAGCTTCTTCTTCTTTCTTATATCTCGCTTTATAGGTGCGTGTTCTAAGGCAAGCTGATCTCGCTTCGAAAAGTAATAAGCTTCCCTTTGAGTTCCCATAAGCTGTTTCTTTTCTGATTTCGTTTTTTCCTCCTAAGTAGTTACTCATGGCAGGTTCCTTTCCATTGCCGCCACCAATGAGGTGATTTCAGCCTCTCTGACTTTCCGCTGGAGGTTTTTTGTTGCTGTGTTGCTCACCCTACAGGCCGCATACTCGCTGGTAAGCTTCCTAGTTCTTTTCCTCCACTGTGAATCAATGTGTTTTCTATACAAATACTTCAACACTATCCAAACCCCTTTATTTTGTTTCATATTCCTCAGTCGTTCTTCATAATAAATTTTACTCTGAGAAAATAGGTGACAGCGCCACCCCTCGCGAGAAAAGATCAAATGCACTTAAGCAACAACCCAGGGGCAATTCTTGAGCAGCGTAGCTTCATCTTCAGCGAAGGGGCGGCACTGAGCCCAATTCGGTAAATGAATTCAACTCGGTAGGAGTGTAAATAGGGATGCGAAGAATGAAAAAAGAAGAATGAATGTGTGGTTTTTATTGGCGCAAGGGCCAGGTATGGCCAAAGAGCGCCACGAAAAAAAAAGAAAGAAGAGAGACCACGAAGATTTACAAGAATGTTAAGAGAAAAAAAATTAGAAAGGAAAATTTGTATGATAAAACAAAAGGCACTGCCTTGTTATTTGAGGCCCGAGATGGCTGCCTAAGGACAAAATATGCAGGGGTAAATATCTGAAACACGTTGTGACATGTGTCTGCTGCAGCGAAAATTGGGAGACGACAAAGGGCATCCTGATAGAATGCGTAGGTATTCATTCATCTAGACCCGTAGGTAACGTACAACTTATAGAAACACTGGGATTTAAAGTGAAAGGAAGCATTAATCAGTCAACCGTCGAGATAAGCAATAGATAGACTTTGAGTATTAGTGGAAGAAGAGTAGGGAAGAGATTGACACGTCCGGATCCGTTGCAGGCATAGGTAGCGCTTTAAAGAAGAGGAAAAGAAAAGGTTAAGGAGACGTAGACAATATATTAGACTGAAAAGCATCTATAGCATAGCTGATTAGCCCAAGCTGGCTAGGTGACTTCGTCGCTGCCCTGTTTGGAAGAAGGATGCCAATAAATCATCATCACCATGCAGGGGAGGGAGCGCATCGAGTTGATTGAGAACGCGGGGGTCCTAGTCATTCCGAGGATGGCGCTCACCTGCGCTTCCTTGGCCTGGCGGGTGAGCAGGAAAGTGATGACTTGCATGGGGAAGTCTCCGGCGACTATGGATCGAGCCACGTGGCGCGCTTCGATCGTGGCCGCCGTGCTACCGTCGGCGGCCACCATAGCCGCCTCGTCGTTGGCGGCGGCTTCCTCGGCAGCTGCGGCAGCAGCGGCCGCGGCAGCCTTGATCTCCTCGATGAGGACCTCGTCTTCGGTGAGTCGCGGCCGCTTCGGAGATTGGTCCTGCTGGTCGTCCTTGTCATGCTCGCTGCTCGCTGTGGAACGGAGTACGATCCCCATCCTTGAGCACGGAATGAGTTACACGCTAGGGTTGTTCTTTTATCGTGTTTAGCTATTCCCGAATTTTTGTTTGTTTTCGCCCGTGCCGATTACTGTCATGAAGTGTTCGAAGGACAACTGCGCGAGCAGGCGGAGTAGAATTGACCCGCGAGGCTTGCCCCTCCAAGTCAGTCGTGCACCATCCCACGAAAAAAAAAAAAAAAAAAATAGAAGCTATGTTATATGTGTGCACGTCACGAAACCTTAAGGACCAGCTTCACTGTATTGGCTTTTAATTTTCCGAAAGTCGGCGCACTTATTTCGGTTTGTATTTGTTTATTTTGGTCCATATTTTTCACACGTGGTACCTTTCATCATTTCTGTGTGTGTAGATATTTCTTTGCGTCGGCCGGGCTTGCCAGTTTCTTATACTTACTTTGAGTATCTGCTTCACGATTCCGGTCGAGGCTCAAACGTGCCGTGCAACTAGAGATCCCTGTTTCAATTACTGTAGTTGTATTTAATAAAGGGAAAAATCAGACATCCACCCGTTCGTAGCAATTGCTACAAAGAAAACCCATGCGTCAAACTGTAGTTGTATAATACACAGAATAATAAATGCTTTAATGATGCTGTATACAAGGGCACAACACCATACGGCGAATTTAATCACACGCAGGAGTTATGAATGAGTTTGTTTGCTGTTCGAACACAAATAGCATGGTGCTTTATTTGTAACCTTATATGGTTACAGAGCACTAATTTATAACGCCAAAATATGACAATGTAAATACGAGGGCGATTCAGAAAGCCTTTGCTTTCGGAGATTAGCCAAAATAAGGTACATGCAGGTTATTACAAATATACGTACTATTCTACGCACCTTACACTATTTCTCCACATAGTCCGCACACCGGTTCAAACATTTGTCCCATCGCTGCACTAAATTTTAGAAATGTTCTCACTAAGTGACGCATGCGGCCTCCCCGAACGCTCATTGTCAAGCAAATCTTCACGACCTTTTACGAACTCACAACACCATCACCTCACACTCATCAAAGCCAGACCTCTTTCCACATACGCGGGCTGCGTTTTCCTGTGGATTTTGTTGGGCGTCCATGCCTTGCTCCATAGAAAACGAATCGGACTTCGTTGCTCGTACGCCGTGGACGCGTGAAGCACAACCGCCATCTTCAACAACAGCGGAGCCACCGGCAGCTAAGGCCCGGGCCGGTCACAGAAAGGTTCACCGTTCGGAATGGATATGTTGACTACACATTTACAGCCGTAATTTGGCTAAAAAATATAGGGGCAAATGCTTTCTGATTTCCCCTCGTGCGAAGACTCGTTAACCTAGGTTAACCACTGACTGTATAGTGGCTGCCACGTGAGCCGTGCAAGAGCCTCTGCGCAACCTTCCTCTCGGCTTCTCGGTTTCGTCGCAGCAAGATACAGAACGGCCATTAAAAAATGGAAGGAGTGCTATGTGTTGGCAGGCTGACGGGTGGCCTCTACAGGCTCCTTGGAACTGGGGAATCGTATCTGGTATATATAGGGCAGCAAAACACGAACACAAGAAGAAACGACAGATGGACACAAGCGCTAGCTCTGAACAACGGCATTTTAATTCCGGGATCGAGTTGGCGCTTGTGTCCGTCTGTTGTTTCTTGTTGTGTCCCTGTTTTGCTGCGCTATGCCAGATACCATTCTATTATGACTAACATACAAGCCCATACCACCACCTTCGTCCTTGGAACTGCTAGCAGTTCAGGGCCCAGACCTCATTTTAGGGCTCTGTAAATTGCTTTCCGGACCCATTACGGCTAAAACGGCCAGATTCATTACAAAAATATCGGCACACGTTTATTAGGGTTTCTATTTTCTTTTCAGTTAAATCGAAAGCGCTGAGCCTTATTCGGAGAAAAGTTCCTCATCACAAATAACTCGCAGAAATGAACGTTAAAGTCTTGTTTAATACACTCAAGAAAATAATGTTTTTGACCTCATGGAAACGTTTCTTAAAATTTCGTGACAAATAGTTTTACAAATGAAGCCGACGAAGGAAGTTTATGTACGTAAAAAGAAGGCACCTCTGTGCTTGCTATTCACGCTTGTGTTAGAATCGCGAACTCCCTCGCTGGTAACGTATCGATTGTTGAAGGCGGTGAAGTTAAGCGCTGCTCGAAAACACCTTCGTCTAACGCTGCTAAATGACTCGTCTAACCATGTCAATAAAGAAAAGGAAAACAAAAAAGCATTGTGCGTTTCTTTAAACGTATTTTTGTGAAGGAGCAACGAATAAGTCACTCTTTCACGTAACGAGAATGAATGCACATTTTGAATTGTTTTCACAGAGCAATTAACCCGAGCCCTGAGCGTACACAACGTGCTAGACCAGCTGCTCGGTGGTGTGGTACGGCACCAGAGGCACTCCTATCCTGCACATAGTCAATAATGAGGATAGACCTGTTCCGACGTACCTTCACGCTAGTCCGAGACGACTTCAGCGCTGACTAGACTGATGGACGGTATGCAGCTGCTATACCAGGTTCTTTTTCTTAATTTTGCTACTATAATGAATTAAAAAGAAACGAACTGTTGCTAGAGGCACAACTATAGTTGAGCTGGATCGCTCGAAGAGACGAACATTAATGGCATAAAAAAAGTTTGAAATGCATAATTTACTGTACAGAATCTTCACTAATGAAGTTTTAAATAATTGTTTTATGGCTCATGTTGCAATTACTGAGTTGTAGTCTGCCAGTTAATTTAATAATTTTAATTATGGGGTTTTACGTGCCAAAACTACTTTCTGATTATGAGGCACGCCGTAGTGGGGGACTCCGGAAATTTGGACCACCTGGGGTTCTTTAACGTGCACCTAAATCTAAGTACACGGGTGTTTTCGCATTTCGCCCCCATCGAAATGCGGCCGCCGTGGCCGCGTAGTCGGCCAGTTCGCAAGGCGCATATACATAAAGCGAATTCTCAAGGTGATACCGGACGCATCAGCACACGGCAAACGGCGCTGCTGACACTGCCAAAGTAGCGGGCTTGACACGGTGCCTGGAGCGCTGTCGATAGCACACGCCGATGCGTCCGGAGCCAAGTCACACGACGTTGCAGCGATGTTATCGTATCACCAAAAGCGGTCGCCCGAGAATCATCCTTTGTGCTGAATTGCCGGTTGAAGTGATAACGGTGGCATAGCGGCGCCCGAGCCAATGACGAAGGTGAAGGGAAAATGGAAATTGGAAGCAATAGTTGCGAAGCGCATGAAGGGAACATGCTGAAGCACGACGCCCGCCGCATTAGGCTGAAAGGCTTGACCAAACCCCCCCCCCTCCAAAAAAAAAAAAAAAAAAACAACAAAGAAACAAAATAAAAGACGGCGCGTATGGAGCTTTAGTTCTAATGCTCGACGGCTGCATGCACAGTTTATACGCTAGAACGAAAGCTTCATACGGGCTGCCTTTATTTCCCTTGTTGGTTTGGTGCGTTTTTCTATCAGATCCGACAAGCATTACGTAGCTTTTCGAATGATTCAGCTGGCCGGTGGCAGTACTGCTTTGAAAGGTGGGTGAAAACCAACGCCGCCATGAGCAAATCGATGTGTTACTCATCTTCTACAAAGTGTAGATTAGGTGAGCAGCAGTTGTCGACATTCGGCGAGTGCTCCAAAACGTCCCGCCATCGCAGCAGGTGAGAGAACAGACTGATTACTTGCATGCTCACATTGGACCACCTAGAATTTGCAAACCCACGTTTATGTGCGAACTGCCCCGACTCTTGCCAACGAGGGCACAAAGCGGCCAGCGGTTGCCATGACTGAAAGCTGGGCGATTAGTTGATTATTCGGTAGTTATGTAGGGTTAGTTATATGGCACGAAAGCAACTGACGCTATGATGCACCAACTACTACAATTGGTATTATGGAACACGTTAACAGCTCTGACAAAGCTGATGCAAGACCGTGTGTAATTTGTGTTTTGTGTCTCGTCTTTTTTAGTGCTGTTAACATGCTTCGCAAGGTAGGGAAGTCCCAGTCGGAACATTGTAAATCAGTGGAAGCCCAATGTTGCCCTCACTCGCTGCCAGTTGTGACGCGAAGAGCCGCAGCATACTGAGTCTCTAACATTTGTATCATGGAGACACCCGCCGTGGTTGCTCAGTTGCTATGGTGTTGGGCTGCTGAGCACGAGGTCGCGGGATCGAATCCCAGCCACGGCGGCTGCATTTCGATGGGGGCGAAATGGGAAAACACCCGTGTGCTTAGATTTAGGTGCACGTTAAAGAACCCCAGGTGGTCGAAATTTCCGGAGTCTTTCACTACGGCGTGCCTCATAATCAGAAAGTGGTTTTGGCACGTAAAACCTAATTATTTTTTTTTATCACGGAGACCCGAAAATATGCATGTGAAGAAGACGACTTTTTCTGTTTTAAGTGGCTGATATGACCTGAGAATTGCACTTGGCTATTCTCAGGTCGTGTATGCGGCTAGTGGCATGCTAGGGACCTAAGGGATGAATTAGATTGTTGGCGGACGTTGGAGGCACTTCGCTACATGTCAACCGCGGCTCATACCAACTCAAAAGGGGGTACACATGGTATGAATCGCTGCTATTAAAGAAAGCGTTAATTATTGCACAAGGGAATGTACCTCAGTGGAACATTCGTATCATTTAGTTTTCTTTTTTTGCAACCCACGCGTTATTAATTTGAAAAAGGGGTTAGTCTGTGTACTTTTCAGCTAGGTGGGGTGACGTAATTGCCCGATTATATCACGCCGCCGATTGTGAGGCGCAGTTATATTACCGCCCAAATATATAAAAAATAACTTGGTGCCGACTCTACCATCAAATAACTAAACCTGAGTCGACGCGTACAGTGTTGAAACGATTTTATGGAACATTCAAAGGTACACAGACACGCGCACAGGTGAATCTTAAGGGCTAGTCGCTGTTGGAGTCTAATGATACTTGTTACGCTGTCTGACTACAGAAAATCATCTTAAGTTCAACCTAATATATTAGCAGTGCTACACTTCTTGAAGGCTCGCGCAACCATCTTCTGATGGAGGGCATTCCACACACCATGGATCCACCTTGCGATGTCTCCGAGCAACCGCAAACCAAGTCATAAAAAAAAAAAAGAAAAACAACGCCTGTTCGATGGCAGCGTGGCTAGCTACCTTGCATAGCATTTTGAGAATCGTTGTCGTTTTTGGTTTTGAGTAGAATCAGTTACGATTGGTAACGCGCATGCAAATTCTAACACCCCTTTTATGCAATAAAGGTAAGCGTTACAATAGTGTAAATACGGTATTTATAGGCCCGGCCGTCCGATGCGAGTTTACTACCTGAGAATTGTTGGTTTCTACATGGGTAGTGGATGAGCGTGAGCGAGAGAAACATGGATTGTGATGTCATCAGCAACTACGTGTTATACAGTCGTACGTACTTATGGCGTTTGTATGTGGTGTTAAAACGACGATGACATTTGAACTCCGGTGAAAAAAAAAATATTGAAGCATGACTAACTTGGGTGATCATGAAATTTGTACAATGTAGCAGTTTCTACGTAGCGTAGACTGCTACGAGGAACGCGCTAAGGAAAGTGGGCCGGTCCCGGAGATCACTAGTGAGGTCTAAACACAGCGCCTCAAAGCGCCAGCTGTCGCAAGGAAAGAAGACGAGGAAGTGACGCGTGGAGCACACGCCGAGTGTTTCAACGAGGAACGAAGTAACTATGCTTTCGATCGGGGCCTAGTAGTTAGAGCACCAGGCTCATGTGCTCGAAGGCAGAGGTTCAATTCCTCCATCGGTCACACATTCTTTACCTTTTATTAAAGCGAGGCGAGACGGGAACCTACCTAGGTACTATCGGCCAAAAACGTAAACGGACCACGGCTTAGATGGTCGGAGCGGCTGCGGGGCCACACTGGGGCGTTGCTGACTCGCTCTGCCCGCTTTAAAAAGCTAGATATCGCGCTTGATAAACTTATAGTGCACCGTCCGGTTGCTCTGCTGCTGATGGTCGCGACGAAGGAAACCGTGCATCGCCGGTAGTCCAGCACATGGCGCTGCCGGGCAGTAGCGGGCGGCCGCAGGGCATCAAACCGCGGCACTGAGAAGGAACGAAGACCCGTTCTGATTGTTGTTTTGCTTATATTCACCTTATCTCTAATTCTAGTGCATGTCGCCGGCGTCCACCGCTGCTCGATATTATGCAACATCACGCAAGTAGCCGCAGCGGCGGCTGCGGTGACGCGCGCTTTTTCACGTCGGCGCGATAAATTTTAGAGAGTGGGAAGCGCTGCGCGGACGTCCGAAGGCGGCGCTCTCGGTGCCAAGGCAAGTAAGCCAAGTCATCGTGGCCTACGGCAACATTTCGTCGCACTGAGGACCCCTTCAAGCCATGGAATCTTTCCGTGAGTAAACTTTGACGACAGACTGACTTTTCCGATTCGTCTTACTAATTATCTCTTCCTGGCCGTACTTTTGTAAAGTTTCATAACGGCCTACGCATTGCAGCAGCTAATTAAAGCAGTTTTCGGAGGTTCCACTGACATAAATATTAAACCCACTTCTAGAGAAAATGCCGGAAAAGTAATCTCGACAGAAAAGCCGCGCCCTCACTAAAGCTTGGCGCGTGTAACTTATCGGGCCGGTGTGAAAGACCGCCCGTCACCGTAGTCGCCCTTGCGGCTACTTGCGCTATGTTGCCTAAAATCGAGCAGCAGTGGACGCCGGCGACATGCAATGAAAGATAAGCTGAATATAAGCAAAACAACAATCAGAACGCACCTTCGTTCCTTCTCAGTGCTGCGGTTTAATGGACCGCTGCCGTTCGCTACTGTGCGACCGCGCCACGTGCTAGACTACCGGCAATGCATGGTCTCCTTCATCGCAACCGGCAGAACCAGACAAACGGCGCAATAGAAATTTATCAAGCATGACAAGGCCCCCCGTGAGAGTGAGGGCGATGTCTGCCGTCACACAGGGGCACTTTCGCTGTCAGCGCGCGGAGTGAGATAGTAACGCCCATGGTGTGGCCCCGCAGCCGCTCCGGCCGCCTAAGCCGTGGTCCCTTTACTTTTTTGGCCGACAGAACCACGCCTACCTACCTACCCACCCACCCACCCACCACAAAGTGCTGAGAAATAGGCGAGCAATGCTTCGCATTAATAAATCGATAAATACCGGATCATGTACTTTGGCATTCTGGAATGGGACAACGTAGACCCTGAGCTGCGGAGTCCCACGTATCACCCTACCGCCACCCCAAATACACATTCTCACGTGAGCAACGCAAGAAGCTTCCGTGGCGACACCGAAATGTGTCTACTCTTTGAAATCGAGCGCGGATTTCAGTGCCAGCGCTTACGTTCGAGGCTTTCGGAGCGTTCCGGAGTAGACTCCTCCTGCAGAATGACGCGAGGCTTGTACAAGTCGAAGTCGTCGTCGTCGTCCTCCTGGGCGGCTGCTGCTTGGGGCGCCGCCGCAACGCCGGTACCGATGCGCGAGCTGTAACCACCGGCGCCTCCTTCGTACTGCTGCAGCACCTGTATACCACAGGTCCACACCGGATGGAGTTAACGCGGGCCTGGCTCCAATTACTGCTTGATCGTTTCAAACTAGGCAGAACAATCCTGGTATTTATTTTGCGTGTACTGGCATTCTCGTACCGCTGTCTATAGAAAATCCAACCAGGTTGGTATACACAAGTCGTAAGCCTGTTGGTGCGTCGGTAGAAACGAACTGTTCCAACAAAACAAACAAGCTCGATGTTTGCTTTCTTTTTGTTGCTGCTCAAAAGCTAAAAAGGCGACGTTGACGTTCTCTGTTTCTAACTTTTTTCCGGGGAAAGTGGGGGGGGGGGGGGGGGCGGGTTGTGGTGGTGTAGTTGTATGAGTTAGCTAGTTCATTGGCTTACTGAATAATTTAGCGGCTACCTACTTTCATCACACTACTTTCGTTACTACTTCCGTTACTGCCTTCGTCGTCGAAAGCTTCCCGTGCGAGTGAAAACGACGTGCGTGATACACGTGTCACTTTTTCGTCGCTGGCAAATACAGGCGGCGGGGGCCTCAGTCTCTTGCTTTTGCAAGTATGCGAATATATGGCGTTCTACACGCTTTCTACACAATCTCGCTGTTGATTCTGCCCGCGAAGGATGCAGTCCGGTAGCTTACACACAATCGCCGACATCTTCTAAAAACTACCCAAATAAGTTTTCATTAAACGAGTCCCTGTTGGTGAAGCATTTACCGCAAGAAACGTAGCGACAGCAAGCAACCAGTGCGTAATTGTATTTTGATGGTGGTGGTCTTCTTGGTGTAAGCCAGCCCGGTACAATGCCGGCAAAGCATGCCCATAAGATGACGTGAAATTATAAACACCGCAAAGCAAAGCCACTAGAACGCCCTTCTCGTTAGACACCACACGGGATCTTTCTCCGCTTCTGAATAATATAGGTGAATACAAACGCACAGATGGATAGTTGCGATTGACGTGCGCCTAATACAAGTCGAATTAAAGTTAGACAGGTGAACAAAGTTTAATTTGGGAGAAGAAAAGAAAAACATTTCGAACTTCCCTGGGGTGCAAGCTACAAGACTTCTCTTCAGCCTCACCCTGGTCCCCGCCCGCCAACATATTTTTTTTTTTTATTTTGGGCGAGAACAAAAGGCTGGCTCGTGTCGACAGCGCCACTGGAGTTCCGCTCAGCTGAAGGCGCCTTTTTTCCACTGGAAGGTGCTTAGAAGTACGCGCGTGCATGGCTATGATTAGAGAGCGTCGTGCTCAAAGCCAAAACCAAAGAAAATATACACACAGAAAAGGAATAATAATGCCGACTAGCTTTAGGGCGTCTATATGGAGGAAGCTGAAGCCAAAGCTTCTGAGAATGTAGGAATGAAGAAATGGTCTCGCATGGCTAATACACCGGACAAGTTTGGGTTAAATTTGTCTCTCCTAAACAGAAGTTTCAAGTTGCTTGAGCTAGGCATCTCTAACATACAACAACCACAGATATAGGTGGGCAACTTTCTGAAAAATAGTTTATACGCTTGCCAAGGTTTTAAATTATAGATCCGTACCATCTCAATGTATAGCTCTATGACCAAGAAAAAGAAAGCTTGCCTGCAAAAAAAAAAAAAAAGAAAGAAAGGATATCCGTGCGCTGTGAGCTATAGTGGCGATGGCTTCTCAAAAAGGTGGAGGTTGTAACGTCTGAATGGCCACAATTTATGCGTGCCTTGTTGCTTCGAGCGCGCAAAGTGAATTGTGTGTTCTATATGAAAAACGTCGAAAGCGGCTGTCCCTTATTACCCCAGTCCGAGAAAGCTTTATATTCAATCTTAGGTGATTGAGCGGCTGAACACGTCAGCTGCCCACCGTTACAGCTAAGTGGCTATGGCGTTGTACTGCTGAACACGATGTCCCTCGTTCTATCCCGGACTCGCTGGTCACATTCCGATGGGGACAGAATGTGAAAACGTTCCTGTACCGTTAATTGCGTGCCCGTTAAGGAACTCGAAGGGCTCAAATTAATCCGAACTGCCCCACTAGCGCTTGCTTCTTTTTTTCTTTATTGAAAGGAAAGTAGAAGAGATGTAGTCAGCTATCGTGGTGACGGCTACTCATTTCACGTAGAAGTAATAGTAGACATGCTGTCAAGAAAGAAGTAACGTCACAGGTTCAGAAAACCTTGAGCAGGGATAATGAGTAAATTAGGTCCCACATATAGTCCTAGACAAACTTGAATATGCAGAGACAAAAGGCGAGGCCAGGTTGCACCCCACACCGCACTGAGCCGCGGCCGAGGTGGAAGAATAGGCATGTGTTTAACCGACGCCTTCTGTCTGCGGAGGGAGGTGACTGTGCCCTTGTTCGCTCTTTCTCCTTCTGAAGGCAGGGGCGCTACATTGTTGAGGTCATTAGAATTACTGTATAGGCTCGCTTCGGGGAACCAGAGTTGCGCCACCGTTTTCCGCATGCCGCTCGGACCGCCTCCAGAGTTTCTGTGCTCGTGCACAACTTTCTGTGGCAATGAAGGGAAAGCTATGGGCGCGTGGCTGCTGCATGTGTGTTTACGGCGTCAAGTAGTCCGCCAGCGTTTGACAGTGCTTTTGGTTGCTCGGAACAGACGCCGAGTCGACGCAGCTTCACGTGCGACGGTGTCGCGTTTGTGCAGATGCGGAGGGGAAAAGCCGTAAAATAAGTTAGCTGTTACATTCAGTGGCATGTTTTGCATTCTTTAACTGCTACTAATAAGGCTTTTATGTTCACTGCCCCAGCTTAAACTAACGTGGATGAAAACACGCGACTCTAAAGAGGCGCTCTAGCTTGTGCGCGCTTTGCCGCTGTAGCTTTCCCTTCATTGCCACAGAAAGCTGTCCGCGAGTACAGGGGCCGCTATTCGCCGAGTGCCATCAAGTGGTCAAAACTGGCTTCAGTGCGTTGTGGAGAAGCAAACACTCCGCAGAAACCCGCCGACTAAACATAAGTGAGAACGCCATTGTTAGTTGTTAGTATTCTTGTGGCTTGTTCCTCGATGTTTCTGTCCTTAAAGTTATGTGTTTACATGTCATTTTTCGGTTCAATTGCACACTCAGCCTCACACCACGCACTGACAGCTCTTGCAGTATGACGGGGTGTGAAAAAAGAAGTGCTATTTTTTTTTCTAAGCAGGGCGCCGCGAAGTCCACTTTAGAAGTGCACTGCATAAGTGCACTTGTTTATTCTGTTTTACTCAAAACACGGCTAAATTTGTCCGTGACGTGGAAAATGGTACAAGGATGTACGCAATTGTTATAACCAGCATATTGGCGCAGGGGAAGCCAATGCAAACAGTGTATGAATGCATGCAATTCTTCGCGTCATTCACCTAGATCGCATTTAGCTTTCATACTTTACACAAAAGGAATGTTCGACGGTAGGGCGCTGTTTCTTGTGCACGTGTATTGGTGTCTTTTAGGTGTCGCAAGTAGCGATCACATGTATGCCTAATAAAAATTATTGCTTATCTATGAAATCTTAGCCTTCTACTTCACGCTCTGCATAGAAATTGCAACGTTGCCACCATGCGCCGGCGTTAATCGTTAAATTATATTTCATTTCGTTAAACGTTGCATTAGAAGGCAAACGAGTGTAATATCTAGGCTCGTAATCACGAGCTGAGCGATCGACTCTTACTCGCAAAATATTGAAGCATAAAAACAATATGAAAAAAGAAAAGTGCCGCTTGCACTGTCGCGCAAGCGCAAATCCAACGCGCATGGCGAGTGGCTTTCCCGCATAACTTGGAGCCCAAAATGGCGTACCTTGGCGCTACTCTGGCTGCCTAAAGATAACTGATACAGTAACTCCATATGGGTTATTTTTTGCCGTCTGATAGCGGCATCAAGGCCTGCGCTCATGTAATTCCCTGTAAACGCCCTTATAACGCACTAAGTTGCTTCTTTAGTGGTACTACTAGCTCTTGCCGTTCTTGTGCTCGCGTTACTGCTGCAGTCTTGAGCTATTTGCAGAAAAAAAAATGCATCAGAAATAACCCACCAGACACCTTTATGGACCTTGATTTGCTGTAGGCTCATCCAGCATAGTACAACATCTAAATTGGTGCTTTTCTGCGAGTTTTTCGTCTATGTGCCTTTGAACGTGCTTGTTTTGTGTGTAACATTAAAACTGCTGCACCATCGCCTCGACTGGATGTCAGCGCGCAGGCAGCGACAGAAAGTACTGTGTGGTCGAAGCCGCAGGCGCACACTTCTCTTCGAGTGTACGAGTGCCCTCGGATTTTCTAACTTGTAAGTACTGCCCCGATGAAGAAACAGTGTTTTGTTCGTTTCTTAATTCATTGTTCTGCTCACAAACAATTGTTCTCGCCGTTATTTTAGTTATCGCGTGCATCATGCAGACATTAATATATGGCGTTGGGAAATGCCTGTAGTGATATACGTGGGCGTTTTTTCTTGTCACCGCCTCGCCCAGTGATGTGCATGCCATGAACAAGGTGCGTACTTATCGGCGTAAATAGATTAGAATAAAGAAAGTTGCTGACGGCACACGTTGCTGCACTCGTAATTCCTGGAATTGTGTGTACAAGTTGAGGAATTTAACCATTGTTTTTTTTTTATTCCTCAACTGCATTTTGGCACATCGGTAGAATTTAATAATTTGAGTCAACACAACTTATACATTCTAATAGATATATTCAGCAAGGCGAGAGCTTTCCCAGCAAAGAAAGATCACTGTCCAAGCACTCCGGACAGATGGTTAACCAGCGAAGCTGAAACGTGCCGCCCCGGTGTTTATGACTGGGTTGATCCCAATGGTTCATTAAAAAACGGCTTGGTAGGCTACCGGATCCTCGGTACGCAATCATTGCTTGCGCTCGGCCTGTTCTTGCGCAAGGCTGCAGCATCGGCACGGCGTAGACAAGCTCGTTCCCGGTTCTGCTCGCGGCGTAGCAGATCGAGAGCTGCCTGCTCCTCAGGAATACGTATGACGCGTGGCCTACCCATTTCGGAGCCGGAGAGAAACTGCTTCGCGCGCTATGCTGCGACGGAGAGCAACGACGTCACCTACTGGCGTAGCTACTCCTATGCCACCTAGATAGCACAAGGCCCTTGCACTCCGATCGATGACGTCATGTTACCTTGCCCGACTGCCATAGAATCTAATGAGGATGCTCCCGAGTAGGCAACAGCGGTTTTGGCGTCACCGCTTTCATCCCGCCTGCCTTGTCAATGGAAATTTCGGACGAGGTAACGTGACTTCATGCAATGGAGTAAACAGACCTTGTGCTATCTAGGTGGTGTTGGCTAATCGCGCGCCTCTCGTTCTTTCTTTTTTTCGCGCATGCGCATGGGGTTGCGCCGGAGGAGTTTTCGTAGCACAGGCAACTGATAGATGGACGGATGCACGGACAGACGGACGGACTAATTGGCTGGCCATATACAGCTTCGCTGTAAAAAGAAAAATCATGACAAAAGACGCCTTAGCACGATCTCAATAACCTTGCGAAGCACAATTTGAAGAGTCAATCTGCGAACGGGACCACGATTCACCCGGAATCTTCCTCTTCCTTTTTCGCCCCATGCGCGACCGTGAAGCCATGTTCGAAATCTCTGAATCTGTAGTGCACAAAGCCGGGGTTTACCGAGAAATACCCCAAGAGTTCCCGAATTGCAGGTATCTGGTTATTATTGAAGCCGAAAAAGTGGGACTTTCGCACTCGATTAATGCTTTGGTTGTTCGAAAACACTATTTACCTTTCATGAGAACGTTTACCCGCTTTTATTGCACTCTCGCAGATCGCGCCATAAAGTTCCATGCTTCTGCGCTGGAAAATGATTTCGCCTGGGCTGTTCGTCCCTAGTTAGAGAGGCGGGAACTCTGAAAAAGGAATAGTCGCTTTCCCGGTTATTGTTGAGACATACTTCTAAACCTCCACCGTCGTCCCGACACATGCGTGTATAATGAGTTCCGAACACGTACACAAGGTCGTTTAACGCTCCAGAATGAACAGGATTCCAGATGAAGAAAATCAGTATATACACAGATGAGATAATACAAGCACGTGGCACAGCTGTCAGAACTGGGATTCGCCACATAAGGCGCAAAAAGATTAGCATGATCACACATTAGACCACAAACCCGCACAAATACAAAGTGCATATAAAAATACAAATGAAGTGCAAATTAATACAAATATTGAAAGTCTGAGACGCTTGAATAAATGTACCCAAGCGATGCCTCATAATCAGACCATGGTTATTCACGTAAAACCTCAGAGTTTACTACATTTAAAACATTAGTTGTATTCGTTTTATAGCCAGGAGCTAAAGGTATAGTTGCTCAATAGTGCCAGCTACTATTAAACTACACTTGAATGTCAAGACATTGCGAATGCCTTTCTGTGGAGTAATTAACCATAACGTGCCGCTAGTGACCGACGGGATGAATCTCATTATCTCACCTACTGTCTACTGAAATGTGGTTGAAATAGATTATCCTATAAAAAAGAGGTGCTTATTAGTATGGTTATTTACCCACTTTTCATACAGTTCCATTACAAATCTCTTGACTTGTCACTGTAACGTGGTGCAATTATGTAATAAATGGCTATGACACTTTCGTTTCCCTAAAGATTACGTGGGAACAGCTTTTTGCTTTTACCTTTTTACTGGGATGCCTGCGTCAATTGCTTATTTTAGCAAGCAAAGTATTGACGATTCACCAGTATTGCTCAATTCACCAAAGTCGCATGTTAGTGCCAAGTTCAAACTATTGACGTGCTACGTTGCCATGTTGTTGCATATTTTATGATGGGGTCGCGAAGTTCTCATCACGTCTCTTTCTTCTCACAATACACGTTGCTTGGGCACAGCCATATACTTATCGGGCAATACAATTCTCTAATCCCTGTGTTCGTAGTTCGTTTCTTTCAAAAGCGCGTCTGCGCATCATGCGAAAGAATCATGGTGAGACACAAGTATGTCTTCAAGTCATAATTTGGTACATTCCGATTCTATGACAACTAATTTTCCGCTTGCAAAAGTAGAAGTTCCGTGCTTTATGCAGCGTGTGGCTGAAGCTGGTCGATTCCCTCCTCTAAACAGAATTATATTTGCGGATGAGATATACAGACGCTTTCTGCAAAAGAACCAAATTTCACAACAGATTGCGAAGCCTACGCCCCCACGGAATAAGGTCATAGCGGCAGCAATTTGACCTATAGAAAAACTGAAGAAACGACTACAGCTTCTGAATTTTTAGCTTTCCTTGTATTGTGAAAAAAAGAAAGAAAGACGCTGCTAACGTACGCCAGTAACGTACAGCAGCCAGAAAAGTGTTTCGGGAACGTGATGGACTGAACATACAGTCTCCAAATGGGACATGCAATTTTCACTTGGGTCTGGCATCTATGAATTCCCTCTATCAATTCGAGAGTGCACGCTGAGATCGCAAGGGATTGAAGCTCGTTCACAGCTTCTGCATGTGCCAAATATATGTACAAGTAGGTGTATATAAGTGTAGTCGTATTTAATGGTTGCCTTTGGTGCTGCGTTATAGAGCAGGTAGCGGACGCACCTGTTGTAGCAGCTGCTCCTTGACGGCGAACTCGTCTTTAGTGCAGAAGCGCTGTAAGCTGGCGAGGTCGCCCTTGATGTACTGGTCCAGCATGAGGATGGTACGCTCGCGGCAGCGCCTCGAACTGATCGACAGCACGCACTCCAAGTTGCGCGATATCGACGCCCACGCTGTCGTTGGAGGGGTGTCCTTGAACGGGTTGAGGCTGACCACCTGTGCAGCACGAATTGATCCTTGACCGGCCGCGCTGACCTTAGAGTGTACCGCTTCTGAGCACGACATCGCTGGTTCGATTTTCGATTCCCCACCAATGCGGCCGCATTGTAACGGGGCGGTACGCAAAAAAGGATTCGCGTACCCAGGTTTGAATGAGCGCTAAAGCCAGCTGTGCAAAATTAGCCTGGAGTCCTCTACTACATGGCTTCTCTCACAGCCCCTGTGTGCCCTCTTGATGTAAAACATCGATAAATTGACCGAGTCATTAAGCGATCGGTCGAATGACCAAACGGATCGATGCGAGGTGGTGGAAACGATTTTAACACGGTATCACTTTCCGTAAAATGTCGGTAGTATCCTTCAATAACAGCTGTCTGAGAATGCGAAAAGACGCTGTTTAAAGGGACCTGATGTCGCAGTAGATGCAAAACGTTTGGCAAAACGTGAATTGAGCACTGCGACATCTCTTTCAGAAGTAAGGCACTTCGGCATGACAGCTCAGAAAAGCCAAGCACAGTAAGACACGAGCAGCATTACCATAATAAGCATGCAGGTGTCCGGTATAAGGCTCCGATAAATAGCCACCAACATGTCGAGCGCTGGTCCTACTGCGGTGGCTCTTAAATAACATTTTGCAATTGATGCTACAGAAATGTTAGGTCACATGTTTCCGAGAGAGCACTTATTGACTGACACCATTTAAGCACCGCCAGATGGCTTGTACACTGAGCAGCACTGTGGCCTCGTCCTTGATTTCGCATAGTGCATGCCTCAATGGAGAACCTTGGAAGAGCAGGCGCTTCTACGGCCTGTCTACTAAGAGATTAGCGTGAGCCATTACTAGTGTAATTCAAAAGTTGAACTTGCAACTTTTTTATAGTGCACGTGAGGTGCACTTATAGTGGACTTTATTTACGTACGCCGTGCCAATCTCATCTCTAGGTCCTTCCCGGCCAAGCATAAAAAATGCGACAGGAACAGCGGCTTACCACGAGAGAAGAATATTTTGCCGACAGGAGGCAGCTCGAGCTGCGCGCAAAGGATAAGTCTCTGCTACGATAAATTTCTAGCCGCATTCGCTAGACAACAGAAATTGTGGCTTCAGGTTGCATGCATGATGTAATCAAACAAATGACGTCTCGACTATTGCGATGTGCCCCATCTAAACTAGGGAACAGCAATGGTACAGAGGTAATTCACGCGTTTGTTGCAATGAGATATTACTGGTTGTCTAAGGTGGACGTATGAGGATGCATTGGAAGTTGTGGTACGTCCTCACCTCTTGCAGAAGCTGGATGTCCTGCTGACCTGAGAACCGCAGTGGTCGCTTGCGCTTGTCTGTTGGCTCGTCACCGCTGCAGACAGACAAACATGTATAGGCACAGATTATTTATCGTCCATTCACTCAGCTAGAGATATATCTGGCCTCAGTCAGAAGAAGAATATTGGTGTAAGAATGCAGCAGTAAGGGGTGGTCTTGTCGTATATCCAGACAACTCACGAACTGCTAAACGTTCGACTAAGTATAGAGGCAAAACGTCAAAGTGCTTGTGGACCCTGCACTGCCTGCAGGATGCGCATACTTCCAAGCCCTACGCACTCATCCGTTTGGAATAAAACAAGGCACGAGACAGTTTTTGAAGCAATTAATACATATGATAACGCTGAACAAAGCTAAATAAATTCGATAGATGTTTTCCGATGCACAGACTGGGTTTGATTATTAAATAAGTACACAGCTTTTTTTTATCTACCATGATCTATCTGCGACAAGCAGCACGAATGTCGCTAACAATCGAAACCCAAGGGTAAACCTAGAAAGGTCCGGTGCATGAAGTAGAGGAGTGGGGTCGGTGAGAGGGGTCTTGTCTAAAGAGAGATTACTCGCACAAAAAAAACGTGATCTTACGTTACTTAGAGAAAGTTACTGCACCGCGTCATGTGGGAGGAGAGTGGTTATCGCTGAACCTTAAGTGTACAATGAAGAAGACTATCCAGCTAGATGGGAAGAGGACATTTATATAATACAAAAGCAGATGAGTTAGTCGTACCGCAATTACTGATATGGTACGACAGAAAGGAACGCGCACGGGAAAGGCAGGTTTGCCGTCCTTCGATCTTTCTTTCCACAGCCTGTATCAGTTACGGCGTAGATGTTTAGCGACGTCCAACGGAATTTAGTTGTTTTCAAAAAGGAACATCACTACGTTGCAATCCCGAATAAGCAAAAGTCAAACGTAAAACGATGGTCGGCTTGTACTTCACGAAAGGTCCCACTTGTGCTGTATCCAGCAAAAGTAGTCGCGTTGTAAAGTCACCGCTGTTGTAGCTTAGGAGCAAAATTCAAGAACCGGACAGTGACCTTAATTTTCTTTGCTAAAATAAGTGTTTATATCGAACAATGCACAAGACTAACCGTATCCTTGTCCTTATACTGCTTCTTTAGTTTGCCCTAATCACGTTTATTGTCGACAGGCACGAGAAAGAAGTTCTTAATCGTGCCCTCTCGGGAAGAAGAAAGAAACTCGAATGAAAGAAAGCACCTGAACTTATTTTTTAGACTTTTACGTGTTCACTGCATTTCGTTACTTGTTTATCTTGATTCTGTGCTCGCGCGTCTAGAGACTTGACCAGACAAGTACTATTCGTTTTGACTTTGTTGTAGCTTCTATTGCCGAATTTGCAAGAGCAAGGTCGGAACCATGAGTGGTGTCACGACCTTATAGAAATCGCGTGCGTTCTGCCCAGTACCGGAAGGCGGGCACGTGGGCCCATAGTACCCAAAGCTACCACCACGTGCCACATCACGCAGAAACCCTTCGCTCACTCTCGTTACTTTTTCCCGTGATATGTCGAAAGCGCTCGCTCACTTCTCTTTATTTAATAAAAGTTCTCCGGGAAAAAGAAGGCGTCGATGTGATTGTTGTTGCTGTCGGAGTTGTTGTCGTGGTTGTTTCAGGAAAATGTGAAGCTATTGCAAAAGAACTCTGAAGCTATGACGACAAAATACAGAGAACAGTTTGATTGACTATCATCATTATCGTCATCAGTTGTCATCCTCGTCATGAGCGATTAAAAAATTGCGGCAAAGCGCACTTTTGAAGGGAACAGCTCATAGGGGCCATATTGCGTTGTAAAGGTGCCTCTCAAACAAGAAATGGATCTAGAAACCTGAAAATTTAGGGCGTAAGACTGAGAAGGTGCTTTGCACGAGTCTATTGTAGGATCTTCGTGGAGACAGAGTTTCTTTCCGTTCCATGCAGTTGTTTGTTTTGTCGCCGCAGGTAGTCAAGAGATGGCGCCACTTGTGCATAAACCAGAATTTCGGAGTATCTGGGCACTCTTCCCCCTGCCCTACTATTTAATAAAGTCGTTTCGTCCTCCTCCAGTATCTGGGCTGCGCGTTTGAGCTACTAGATAGCACAGTAGAGCTCTGCCGACTATGCCAGTTCGGCAAAGTTCATTTACCATGCAGGGATCACCCCGTTCCGCAAGCCGCATACCAGCTGCTCAATATCCTTGTAGCTCAGCATACGACAGACATAACCTGGTCTTACGGCGCGTGCTGGGCAGGTATAGCTGCTGCAACTGACCCAGCTAGCATTTTCACATGCGCTAGATTGCAGACGGAGAACGTGATTTTGCCATGAAACAAGGTTTTACCCGTAGCTAAAATAACGTCCTAATTAAGACAATACTTTGGAGACTGGAGCCTAAGTTTCCTTTTCTGCCTGACACGCACACTTATTGCACTTTGCTATAGTCCGAGTAAACGCGACGTCACCACTACTTTAGCTGAAGGAAAAAAAAAAAAGTGATCTCTTAAGAGCTGCTATGGCGGCACTAGAAAATGCTTAGTAAGCCCATCTCTGTTGCCCATCAAAGAAGAACCGCAACTCCTTGGCTGGTACCACGAACAAGTAGTCCCAATGGTATCGAGCTTACGAATTACTCGGTACATTTTAATCTGCTTCGTGATGATGTGGTCACTGCCCCCGTGGCATATCTCTACGTGATGACAAAGCATTTGTGGCACGGACAGGCCCGCTATACTGCTTAATAATGCCTTATAATTTCACATCTGAAATGGCCACGGGAACCGTAGTATTTCCTAAGCTCTAGACACTGCTCGTGAAGTTATAGGCAGTGCAGTTCAGTAATTAAAGGCAGACTGTAACATGACTAACAAAAACAGCACATGCCTCAAGAAATTATCTGCGGTCGACAGGAAATTGTCAAATTCGCGCATTGCTGAGCGCATATCTTTTGCAAATGGTTTTTATAGGGCATTCGGCCAATCGCCGTGCCAAAAGAAAATGCAGCACGTGTGCTTTACGGTTCCTGGTTCAGTTGTCATTCGTGAAAGTAGGAAGGCTTCAGGCCAGTCGCTTGCGCTCGCAAGTGGCTTTCCTACGTGAAGATTGTGCTGCGCGCCGACGCACCGAGTTCGGCAATACACACGATGTCTCCACATATCTGATTCTTCTACAACATTTGGGGTGAACGGCACGGAATGTATCAGGTTAAATGAAAGTGCGCACTGCCTTGATGGCTCTATTTCACAGCGCGCAATGCGCGCGTTGCAGTTACGGGCGATGTGCCGTCAACTCTTTTGCTAGTGGCGAGCCTATTTTATGCTGAAAATGCGGGTAAAACAGTACTCAATCCTTCACAGTTTGGCAGCCCTGTGCCGGAGGTAACGAAGACGCACTGAAATGCATCGCGACGATTTTTTCTTTTTTGTCGAGGACCTCGAAGATGGCAGCACGAAACTGCGCACGTTGCACACGTCTCGGTACTTTTCTGCCAGATCGGTCATACGCTCTGATAATTCTTAGGCCGTGGCCTCGCAACAAGTATTTGCAACATGAAACAACGAATAACTAAGAAATCCATCCTACCCAGCTTTTGGGATGGTCACTCAAGGGTAAAATCTCTTAAGCAAAACGCTCCGATCCACGTCGCTGACTACTCACTTTCTTCGACCAGCGGGCGTCTCTGGAGTGCCGTTGTTCTTGTCCGCAGACGCCATAGGTGTCACCCGATTGCCCGTGCCTCTATCCAGGAACAGACTTGGCCGGTGTAGCTGCTGGAAGAAGGCAAACGCCGCAGGAGCGCAGCCGTGGTGCACCGACGTGTCCCTGACCGCAGGGGCTTTCTTGCGCGTGAGGCCGAATGGAACACCACGTTCTCGGCACACGAGCTAGCCGCTTCGCCCCGAGACGTCGTCTTCACGTGACAAGCGACGTAGCGGATCCCAGACGGCGGCGGCGCCAGTGATGCTAGCGCGTCGGCGAACCCGGGCGCAATCGTGGCCGTGGCTGTTTGACGCATTATCGCTTGTCGCGACGTCGAAGAGTTCGCCGTGCGATTTTGAAAGAAAAATAAAAATCAATTAAAATTGGTGGCCTCGGCGCCGACGACAGCTTCGTGGCTGCCGTGCGATGATGCAGCAGTGCACCAGCGCAGGTCAAAGTAGGCGAGGTGCGAGCGTGTCGAGGAGGACGAAGATGGCTTGAATGGCTTTTCTTCTTTCTTTTTTTTCCTTACTTGGACGGTGACGTCTTGTCGCCGCGGCATGAGGGTGGGCAATCGAATTATTTCTCGCGTATGAAAGGTTCAAGTGATACGAGGGGTTGATTCAGGACGGACTGCTCGTTGCCTAGAGGAAAGACTGAGTTACATCGGCACGATTCTGTTAATTACTTGGCACTGGGATCATGACTACGGGTTGCGTTCGTTTATATTTCGTATGTCTAACCACTCGTACCTCGGCAGGCCTGGGAATAAAGAGACTGAGTATTGCGTGAGATAATTTGGTATTAATACCTTATTAGACATACACACATACGTAGAAAAAAAGAATTCAGCTCCGACGCACGAGTTGAATCATAGACAGAGCGCAGCTTTTGTGATGCGGTTGATTAAATACCAGAAAAAATAAATGCTACGGTAACAAATGTATTTATTTTCATCCTATGCAAAGTATAATCTTCTGCAAAGCTTATATTTGTGCTCCGTACAGGTCGCAAATAATTTCATGTAGTGTTTACGCTTATGGGGTACACACGTCTACTAGCTATACCAAAGTGCTGACAGCAGTCCATAACAATGCCCACTTTGAGACGTCGACATAATGATTTCAAGTGGACGAAGGCGATGTTTGATGTTTGTAGATGAAAGAATAGTCAAGAGAGATCCCGCAGGAAGAAGAACGACATGAAAGAGATTGGCAAGGTCCACTGTCATCCACCCGTTTCATTACAGTGTCTGCGGCTAAAAAAGGAAACTGGCACGTGCATGTAGTACGTTATTGCGGAAACATTCCCTCACGCGTGCGCGCGGTTCGACCTGAGGCAGGCGGCAATCTTTGGAGAGAGCTACTTGGCACCGGCACGAGAGAAGCGCGCCTGCAGTTGTTCCCTAATGGCTAGAACATCGGGCTGTTGTGCAGGAACACAGAGGCATGTATTATAGACGAACCCCCAGGACTTTGCTAGCCACACACAGAGCTTCTATGCAGTGTTAGCTGCTACGATGAAAGGACTTGGGATTGTGAGTCGATTCCGAAGTTGGGGGTGCACTCTCACAGCACTAGCTCTCACGAGAGAAGAATGCCAGAAACTGGAACATGACACACGCTTCCAACGAGCTAGTTGGCTTTCGCACGAAAGAAGTATGCGTGCGAACGTGGCCTAGGCTTTAAGGGGGTCACTATCCGAGTTTCTGGATTAAATTAGATAGGCTGCTTTGTGCCGCGGTCTACGAACTGCCGGCTCTCCACGTACCGAGAGCACGGATCACTCACTGTTTTATAGACTGTAGATACGCTATATTAACCTGATTAGCATTTTTTTCCTATTTTGCAAGACTTGTTACACAGCTAGTTGGTTCATGTCGTTCGTATCTCACTTTGTGCTTGTCTATTTAGTGCCGTACCTATTGTCCTTAATTGTTCGCCTACTTTAGGCACCTTGAATCTATCTATCTATCTATCTATCTATCTATCTATCTATCTATCTATCTATCTATCTATCTATCTATCTATCTATCTATCTATCTATCTATCTATCTATCTATCTATCTATCTATCTATTCTTATCTAATCTAATCTAATCTAATCGTACGCGGTTCAATGTCCCCCGTTGTCTACTAGCTGGGGCCACTAAGTATGTGCTCGTGATAGTCGAATCGTCCTCA
This sequence comes from Dermacentor andersoni, assembly GCF_023375885.2. NCBI lineage: Eukaryota > Metazoa > Arthropoda > Arachnida > Ixodida > Ixodidae > Dermacentor > Dermacentor andersoni. Next base: position 98,544,709 of record NC_092818.1, on the reverse strand, counting down.
TTCTAGCTTCGTCATCCGACTCTCGTCATGCCATAGTCGTCACGTCTTTTACGCCGACCGAGGGGCCCAAGTTGTCTAATATCTTGGGCTACAAGGTATGTGCTTGCGGTCATGATGCCGTTGTGGTTGTTCCATCGTTGTCATTCCAGCTTCGTTATCCGATTATCGTCATGGTGTCTTCGTCACGCCATCGTCGTCACACGATTGTAATCGTCCCACTGAGCTCATGCCGTTGTCAGTGCGTTATAGTCATATAGTCATGCATTTGTTATGATGCCATTGTGATGCTGTCGTGATCAATCTAGCTTCGTCATTCGACTCGCTTTATGCCGCCGTCGTCACACCATCGTCGTCACACAGCAATCCTGATAACATTGTGGTCATGCCGTCGTGGCTATGCTGTCGTCTTACCACCGTCAGGACTTCAAAAACATCATCCTGTGTGCTCATCTCGTCGTCGCCAAACGCCTTCGCCGTTTCATCGACGTCAATCCTTCCTCAATCTGACGTAAGCATGTCAACATTCAACCGTGATTGGTTGTCATAACGTCGTCGTCATGCCGTCGCGGGCGTTAAATCATCCACGTTCCCGCTTCGTCATCCGGTTGTCGCCATATCGTCGTCGTCGTCACACCATCGTCGTCATACGCTCGTCGTGATCCAATTGTCAGCATACCGGCATCGTCACACTGTCGTCGAGATACCATCACCATCATCTTGAAATCGTCATCTGACTATCGTCATGCCGTCGTCGTAACTCCACCCACGTCATACCTTCGTCGTCGTCCTATTGTGCTGATACCGCTGCCATTGCGTCGTCACATAGTCGTCGTCATATATTTGTTGCCACACCGTCAAAGTGATTCCGTCGTGATCATCATCATCATCATCATCATCATCATCATCATCATCATCATCAATCTAACTTCGTCACCCGACTCTAGTCATGCTCTCGTCGTCAAGCCATCGTTGTCGTACCGTCGTCTGCGTAACATTGTCGTCATGTCATCGTCGTCAAGCTGTTGTCTTATCAACGTCATCGTTTCGGAAACGTCATGTCATTGTGCTCACGTCGTCGTCGTAATACGCTTTCGCCTTTCCGTCGACGTCATCATTTTTTGTCATCTTATCGTGATCATGCACTCGTAATTACACCGTGATTACGCCGCCGTTCTCTGGTCGTCATGCCGGTGTCGTCGTTCTTTTTGTAGTTGTTCGAGTTTCGTCATCTGGTTGTCGTCATACCTTCCTCTTCATGTCATCATCGTCATACACTCGCCGTCATCCTATTGTCTTCATGCTGTCATAGTTATACCGTCATCATCCTTTCAGAATCGTCATCCTATTTTGGCTATGCCATCATGCTGATCTTGACTTGCGAGTGCTATAGCAAAAGGGGCCGACACCGGAAACATTTGTACGTCGCATATAGCCGAAGCAATGTAAGTCTCAAAATGGCCACTGCATATTCTAAATAAACGTGCTTCTACAAATACGGTGTGTCGCTATAATTCTTGAATGATAATCGCAAACCCTCGACAGTCATCGCAAGTTGAGTTCTGCCGGAATTTTGTTTTTGGACAATGTTTTTGGACCACCATCAAGAGCGGACGCAGCAAGGGAACTTCAACAAATAGCTCGGGACACCATGCTTGCTCTTTGGAAGACACCGGAGTATTGCAACAGTCGTTTGTTCACGAGTGATTCATTCCTGCAACTGCGATTGCCTTCGTACCTCTCCCGGCGTGACACTACACGACTGTTGCCTGCTACAGTTGGATGTAGTTTTCACAAACTCGTGCTCCTTCCTCGTTGGAACGGCGGACTCTTCTGGATACAGCCCCTGTAACAGTGAGGAGACCATCGAGCAACTCTTCCGCCCCTGCACGCTCTTCGACGTCCAACGTCAACATCTTCGGAGAGCACTCAGCCAATTGGATGGTCGACATTTTACAGAGACAACGATTCTGAGTGCTTGACCACATCCCTGAATTGCACAGAAAGCTACGCGTTCAACTTCATAATTTGAAAAGAGACTATAAAGGAAGATAAAGAAATTCTACTTTGTAATTTACCCAAAAAATAACACATTCAATCACAACGTGCATTCTAGCCAGGTGACGCGAGAGCACTTAGGAAACTGCTACCATGAAAGCCGTTCAATGCAGCTGTTGCTATAAGAGAAAGCAATGAGCGAGCGAGCGCCGAACGAAAAAAGAAAGGACGAGGGTGGGGGGGGGGGGGGAGGAGGGGCGGGTGCGTATTTTGAGAACGACCCTCGCCTACTCTCCACGGGGTTTCCAAACATTCTGGGTCACCTTCAAATACTACCTGTAACTTGAGGCCCCGACTAGCAAAGTCATCGGTATATCTTACCACGTGACAAAAAGAAAGAGAAGGCGTGAAAGGGGCCCCTGAACTCTGCCCATTACACTAACACCACGCTATCAGGAAAAACATTTTTTTAGACTTCAACTTGGGGGAAAAAAAGAAAGGAAAGCTAGGTAAACGAGAGTACTGCGAGTATTTTGTCTCTGAATAACAACGGACACCTTTAAGTAGGAGGTCGGAATAATGCCCAAGGCTAAAAGTGCCGTTTGAGAGTTTGCAGAGGACAGGATGGAAAACAAAACCAAACAAAACACTCCATACTGTTTAGGGAACGAACCGGAAGATGCAAAATCAAGTACATAACGGGCCTTCACGATGCTTTTGCAGAATCCCTAGAGCAGAGTGCTATTTTACGATACACCGGAAAGAAAGTGGCTCCGGCGTTGCAGGGTCCAAAATTTTTCAATTTTGGCAAAGAGCCTCACGAGCAGTTTGAGGCCACTGCGATATCTTATTTTTTTACCCACCCAGGTCATTGACTATGCTCCATTCGAGACTACGTCTTGCTTGGTCGATGCGCGCACACACGAGGTGGCTAGCACGCATGGAATGGCGAGCAGCTTGGTCGAACAGACAAGGTACGACGTGAAAGAAAGTAGTAATATATACAGAAGTCAACAAGGACGAAAAAAATATACGTAGCGTCGTGAAGCTGCATGGAAGCTAGTTGCAAGCTATTTCTAGGGTTTCGCCATTTGTTAGCTGAAAGGCATAGGCCACTAACAGAGGCTTGAGCACGAGGGAAAGCGCACAGGGACTGAAGAATTCAGGCAAAAAGAAATACTCCGGCAGACAAAAAAAAAAAAAAAAAGACGTGTGCCGGCTTGCCGGGAACCGAAGGACGTTGCAGCAGGCAATCCTGAAGGCATTTCTGGGAAAAGAAATCTATATATTTTGGGGGGGGGGGGGAAGGGGGGGGGAGTATGGATGTGGTGTTGGGCCTCTTTCGTATACACTTTTACGTTTTTTCTTTTATTTTGTTGAGAATGTTCGGAAATGCTTCTAGATTCCGTACTGTGAGGGCCGTTCTGTTCTAGCTACTTCAAGTTTGGATAGCGATAGGGGCGGTGGGATCAAAGGCTCGGTTTTTGACGAAGGAGAACGTGCGAAGGTCGATGCACCGGAATGACTAGCATGCAGGGTATGCACGGTGCTTTACGGGCAAAGCAAGGAACACGTAGCGGCCGAGAGTGCGCTGTGTGTTACATCGTTTCCGAAATGACCGACGGGTGAGGAGACTAGACACCCCGCAAGCTGTCGAGTAAGTGTAACCCTTGCTAAGCCGGATTACTCTCTGCCGATGAGCTTTGCCTCTCGTAGTACGTTTAATCTCGTCTCTAGTAAACACGCTTGGCTCCGCCGGTGCGATCGTGCCGCCCGTTAAAGCGCGCATGTTTGCTCCCGAGTTGAGGGCCAGAGTGCGCGTCTCTGAAGGCAAACGAGCCGCCGTTCCTCACGCGCACGTACATACCGTATCGAATCGTGTAATAGCCTCTGCCCATGGGTCTGAACGAATGATTGCGAAGAAAGCTTTCGGAGATTTTCCCCATTTCTCCCGGAACGTTCGGAGGTAAAGAAAAAAAGAAAGTTTTTCTTCTATAAGGATGGCAATTGAATCAGCTCATCCGCTGAGAACCACAGATATAATAGCAAGCATGCTAAGAATTGAGCCATCTAGCGTGCACAAGTCTACGTTGCAGTTTCTTTTGCTGAAAACGAACAGGTTAGTCTTAAAAAGTAAAGAAAAGAAAACACTATTTTGCTTCCCTTCCGCCCCATCGGCCATTCTTGGCGAGAAGGCAATATAAACGTGGCATGTGTATTGGAGTGGGGAGACGCTCTTCCCAAAAGTTGACGCAATCTGTCTAGATACATAAGGCGCGGGTGTTCACGAATTTGTGCGGTACATGGCTGGCACACATGTAGACATTGTGGTACATTTCTTTTATGTCCCTGGCGTTCCTGACCTGTTTGTGTGCGCGTGCCCGTGGTAATCCACTTGACAAGATTAACGGCGGCCACTGTTCAACAGTGCGGAGGGAGAACGTTCCTATGTGTACTCAAGTTGTTTCAAAGCGGGCCAAACCGCGTCATACTTTATAGACCGGCGCACAATTAAGGAATGTTTTTTGATGTACATGGCTGCTGTTACGCTCCAGCTTTGTGTTATCAGCGTGGTCACGAGGATACATTCCACGAGCTGGGTTCAGGCAAAAAAAAATATCAGTATCGATCTAGTGGCAAACACGAGAGAAATTCATTACGTCGCACCTATTTGAATACCCGAATCCATGATTCAAACCGATGTCCACCAAATTGCAAAGTATTGCTCAGGAGCTCACTCCACGCACGACCTGCCTGCCTCTTCTTGGAGCGAAGTGCAATTGAAGACGGTCAGGAGCAGACCTCTGTCATTGCACTATATATATATATATATATATATATATATATATATAAACTCGAGAAGAGACGCAGAAGGCTTAAATTTTTGTTTCGTATTACCCATGAGCATATAAAGAAAACAATTATGAAAGTGGACCGAATGTAGTCTACTTAACACCGGTGCGATCCGAACCCACAACCTCCGCATTGCGCGTGCGTTGCACTACCAACTATGCTAGGCCGGCGGCTATCAATGCGCCCACTCAGTTGGGTGTATATATTTACTAGATCTAGTCCTGGGAGTGTTAGCGTGATCGGCTTCCTACGCTTCACGCACATACACTTTTTTTTTTCACTCTAACACTCCTAATGCTAATTCATTGAATATGTGCACAAACATGGTGCCGTCTGTTTAGAGCGGTTGCGCGCTGCGCTGATGAACGAATAAATGCATACTTGAGGGCATATTTAGGGTATGAAAGATAGTTCCGCACTTCGCCAGCTCAATAAAAGCCCTGCAACTCTATTACCGTCGGTTGTATGTTTTCGTTTCTTTCCATTTTCGTTATTTAACGCTTTCTTTTCTTTACAGCGCAAGACTTCAACGCTATAGAACGCCGTCCGTGGCTGTATATTGCGATCGAAGCGTGGGACCCAATTATTATCTCTTTCGCGGATGAAAATAAGTAAAAAAGGAAAGGCGGACAGGGAAGCAGATACCACA